>NW_005370042.1:441257-475402 GCF_000412655.1 Myotis brandtii | reverse complement strand
TGCACTTGGGCTATTTCCAAATGTTTTTTAATACAATTCTATATACCAGTAATTCTTGTGTAATTTGACTTATGTCTATTTTTATGTACTTTTAAGCACTTAATAGGGTTAGTTTTTTTTAATTTCCATAAATCCTATGAGAATTATATGAGATAACTTATATAAAGTGTTTCTCATATATATATATATATATATATATATATATATATATATATATATATATATATATATATATATATATATATATATATATATATATATATATATATATATATATATATATATATATATATATATATATATATATATATATATATATATATATATATATATATATATATATATATATATATATATATATATATATATATATATATATATATATATATATATATATATATATATATATATATATATATATATATATATATATATATATATATATATATATATATGAGAAAGGCACTTTTTTGCAAAAACATTCAATATCTGAGAAATAAGCTATTCTACATTTGTGATTTTTATTAATATGACTTTCCAATTTTAAGATCCTGTTTTTATAATGGAAACAAGCATATGTTAAAAAAAATTCCAATGAATAAAGAGAAAACCATCTATATTTTTAAAAATATTATACATTATCATCTAAAGCAGATGTGTTTGAATATGTCTTTTCAATTTGATTGAATTGCACATTCAGAAGATAAATTATTAGCACCATGAGCAAATAAAATAATGAGTACATTTTTTCTCAGTAAGATGATATCAATTAAATATGAAATTAATGTTATTATTTTTGCTAATAGAATTTTGGGAGCTGATGATATTTAACAATAAAATACTTATTACAGCAGCTTCTATATTTATGGAGATGTTTAATTCCACGTGACTAATAAAATTAGATCAAAATTTGTTTTAGAGTTTGCATGCAATTTCTGGTGTAGCTTTGAGAACAGGATTTAAGACTATTTTTAAATTTGCTTTTGTTTTATTTTTAGTCTTGTAATGCTCATCAAGTTTTTAAATAGCTTGGGCCTTTCCTTCATGACATCACCTGACTCAGTGGAAGCCAGCCAATTCCAAATGATTATAATTGCTGGGAAAGGTCACAGAAATGTGGGAGGCAAGCAGCTATGGAGAGAGGCAACAGATTTATCTCTTAAGTACACTTGTTTGTGTGACAACAAAAGCTGAAACAAAAATTTAATCCTTTTGTAATTTAACTGCAACATTAGTATAGTAATGCAATGATAGGTGGCCCCGCTTACTGAAAAGCACTTTGGTTGTTATAAAATATAAGACTTTGTATAGAATTCATTATGTCAGCCTCCCCACATTGCAAGTGATTTGAAAATGAGCTTTACAATGTGCTGTCGAGTTTAGAATGGCTGGACAGGCTGGGCAATATAAATATCCATCTTTGCATCAGGTAATACATCAAAGTCATATTCCAAGTAATAGGAATTTCCAAATACTTCTGTGTTTTAAAACCCTTTTGAAAAATAAAAATTTTCTCCAATTTTGTTTATTGCTGTCTATTCAAAAATTTAAAAAATTCACTTATCTTTAAACTGATTTACTTTATAGAGATTTAACAGGGAAGTTAATTTTAATGTTCTAGTTTTATTCCATTTTTGTCATTGAAATAATTATGGGGGTGATCCCAGGACAAAGGTATTTTTGGCTGTGAGAGGAAATGAAAGACTTTTTGAGTGTCTATATAATCCATGTTACCTCAGAATTAAACTTCTGTGGCTGATGTACAAACGTACGTGTTTTATAGAAAGGATCTCCATCCTTAGATAGGAGGCCTCTTCCCATAAATAACTAATTTGAGTTAAATCACACAGTGTGATTACAGCTTAAATAATGAAAATACATCATTTTATCTTGTTCTTAATAAAGTATTAAATCAGATTGAATTAATTTCTTTGTCCAAGATTATTTGTCCTCTCTGATATGAGTATTCTACCACACAAATTCTGTTCTATAAATTATTGTACTTTCTTCTGTAATGAAGTATTTATTTGCATTAAGAAACTGTCATCATATTTTTCTGTTAGAATACTTGAGTTGATGGTTAGTTTGACAATGAGCATTGTTTTATCCAACATACACTGAGTGGCCAGATTATTATGACCACCTGACGTTTGTAGGCAAATTAGCCATACACTGCATCGTGTGGGATGTGGAAGCGGAAGGCCTGTTCAAACACCTTTGCTGTCTGCAGTTACCAAGATAAAACGTCTCCAATTCGCACAGGAACACACGGATTGGACAGTCGAGCACTGGAAAAAAGTCATGTGGTCCGATGAATCACATTTCCAGTTGCATCATGCAGAAGGCAGAGTGAGAATTTGGTGGAAACAGCATGAAAGCATGCACCCCACATCCATGACTACAACCCTTCAAGCTGGTGGGGGCAGTGTTATGGTTTGGGGCATGTTTTCCTGGCATGATTTGGGCCGTTTAATTCGTGTGGAACAACATCTGAATAGCACAACATACCTAAGTAATGTTGCTGATCAAGTTCATCCTATCATGTTGATGGTGTATCCCAATGGAGATGGCTTCTTCCAACAAGACAATGGGCCATGCCACGGTGCTCGTATTGTGCAGGAGTGGTTTCAAGAACATGAGGGAGACTTTACCTTGCTTATGTGGCCCCCACAATCACCAGATCTCAATCCAATGGAGCATTTGTGGGACGAAGTTAAAAAAGCCATCAGGCAGCTGATTCCACAACCATCAAATCTCACAGAACTGGACAGTGCTATTCATCAGGCATGGTGTCAGATTCCTCACATCACCTTTCAACATCTCATGGAATCAATGCCAAGAAGAATCGCCACAGTATCCAAGGCAAAAGGTGGCCCAGCGAAGTACTGATGGGGTGGTCATAATAATCTGGCCACTCAGTGTATAGTTTTAATGAAACATAGTGTATACAAATGACTTAGAAATAAATAAAATTTATTTTCCTTGAACTGATTAATCTTCCTAAAGATAGTTATAAATGAATCTATAGCTCCAAGATCCTGTTGAATTATTAAAAGTATGGGATAAAATAAAATTATAAACACAAACCATATTTTACTTAATGTGTATATTGAAATTTAAAATGTTTTCTTTTTCATTTTTCCATCACTTTTCAATTATATAAAGTTAAATAAGTATAATACATTATCATTTAAAAGTGCTGGTGAAATATTTTTGTTATGTTTTTCAGATAAACAACAATGGAAAACCCTGAATAAGTAATATATTTTATTAAATAAGGATGGTTTTAGATCATTTCTTTCAAAAATAAAAAAGGCTTATTTTTGTTGTCAGCTAATCATTTAAAAAATAATAATTTTTGACTTAACACTACTCTGTCATTTTTGGGGCATGAATTGGAATGTGATCAAAACTTTGAGTGCCACCATTGTCAGGGAAAGTCTTCACTTCCATCTACTGACACACATACATAGAAGGTCCAAGTAACAATATCTAACAATAGCAAAAAGTGGTTATATTTAATATTTATTCTAGCAATAGAATGCGATCAAATCTAATCATCTCCTTCAGAGATGCATTTATATAAAATTTATATTCAATACTTATCAATATTTGTTGTATTTTATGACATTTGGTTCAAATATTTACTAATAGTAGTATTAATAAAACTCAGTCCAGAAGAAATTCCTTAAAAACTAAAGCTATATAACAAGCATTAAAAATTTTAAAAATTAATAAGTTTCCATGTCTTTACATATTTTGTTACAAAGAAATATGACCTGTAGCCAAATTAGTAATTTACCATCATAAAATATATTAAATTAGTATGACTTTATATGTAGAAGTATAATGAAAACAAAGTTTAAAGAGAAATGAGTTTTTAATATTAATTAAGATATAATTTTTAATAAGTTACAGTGTTATGAATCCATTACTGTATATGGAGTGCAGTATTATTGAAAAAGTCAATATTAAAGGTATATCAGATACTATGTGTTAGCAATAATATAAATTTTGATGAAATATCGTAACTATTTGTAGGCTTCAAAAAAATATTGTATGCTCATACAAGTAAAAAATTTTGAAAACAAAAGGGGCCAATTTAATCAGCTATCTACTTTTAGCAGTGGGTAAAAAATTAAGTCCAAGTTGATTCTTCAATATTATATTTTTATTTTTTATTTTTTAAATATATTTAATTGATTTTTTTACAGAGAGGAAGAGAGAGGGATAGAGAGTTAGAAACATCGATCAGCTGCTTCCTGCACACCTCCTACTGGTGATGTGCCCGCAACCAAGGTACGTGCCCTTGATTGGAATCAAACCAGGGACCCCCCAGTCCGCAGACCGACGCTCTATCCACTGAGCCAAACCAGTTAGGGCTCTTCAATATTATATAAATTTAACGTCTTAAGAAATAAAAAGCATTGCACTTGGGAGAAACTGGGTAAAAGGCTACAAGAAAGTGTGCCAGGATTGCTGATCCTCCTGGTGTTAACCTGCTGGCTGAGCTTCCCAAGTCTGGCAGGTCTGTGGGGACCATGTGATTAGTTCCAACCAATAACTATGAGCCACTGAAGAGCTGAGTTGCTTGTTCATTTCACTCTTTCCCTTTACAATGAACTTGGGGCTGTTGTTTATACATGGCATAGTTTTCACAGTGCAGGAGAACCTTCAACCTAGGCCAACCTTTATCTGTGCAAGAAATGATGTGATATTAAGTAACTGTGTTTTAGGGTGTTTATTACAGCAGTGTGCATCATTTTGTAATTTGGACTGAAATACTAGCATAATGACAACCCAGAGAAAAAATATGTACTTAGTGTTGGATTACTGAGGCTAAAGGATTTGATCCACATGCCATTTAATACAAGGACAGAACTGCAAGGCTGTGGTGGCTGTCAGACCCCAAGACTGAGGGTGACTCGTGGCATTGCAGCTAGAGGGAGCTGTAGTTTCTATTTACTGAAACCTGAACACTAAGAGAGGAGCAGTTTTGGTGTTGGTGAATATCAGGAGTTAAGTTTCAGATATAGCAACCTTAATATGCTAAACACCCAAGGAAGTAGGATTCAGGGTTAAGTCCTAGAGCTTTCAAACCTTTAGAGGTTGGAATCCCTAAAGGAGACTAAGAAGGAGCTGGCAGTATTGTGGAGGGAAAATATGGGAGAGGGAGTAGAGGGAGGTTTTGGAGACAGGGGGAGGGGAGGGGAAAGGAAGAGTAGGCAGAGGGAAAGAGGAACAGAGAAGGGAGAGGGGGAGGCATAAATGAGAGAGAACTTGTATGCTAAGGGAAAACTTTGAGAGGGAGAATGTGAGACCAACTTTGACAAATGCTGCTGGATGGGTCGGGAACCCTGGGAATCAGAGTTACATAAAGTGCGTTCATGATGCCACCCAGCAGACCCGTGTCCTTGGCCAAGGAGATTTGTGCCTGGTGGTCTACTCCTTCCTGTGCCCGAAATGACTTCTGAGAGCTTGACACAGTGGAAATACTTAATAATCTACATACATTCCCAGTGGCTTTGTCTAGTCCAGGGCCACAATGGGTTCTTAAACTGGACGGTAGGGCCGGAACAAAAGCATAGATGGAGTGTTTGTGTGAACTAATATAAATTCAAAGTAAACATCATTACATGAAAGGGTACGGTCTTTTTTTTTTTAGTTTTATTCATTTCAAACGGGCCGGATCCGGCCTGCGGGCCGTAGTTTGCCCACGGCTGGTCTAGTCTGTTAATGAGGCTTCACCAAGCTTCCCTTAATTCTATATTTGCCATTAAATAGTCCCTTTTAAATGGCTCTCTACTGAAATATTTGGATGTTCTGATTATTTTTCAACAGGACCTAAACAGCTGCATAGTTTTTCCTCTAATTTTAGACTCCTCAAGTCTTTCACCTCCTCCTTTGTCTTTGGTCTTTTCAACAGTGTGATAATGAATGAGCTGAAAACATCATCAGATTATGTAGCTCCATAGACAGACTGTGTCCTGAGGTTGAGGCCTCTGGGGCTGTGGGAATCACTAGCTTCTAGTGCAGCAAATTGCACGACCCCACAACGCAAGCCTCTATGTCCTCTCCACTGAATGTTTAAGTAAGAGCTTTTATTGAATAATTTTTAATTGAATTTTGGGTTTATAATCTATGGATCATTTGAATAGTTACTTTGTGAAATACAGTATAAACTGGATTAATACAAAAAGTTAAACAGTAAACTGATTCATTTTATGTGGATACTGTTATTCCCTAGACCTACATGTTTTACATAAATTTTTAAAGAGTAATAATTTAGACCTTTTTTAAATTTAATCTCAAATTATTCTTTATTTCTCAATAAAAAAGATTTGAGATTGCGAATATTTTGCTGTTTGCCTGCATAGTATTAACAGTAATGAAGTGCAGGAAAAACACATGCTTTAGGATTCTGTAAGGACATCTGTTGGGGTGAAAGGAGAAACAGACAAGCCCCTGGGAGTCTGTCCCTGCAGTTCTCAAGCCCAGCTCGGAACTTTCCAGTGACGAAGTATGTGGGAAGAATTTGAAACAAACATTTGGTGGTGATATATCTTCTGCCTCTAAAGCAGAAAAGTCACCTCCACCTTAGGGCTACTTCCATCTCAGACATATATGTTTCACTCCTAACCATTCAGTGAAGAAACATTAGAATAAAGAAATGGTAATAATCACAAGATAAAGATTCCCTGTGTTTTCTCTGACATACAAAGGATGGAATACGGTATTCCTGGTGATGATACTAAAAAATTCACTCATCCCCACCCCTGACAATAGTAGATACATAGAAAAATATGGACTCTATATAGTGAATAAAATAAGAGAAAATGAGCTAGAGGAAAAGCATTTGCCAGGAAGTTGGGAAAAGGAAGGTTTAACAAAATAATAATAATAATAACAAAGTGATAACATAGACAGTAGGCAGATAATAAATTCAATGGAAACCTTAAATCAAGGTTAATAAACCCTACAACAAAAAGGCTAAAAGATAAATGAGTCTGTTTCACACAGAGATTGTGAGCAAACTCCCAAAGCCCTACTTTCCTAGACAGAGACACTAGGGGTCATCTCCCAAGATGGGGTCAGCAGGAGCGGTCTGCGGCTTTGGAAGAAAACAATTAAACCAGAACAAGACGGAGGAATGGATGGGCGCAATAGATTCATCCGTCCTCCAGAATGAACTAATAATCAGCTCCCTGTCGAGATGGACTGGGGGTTACCAACCACATAAATATTTATAAAGTGCTCTTAGCATTTTGGAAATTAGGTTTATGTTTAATCATCCTAGGAAACCTGGTTATGTTTTAGCAATATGATATATATTATATAATTTTTAAAATGCCATTTTGAGCACATTTCCAATGTGTGTGTGTGTGGGGGGGGGGGATCCTAGTCCCTAACTTTGAAAATAGGGAGGGCCTTATGGTTTGCTCACTGCCAGAGTGTTCAGGCATCACCTCTTCATGCCTTACTGATGCTTCTTAAAGAATACTTTCATTACCTTACAAGTGTGAGAGAGGTAGTCATTAATTACCAATTAACCAGTAGGTGGGGAAGAGAGTTTGGAGTTCTCTGAAAGAGAAAACTGTATCTCAGTAGATATTAAATTAAAGGGGAAACAGATTAGATCCACTGGTAATATCATGAAGTTTATTTTTGAATCATACTGTAAAACAATCTATAATAATAAAAGTATAATATGCTAATTAGACTGGACAGCTGGACATCCTTCTGGATGAAGCCATGGAGGCGAGGGCAAAGGCAGAGGCAGTTAGGGGCAATCAGGCAGGCAGGAGAGCAGTTAGGGGTGATCAGGCAGGCAGGCAAGCAGAGAAGTTAAGGATGATCAGGCAGGCAGGCAAGTGGTTAGTGGCTATCAGTCAGGCAGGCAGACAGGCGAGCAGTTAGGGGCATCAGGCAGGCAGGCAGAGTGGTTAGGGGCAATCAGGCAGGCAGGCAAGCAGTTAGGAGCCAGCAGTCCTGGATTGTGAGAGTGATGTCCGACTGCTGATTTGCAGGATTGGGCCTAAACCAACAGTTGGACATCCCCCAAGGGGTCCCAGATTGCGAGAGGGACCCCCCCCACACACACACACACACAAATTTCGTGCACCAGGCCTCTAGTGGTTAATAAAGACCAGGCTTTCCCCAAATCAAACGAGATGTAGATTTCTTTTAATTAAAAATAAAATCTCATAGAACTCTGAAAATATCGGGTGTAGGTTTCATTTGTCTCAGTTGGGCACAAACTGATCATTAATGTATTGAACCTTCAATAACTTAGTTACAAAAATCTCGGGACTGCAATACAGATACATATGAAGCACCTTAAGTTTTCTATATTAGTCCCTGGGATCCTAAGTTAACGTGACCCCATGTCTAAGAGAAGGCCCCACTCTCAATCTGTTGGTAAAGGATGTGTTTGTGCCTTAGAGAATGACCCAGGCCCAGGAGGGTGTTTATTTCCACAATGTGGTGCCCACATTGGAGACCTCCTGAAGGCCAGCGTCCCTGTCTCCTGGAGGCACTCACCCAGCCATCGCTTCAAACCCAACATGATCCAAAATGTCACTAGTTACCCAAAGCCACAAATTAGTCATGAGGAAATACGGGTGAAGCTGTTTTTATTACTGTTTGCCTGTTCAGTGTACTTTTTGTTTTTTGTTTTCTTATTCTATTGTTTCTCGTGTAATCTGTATACCAATTTCTTATTAGAAACAGTCATTTTAAATAGGTGCATTTAGTGAACTGAACTGGGTCAGATTTGCATTTCCTATCACATTGTGGAGGAATTTTATGGCACAACAGAGGGTGAAATCTGGTTCCTTTCCTTGGTGGATTTACAATTCGCTAACACTGCTATTTCTTCCCTGATAGCTACTCCAGAAATCTCATGTATGCTGAGCAGCAAACCAATCTGACAATGTCCAATAACATGCAGGAAACTTTGAAACATAGTTTTCTTTAATTGAGAGACATTCTTTGGTTCCATTAAATTATCCTTCAATAAAAAGTCATCTTTCGCCTTCATGCGAAAGCAAGTGAGAGGTGTTTAATTCTGCCATGCATATCTAGCAATGCTGATCAGAATGCCCTCAAACCAATGAGGAAGCTATTTAGCAGAAATATGTAAAGCAAGTTCAACTATCATTTGTCTATTTTCCCTAAAACTCACCGAAGCACTTTTAGAAATTTAAAATGTAAACCATTAAATTTCAATGGATTATATAGGCCAGTAACACAGATTCACACCCAGGAATCAGAATGTTTTATGGGTCAATTTTCTTTCATCCACACAATGACCCTTTGGGGAGATTTCAATTCAACATGATTCTCAGAATTTCAACTTTCAGATTTTTAAAAATAGGGATGTACATGTAAAAATAAAATTATTCCACAATCCTATAGTGATCATGTTAGCAATCAAAGCTCACTAAAATAAACTAGGATCATTTATCATTTACTGGGGTATTGGAAGCTGCAGCACAAGACAGCTGCAGAACCCAAAGGTATCTCTCCCACAGGAACGCGCCCTGTGGAGCCTTCAGCAGCATCAAGATGTGCATGTGCCACCTCATCCTCAGCAGGACCATGGTACCATAAAACACACAAATTCTTTGAGGGCATTTGATCAGTTCTGGAAAGTTCTGCTTGAGTGCTATCCTGCATTTTTTTAACAGAATTTATATATAGGAGGGTCTTTTGGACAACTACCCACAAGAAAGAATGTGAGTAAAGAGGAAGAATGTCCTGATAAAGGGACCTGTGTATATTTTGCATTTGTATATTTGGATTTCTTGGAGAGGCAGGTGGAAATTTTTTAAGACATAAATGGGAAGCGGAAGTCCTACGCATTTCCTTGGGGAAGCCAGAGCATCTATATGGCTTCTTTCATGAACCTTATAATCCAAGAGCCAGGATTGTGTACTGAAGAGCTCAGATGGTGTCGGCTTGGGTATCTATAACAAATTGTCATAGACAGGGTGGTTTAAAAACAAACATTGATTTCTCTCAGTTTGGGAGGTTTGGTAGCCAAAGGCCAAGCTGCTGTCAGATCTGGTGTGTGTGAGAGAGTTCTTGCTCTCTTCCTGGCTTGCAGAGGGCCATGCCCTCATTTGGTGGGGGGTGGGGAGGAGTTGAGGGGGTACTCCTCTGTCTCTTATAAGAACACTAATCCCATTCATGGGGGCTCCACCCTCATGAGCTAAACTCCTCCCAATAGCAGCCCATGGGAGATTAGAATTTTAACATATAAATTTGGGGAGGACACAAATATTCAGTCCAGAACAGATGACAGACAAATGAAAAAAATTTGTTATTAATATAAAACTATAAGATTTTTCTGCAGCTATGAAAAATTTTGTTCCCTAAACTATTATGGAATTCACTTCAATCTAATTGTGTGGGTATGTATGTGTGTTAGAATTCAAAAGTTGATCATTTTGATTGCACTCCATGGTTAGGGCTCAGGGGATACTCCAGCTCTTTCTGCGTCCTCAGATATCTCGAAGTTACCTAATATGAGCTCCTTTTAGGCCCTAAACATAGTAAGTTTCTTTGAATCATCCAATCAGCTTCAGTGCAGTTTAGTCTTTGTTTTCCCTAAGACTGGGAAGAAAGTAAAATTCCAAAGAGAAGGTAGAAGGAAAACAGGAGCAATTTATTCATTAAAACCTTTCTTTGTTAAGATGTAAGTACATAAATTTAAATAGACATTGAAATGTCTATTGTTTAATGAAATGTGTGTGGCATATGGGGACAAATATGGCAGTCGGATTTGGAGTCACCAGCTCGTGTTTATATCCTTGAGGTAGTATATTTTCTTTGTATAAAATCTTTTTGGCTTGAAGAATTAACAGCCTCTCAAATTTCATCACATAGATGTGAAGGAGCAAAAGAAATAATCTATAACAATAAAAGCGTAATATGCTAATTAGACCAGACGTCCTTC
This sequence comes from Myotis brandtii, assembly GCF_000412655.1. Lineage (NCBI taxonomy): Eukaryota > Metazoa > Chordata > Mammalia > Chiroptera > Vespertilionidae > Myotis > Myotis brandtii. Next base: position 464,442 of record NW_005370042.1, on the reverse strand, counting down.
TAGATGAAGCCGCTTGTGGTGGGGGCCAAGGCAGAGGCGGCCGCCATGGCGGCAGCAGGGACTGAGCCCCTTGCATGAATTTCATGCATCGAGCCTCTAGTATAAATGAAAGTCTTATATAAAAACTGCAAAATCATTGGATTTTCATAATATCTTTTCATTGTTTAATAGTATAATTGCTGTGAAATTCTGAGTGGCTGCTATTAACTATGCATTATGGAGGATAGAGTTTATGCAAGATTACAAAATGTTAGTGAATAAAATTGCAGGTTCTTAAGTATTAAAGTGAGTTCTAAAAACAGTAATGGGATTTAAGGAAGGTAAGAATAAATGCTATGAAAAAAGAATACTCTAACAACCTACTGACCGGGTTTTACTGGCAATGGGGATTTTAAGGAACTTGTGAAGACAGGAAGATAGCATTGCAGCTAAAAGACTAACCGATTTTTTAATAAGACCCAAGGCCTAGATTGTATTCTCAACCCATCATCAGCATTTGTTAGCTTAGTCACAGCTGGATTGCAGCAGCTTTCTCAGAATCGACGTCTTTGTTTCTACCCAGTGCCATCTCCACTATTATCTCTCATATTTCCAACTCAAATTTTAGAGAGAATCGCATTGGCACAGTTGCAGCTCTGATCTGTTTTGCAAAGCTTTCTTGCCAAGCAGCACTTACAGGCCATGCCAAGCCCATAGATTCTCTACCTTGAGTTGATTAACCATCAGATTCAGTCAGCCATTACCAAGGTGGCTGTTTCATCTGATGAAAAACATAACTATCAATTCTCAGGGAAACCTCTAGCCATTCATTTAATCAAGGCTTCACATTTGGCAATTCCTTACATGAGGGTTACCATCTTGGCAGTCACCTAAATTGACCTGTTTCCAACTGGCGTAGTCAAGTGAGCTATCAAGACAGCAGTAAAAGACTGACCTTGGCCTTGCTTGACAGCTCAGATTCGGAATTAATAACCTGTACCACCTTTCACACTGAGCATTTATCATGACCTTCAAGACATGGTTGGTCATAGTTGATATGTATTATAATTAAGTAGCTCTCTGATTCTTGAAAGACAAGCTTGAGAAACACTAGCCATTGTGCAAAGTTATAGTTTTCTATGTCTAACAAAGTGTGTTTGATAATGAAGATTATTATTTCACATAAACAATTGTATTTTTTCATGCATAATATAAGGCTATTTAAAAGTTTGGCTATATTAAAGAAACCATGATCAGTTCTTCCAGTCTAGGTACACATTAAATTTTTACTTCATTTTATACTCTGGTTTATCTTTGGCTGTTAAAGACCTGGAATTTGCCCACCAAAACCTTTCTTCCACAGAAGCCAGGCCCTTCCTGAGGCTGCTTCCCTCTGCGGGACTCTGCCCTGCGTCATTTCCCAGCAGCTGCAGCTCTGCCCAACACAGCGCTGAAGGGATGCTTCATTGCATCCTCAAAACCTGGCTGTCTGCCCCTGTCTGAGCCACACTTTTTATTTAACTAAACAGTAACCGCAGATATTAAACACACCTAATTCCTATCCAATTTTCTTATAAAACAACATACCCAGGCAACATATGTTATATGTTATATATAGTTTTTAAGGTTCTTATTGAAATTTCAAAGACTTCTTTTCAAAGCCATTGTGAAGTTAGGAGTTGAAGGTCAAAGTTGTTTTTATTCTGAGCATCAATCTTTTAAAACCCTGTTATCAGCAAGGTCTCTTCTAAGGAATGTATTAGATATAAATGTTTCAATCATGGTTCATTTTTAAAAATAAAGATGGAAGGTCACACTTGTTTTATCTGATTGCCCTTGAAAATAGAGCTGTGCGTAAGATTAGGAGGTTGTTTCCTTCTCCGCGCAGCTTGATGCACTTGGAGTCTCCAAAGGCCTGTTCGCACAGATATAAAGGGCCATGCTTCAAGGCCATTCGAGCAACACGGAGTCTTTGGTAATGAAAACAAAAGAAATATACACAAAGACAGAAACATATTTCAAAATAATGATACAATCATATTCAACTATGGTATTGAATAGCAGGCTGTGTTTATTGTTGACAAATCTAATAACCCTCCTACCACAATGGAAAGCTTGTTCACACGTTCAGGAGTCCCTCTACATAGCACTCTCACAAAATAGGAATGGTAGCGTTTCCCTCTAACCCATGGCAGCTTTCAGGGAGGAATATTGATGCCTGGAAATGTTACTAAAATTTCCTGTCATGATTTTTACTCCAAAATTTAATTTCTGATTAATTCTAAAATGAGTGCCCGGCTGGTGTGGCTCAATGGGTTGAGTGTGTCCTGTGCACCAGGAGATCGCCTGCTCCATTCCTGGTCAGGACAAGTGCCCAGGTTTGGGGCTGATCCCAGGAAGGGATGTGCAGGAGGCAGCCAATCAATGTTTCTCTCTCATCAATGTTTCTATTTCTCTCTCCCTCTCCCTTCCTCTCTTCAAAATCAATAAAAAATACATATTAAAAATTGTAATGAAACAAAGCCATTAATAAAGGACAAACTTCCAGCTATAAACTAAGTCCTGGGGATGGAAAGCACAGGAAATAGAGTCAATAATATTGTAGTAGCTGTATCCAGTGACAGATGGTTACTACACATATCGTGGTGGTCACTTTGTGAGGTATGTAAAGGACCGCTAGGTTGTGCAGGTGGAACTAATATAATATTACATGCCAACTATAGTTAAGATCAATTTTTTTAAAAGACCATGAATGTTTACACAAAAGCAGCTCTCCAGTACTTTTTCAAATTGTTTAACATAGTTCCGGTACAATAGTTCTTTTTTTCTACATGAAATGGACTGGGTATTTCTAGAAGCAAATTACATCTCCATCAATTATTTTTCATTACTATATACTTGAATTTTTTCATTTGTGCGAACACTTTAAAGCAATGCATACCCAAGGCAATTGCCTTCACCAAATTAACAATTTTATCTGAGCCTTGAAAGAATGCTGTTTATTATGTGTGAGATGGAAAACAAAAGGCCGCATCTACAATAGAATTCCAGATCTGAAAGTTCTTCATCATTTGATTTTTCTACAAGAGCCCACTGACTTTTATCTAACTCAAAATAACACAATAAATATGACTGAAGTAGAACTCCATTTTCTGGTATCTAATAGCTTGCAATGAACTGGTTCAAAAATTGTTTGATCTATTCAAACAATTTTCTTGGTGAAAGGCTTGTTTCGTATTAGTAGGAGCAGATCCTGAGATATTAAAATGACACACTGTGCATGGGAGAATAAATACTTCCTAAGAAAGTACTGAAATTAAATTGTCAAATAAGTTAGGAAAATGTCTTCTCACTCATTCACTCAACAAAATTTACTGGGCATCTTACATGGGCAATTACATTGTTTTTATGGGTGGCACAAAGACAGGTAAACAAAAGTTTGAACCAGCAACCTAGGCATATGCCCTGACGAGGAATTGAACCCATGGCCCTTCTGTGCACTGGATGACACTGGGAGCCACTGGGCCAGAGCTCTCCTTCCTCTTTAATCACAGCACCCACCTACCATCAGAGCTGATGGCTATGTTTTCTAGTTCACTGAGAAAACAGAGCAGTCAAAATAATTTCCGCAGACTTTAAGCAATACATCTTCAGGATGTCTATGTCAGTACATATACATTCTACACATTCTCTTTCACTATGTGTGAAATAATTATATTCTATGAAAAGAAAAACTTTCTAATTGTACACTAGATCCCTCCTCACACTTCAATGACATCACTACAGTAATTGTGCTTTTTCACCTCCATCATTAGTTTTCTTATTTCTGGACCTTTTCATACAGCAAACAAAGGTGATACATTTACGTCTATTATAAAGGAACTAGTGGCCCAGTGCATGAAATTCGTGCACATTAAAAGGGAATTAATTAGAGAAAATATTTTAATATTGCTATTTGCCCTTTCTCTGTAATAGAGTGTCAGAGATGAAAGAAAATTAATAAAATGTATATGAAAATCTCCCTCCTGTCAGAGTCTGGGGTGTGCCGTGGAACCTAGAGTCAAGTTCCCACCCACCACCTGCACGTTCTTCAAAAATGCAGGAGACCCAGACCTGGCCAGCCCCACTCCCATTGGGTGAGACCCAGACCTGGCTGGCCCCACCTCCATCAAGCTCCTCTGGGCAGGGGGGGTGCAGCCTCAGGTCTCCTGGCCCAGCACCAGGGTGGGGGGTGTGGCCTGAGGTCCCCCGACCTGGCACTAGGGTGGGGGTCACGGCATGAGGTCTCCCGGCCTGGAGCTGGGGCAGGGGTGTAGCCTGAGGTCTCCTGTCAAGCCCTGCCAGGCTGGGGCCATGGCCTGAGGTCCCCCGTCAAGCCCTGCCAGATGGGGAGCACGGCCTGAGGTCCCTCATCAAGCCCCATGGGGTGGGGGGCACAGCCTGAGGTCCCTTGCCCCGGCCAGGCTCCATGCAGCCTCAGGTCCCTGCTGTTCGGTCGTGACATTATGGCATCCTGGCTAATGTGCCTATTCCTCTATTTCAGTGATGGCGAACCTTTTGAGCTTGGCGTGTCAGCATTTTGAAAAACCCTAACTTAACTCTGGTGCCGTGTCACATATAGAAATTTTTTGATATTTGCAACCATAGTAAAACAAAGATTTATATTTTTGATATTTATTTTATATATTTAAATGCCATTTAACAAAGAAAAATCAACCAAAAAAATGAGTTCGCGTGTCACCTCTGACACGTGTGTCATAGGTTCGCCATCACTGTTCTATTATATAGATAGATACTCTCTTCACTCTCCTGTGCTGTCTGCTGTTGTCCTGCATGTCTTCTTGCCTATTGCAACAGTTCTGAAAAAGGTCTCTGTGCTCACTTCCTCCCAAGCATGACACCTGGAGATCTGAGAATGGGGCTGGGAGGCCTGCTCTCCACTGGAACGGTCTTCTCAAGCCAGCACTGACCTCTTTGGTAAATCAAATTGCCCATTCCTATTCTTTATCTTCCAGGGTCTTCAGCAGAATACTGTTGATCAAAAATCTCTCCTTGAAATACCATCTCATGTAGCTTCCTGGTCAATGGAATGTTTTGATGGGGGACGGGGAGGTAATTGTTTTTTGTTTTGTTTTTACCCAATGATCCTGACTACTTCTCAGTCTTCTTTGACGGTTCTCAGTCCCAGATCATAATGTTGAAAATATATCCTTAAATATTTGATTCCATAAATTACAGAGTCTTATGCATAGCTAACTGAATTTCTAACTGTAACTTATAACTCATCCTCGTTCAAGCACTATTCTGATCTGCCCCCAGCCCCGATCCTTTCCTCCTGCAGTCTGTGCTGACAATGCCATTATTTCCATTACTGAGACCCAGATATTGCAGTCACACTGGATTCCTATTACACCATCATCCACTCTGACAGCAATGCTGTTGGCTCTGCATTGAAAATACATACAGCTTTTATACACAGGGAGGGCATTGTGCTAAGTAAAATAAGGCAAACAGAGGGAGACCAGTACTGCATAATCTCATCTACATGTAGCATCTAAAATCAATGAACTCACAGAAACAGATGAGAGATTCGTGATTGCCAGGGCAGGGTATGGGGGAAATGGGTGAAGGTCACCAGAGGGTACAAACATCCAGGTATAAGATAAGTAAGTCCTGGGGATGGAATGTATACAGCATGGTGACCATAGTTAATAACTGCAATATACATGTGAAGTTCCTAAGAAGGTATATTTTAAAAGTTCTCACACACACAAAAAAATGTAACTATGTGAGGTGAGGGATATGTGAATTAAACTTATGATAATTATGTCGCTATCCTATATAATAAAGAGGTGATATGCAAATTAACCCTCACAACCTTACAAGAGGGCTGCCTATGACCAGACCAGCAGGGGGGTTAGTGAGGTATGACCAAACAGCTGAACAAGCAGGCTGTGTGGGGCAAGCAGGCCAGCAAGAGGGTTAGTGAGGGACAAACAAACAACTGAACAGCAGGCTGTGTGGGGTGACCAGGCCAGCAGGGATGTTAGTGAGAGACAACCGAATGACTGAACAGCAGGCTGTGTGGGGCGGCCAGGTCGGCAGGGGTGTTAGTGAGGGATGACCAAACGACTGAACAGCAGGCTGCGTGGGGTGACCAGGCCAGCAGGGGTGTTAGTGAGGGACAACCAAACGACAGAACAGCAGGCTGTGTGGGGTGACCAGGCCAGCTGGGGGGCTGTGAATGGGCAACCAGGCCAGCAGAGGGGGCAGTTGAGGGTGAACAGGCTGGCAGGGTGGACAGTTGGGGGCAACCAGACCGGCAAGGGGGGAGGTTGGGGTGATTAGGCTGGCAGGGGGAGTGTGAGGGGAGACTAGGCCATTGTGGGGGCAGTTGGGGGTGACCAGGCTGGCAATGAGGGGCAGTTAGGGGTGATCAGGCTGGCACACAGAGGCAGTGAGGGGTGATCAGGCCAGTAGGAGGGCAGTTAGGGGCAACCAGGCAGGCAGGCAAGTGAGCGATTAGGAGCTAGTGGTCACAGATTGTGAGAGGGATGTTCGACTGCTGGTTTAAGCCCGATCTTCAGGCCTAAACTGACAGTCAGACATCCCCTGAGGGGTCCCATATTGGAGAGGGTGCAGGCTTGGCTGAGGGGCCCCCCCCCCCGCCGTGCACAAATTTCATGCACCAGGCCTCTAGTATATATATTATATATAATATTAATCTTACACAATGTTATGTGTCAATTGTATATCAAAAAGCTGAAAAATATTTTTAAAATTAAAATAAATAAATAAAACTTTAATTCCTTTTATATTTATTTATTTATTTTTATTAATCCTCAACCAAGGATATTTTTTCCATTGATTTTTGGAGAGAGTGGAAGGGAAGGAGGGAGTGAGAGGTGAGAGAGATACTTGATTGGTTGCCTCCTGCACCTGCCCCAACCAGGGTCAGGGATTGAACCTGTAACCCAGGTATGTGCCCTGGACCAAGAATTGAATCCAACACCCTTTGGTCCACAGGCTGGCATTCTAATCACTTAGCAACACTAGCCAGGATAACTTTAATTCCTTTTAAACCTGCAGTGATGTAAGTCACCGTCCTCTGTAACAGAGGATTATTCCAGTGGTCTCATAACTGTCTCTATAATCCCAACCTTTCTTCCTTAAATATGTTCCAACACAGAAGCTACCTGCATCTACTTGTAAAATGTGAATGAGAGTGTATCATTCTTCTTATCAAATTATCCCAAGAATTTGAAGGTCAAACCAAAGTCACACAATGGCTCATAAGCCCCTTGCCAATCAACTCCTTATTCTAACTCACTCTCCACTGCTAACTTAAATACATGTCTTACCCCTCTCCACTTAATACTGTACTTGCTGTCCTCCCTCCCTGGAATTTCCTCACTCCCATTCACCAGCAAGCATGCTCCTTCATCTTTTTCTGGCCTTGGCTTCAATGTCAGTCTCGCAGTGAGGCCTGCCCTGATGAAGGCATCTCAGATTATATTTCTCCTCACTGACAACAACCATCACCCTTTCTCACTTGTGTTCTCTACAGTAATTGTCATCCTCTAACCTGCTTCATATTTTCCTTACTCATTTGATTAGCTATGAAATCCCAGCAGAATTTAAACTGCAAGAGGGAAATGCTTTGTGCCATTAAGTTAACTGTAGTTATAGCTGATCTGTAACAGGTATGTACTGAGTGAGTTGTTTAAATACAGAATTTCAGCCCTTAATAAAGTTTATTAAGGAGATTATTAATCATTGTGCCAATATCCTTTATGAGGTATTAGAAGGATTTATAGAATTTCTCGTTTAGAAGAGATATTAGATTCTGACCAAGACTACAGTGCAAGCCAGTGTCTTTATAGCAGCCCACATTGAATAAGACATGGGGATAAAAACTACCAACTGCCCAAGTCATCCTAATGTGGAGTTGCCAGATTCTTAAACCTTATAGAAAATGAATACGTAAAACTGTATTATAAAAATAAAACCATAGAGTTAGGAGAGGCACCCATCATTCTAAATTAATAGATACAAATAAAAATAGAAGCTGATGATTATTTATTTAACATAATCACAAAAACTCTATAAAGCTGTCAGTCAGATAGATTTTGTGCCATTAATTATTGATCCACTTGTTATCTAGGATTGACAATTTGAAGGGATTGACCATTCCTGACAGTAAATCTACATTAGTACAAGAGTTTGTAGAATTGGACCTAGTGCCTCAGCTACTGTAAGACAATCCAAGAAGTGTTACAATAAATACTGATTTTATATTTTAGTTGTTAGGTAAGTTATGCATAAACAATTTGTTCCATTAAGAAAAGGTACTTAGGAGTTCTCCCCTGTGGGATATAGAGCACTCATCCAAGATAATTAGGATTAAGTATTCATTTTTAAATTTGGACACTATCCAGAAATTATCCCAGACTCACATTCTGTCTATTTGGGGAGAATAATACAACACTGCAGTTCGTTTAGGACTTCCAGCACCATCAACTCATTCTGCCTCACTCCCCGCTACATCACTTTGCATGGAAAAAAGTAAAAAGAATTCCTATACAATTATATAGTGTTATAATTTTTTGGCCAATGTTTAATACAGTTCATTTGTATTAGAATTACTATACGGCATTTAAGGCTGGAATAAGTGTCAGAGAGCTGAAATGCACTATTTTCTTCCTTAGTGTTAAATAGTATCTGATTTTCAGTGATTAAAAAGGTGGCTGATATTTTCAGTATAAATAGCATCAATAACAACAACAAAATGTGTGTGTATGTGTGTGCTCTTCAGTTATAAAGAAGACACACAATTGCACAGATGTGGTGAAGACAAGTTTAATTATATTTCCTGTTGAATTCTGGAACAGAGAGAAATAGATCATGTAACATCTGCCAGTTTGGTTGCAGCTATACTTTATAGACTGGTGTGGTCACTTTAATTAATGGCTGTGCCTGCATTTACTAGAAGAACCTGGAATTTATATACAACGCATTCATCATTCTTTCATGGGAAATGAAAATCACACGATAGCATAGAGAACACAATACATTCTGAGGATCCAGGTAATTTTCCTACAAGGGGTGAGGAGTAGGTTGTGCACCCGGAGCCCCAATTTCTGCAACAGTGCAGATGACATGCTGCAAGTGACACTGTCCAATTACTGTGAACTGCTGCTTAGCGCCATCCATCTCTGTCCTTTAACTGTCTGAAGTGCACACCGTGGGCTTTTAACAGAAACAATTACACAAGTGTACTAGGGACCGAACACGCTGATTGCATGATTTGGGGAATGGAACCAAGCATTAAAACATAGTTCCCTGACATTTTCAATTAATGATAGGAACTGCGGAAGCAGTTTGTTTTAATGATTTCATGAATACAATTTTGAAAAACTAAACTATAAACAATTTACAACATTTTTCATGGAACTGATTTCTAGAGCATATTTTTATTAACCTCTCAAATTCCTCATTAATCATTTTTAGCCTTAATTCCACTCTTGTAAGATACTAGGAGGCATGTTCAGGGTCTGGGGTAAAGAAGAACATTAATCAAAATTTAGTGAAAAACATTTTTTTCACTCAATCAGTGGACACAAAAAAAGTTCAGCAAATTTTTTATGAATCAAAAATGAAATTCAGAAGGTCTATATCTAGCCTTGTTTCAAATAAAGGAATCAATAGTGTTTCCACTAAATATTATCATGAATATTTAGCAATATTATTTTGAAAGGGAATATCCAACAAGTTTCTGAATGAGGTATCAGAGATGAACTTGGAGGAAAGGATATTAAGTTTGAGATTCCACTTGGTCAAGTGGACATATCTCATAGATAATTATATATGAAAATCTATGGTTAATGTGAGAATACAAAATTAATGATATAACTATTTGGAAATTTTCTTCATGTAGATGGTCTTTAGAGCCATGAAATTTTATTTGGTCATCAAGAAAAGAATGTCGACAAAAAAGCAACAACAACAAAACAACAACAAAAAAACCCCTAAAGTATTTTGTACTAACAATTCTTAGACATAAGGATAAGGGAAAATGAGAAGAAATTGACAATGAATTTTCAGGAAAAATAAATTTAAAAAAAACACACAGATAATAGTGCCCTGAAAGCCAAATAAAGAAACATTTCATGAAAGAAGAGTTCAACCAGATCAAATGTTCACACGGGTCAAGTGGGATGTGGAATACAAACTGGCCATTGAGCTCAGAAGCATACAGGTCATTATTATCTTAGAGAATGTGGGGCAACAGTTGTGTTGAAGTGGGTTTGTAAAACCATGGAAGAAGAGAACTGAGACTTGTATACATGGATAATTCTTTTGAGATGTTTGTTATCAAATGAAAGATAGGAATAAGGACATAGTTGGGGGGGAAAGTACAGTCAAGAGCATTTTGTTATTGTTTTATTATTTATTTATTTATTTATTTATTTTTAATATGGGATAAAGAGTAGTATTTTTTGTATGCTGATGGAAAAGATTCACCAGAAGAGAAAAATTGATAATATAAACAGCTGGATTCAGTGTATGCTAGTCAATTATATTTTAACAATTACCTCTAGTAAATTCTTCTAACATATAAGTAAAAAGCAGTAATTTTAAAAAGGTGAATTAGGTTAGTATTTCCCTGATAGTTCATACGGTTTCTTATAGTTATCACTACATATTCACCCCACCATTTCTCTGTCAAGAATTATGTTATTTGGGTGATAAACCAGTGAATAAAACCCCATTCCTCTCATCATAGTGATGGATCCAGGCAAAGCAAACCTGAAATAGTTAGAACATGGTAACTCCCTGGCTAAAGGGATTAAGTCCAGTCATGGTTCATGCAACGCAAAGCTCACTCTGCACAAGAGGCTCTGTTAATTGGAGACCTGTGATTGCTGGAGCCCGTTGCTAAAGTGGAGGAAGCCTATTTGAAGAGGAAGTTGATATGGGGGATCACAAGCTTAGAGAATTTTAAACAAACCATGCCAGAGCCTTAAGTAAACTGTATCTAGGAAATTTAATTATATGAGTCAATACATTCCCTCTGTTGTTTAAATAAGTTTGAATTGAGTTTTCTGTTTCTTGAAATTAAAATTATCTTAAGTCTGCAATGGGCAGAAAAGCAAACCTTGATTTACATAGTGGGCATTTACTAATTATGCAATGATAGTGGCTCACATAAATTGTGGTGGGTTTTGTTTTTTTTTTTTTGTGGCTGTTTTTTGTCTGAAGATAGAAACTCATGAACATAAAGAAGTGAATTTTCTAGTAAAGCAAACTTTAATTACCCTGGAAGGCCCAGGATACAGCTCATAAGCCTCATTTTCCCATCCTATGTGTTTTATAAAGCTTCCTTTCAACTGAAAAGTTCAGCTAGAAGACCTTTGCTTCTATTCAAATTTAACATCCTTTGACCCTGAGTACAGTGTGGTTGTACATCACCATTGATTTCATTAATAAGACACTGCTTTTATCAAATTATTCTACCTGTTAGTATAACAGTGGGGAATTGTAAACCTCCCCACCATTTTTTTGGCATTGCTTCTATAAATGCTAACTCTGACTAATATGTCGCTTGTAAGTAAGTAACATCCTATATAATAAAAGTGTAGTATGCAAATTGTCTCCTTAACCAGAGTTCTTCCAGAAGTTTGACCAGGGGGCAGGCTTGCCAGGGAAGGGAGGGAGGCCCTGACTGGCAGCCGAAAGCTGCTAGGGACCCTACCAGTGTGCAAATTTCGTGCACTGGGCCTCTAGTGTTTGTATAAGAATCCTAGGAACTAACTTCAGAAGATACAGACTCTGATATTCAGTCATCCTAGTTCCAGGAAATTTGCTGACCTTCAACTGTAATACCAGGATGATACAGAACTAGAATGACAAAGACCAGGATGAGGCACAGCAAACCATCACTTGACCCATTTTGAGATCCTTAATGGAATGGAGTGTGCTGGACTGCACATAGAGAACTTTTTAGCACCCTCCCCTTGAATTATTTGTTCTACTTTCTCCCTCCCTTCTTATAAAAACCTCTGCCTGGACTGAGGTGGAGGATTGGTATTGTAAACAGTCTCCCATTTTCTCATGTGGCCGACACTTGAATAAACCTCTTTCCTTTCTCACCAGCATCTGTCTTATGAGTTTGGCTTTTATGGCATCAGGAAGCCAAACATTGGTTTTGGTACATTAGCATAGTACACAATTTTTTACATGACCTAAGAATTGAAGAAAACAACTTGCAAGTGTAATAATTGGCACTAAAAAACTTAATTCAATGGATGTTATTAACTAGATAACATGTGCTCAATTATATATAATAGACAGAATTAAAAACCAAGGAGGAAAATTCCTAACTTGATGAAGTTACAGGCTGGTGGAATATAGACATGCAAACATGTAAAATGCAACATTCCAAATGTGTGTTCTAGATGCATTTAAAAGTAGTATGTTGGTAATAAACAAAAGAACAGTCACTTCAGTCTGAAAAGGTCAAGTTAAACTACTAGGAGATAGACCCTTTTAAAGTAAGACGTAACATGTAAGTAAATTTACCAGGAATTAAATCAGGAAGAATGGGGTGTTCATTGCCCTGAAACTATGCACTGCTCCAGGGGAAGAAGGAGGCTTCACCTCCTTTTTATACCCGAGGTCTGGCCTTGCAAGTCACAAAGCAGACACCTCCTAATTGCTGCTTGAAAAGTGCATGGAGGGTGATTGAAATTGCTAGAAAGGTGGTCGGGAGCCGGGAACACACAGGAAACAGCTCTGTGGAAGAAACTCTGGCTCTGTGTGCTGCTGGCAGCGGGAATGGAGAGCTGAGTGCACTAGAGCTTCATTAATGGAAATTTATGACAATGCACAATTAAGATGTGTGAAAACGTGAAGGTCATAGCAGGGAGAGTCCTATGCATAAACTAATTAATGTTGACTTTATCATTTGAGTAATGAGTAGCCATTGAAGAATTTTGAGAAAAGATGACATGATGGAAATGGTTGTTACAATGACCACACGAAGGGCATTTTGGAGAGTGGGCAGGAATGGCAGGGAGGTTAAAAGAGAGCAGAACATTTAGGAAATCACTGCGGAGGCCGGGGAAGGATTTTACTGGCCCAGCTACAGCAATGGCAGTAGATCTGTGCAGAAGGGAAGAAGTCTGAAGTGACTACCAGCATAATAAGTAGTAAAACAGATCTCGGACAATGATTTATTGGTTACAGTGGACAAAAGCACCGGGATTTGCAGCTTGTACAATTGAGTCGACAGCAGAGTATTTTTTGTACAAGAAGAGACGTACATGAGTGAGAATTGATATTCTGTTTGGAGTTTAGGACATAAATCAACAATCCATCTAAAAGATCTTGGGGTGTATTTCCCAAGTACAGATGCTTTTACAGGTCCTGGAATATTTCAACAGTGAATTGTTTTTGGAAAGGTGAGAATGAAAAAGTCATAAGGAAGTCCTCGTGTTCATTCTAGACTACTCAGTGGCCCTGGAAATCCACAGGGGACAGGGAGCACAGCAGTTTTAACTTTGCCAATCTTCATATTTTTTCAATATGTACCCATTCATGAACAATCTGCCTGAGAAAAAGCACCTCATCAGATAACACAAGGGGCTTCCTACCATACTCCAATTTCTTCAATTTTTACCAAAACGAGCTAAGTTCTCATCTTCTCATCTGCCCCTAATCTTACCACCGTGCCATTACTGTAGGGGCTCACATGTTAACAAAACAGAAATAAAGCTTCTCTTGGATCTTGTATTTTAGTGACTAAAAGCATAATACAAAATACTAGTGTTGGAATTTAGAAAATAAATGATAATAACTGAATAATAAATTGTTGCAAAGTACATGTGGTTCCCAGTTATTTACATTCAAAAGAATTCAAGTAAAGATATATGAAATTTTTGGCATATAGTAGAAAGAGTTCAAATAATTGAGTGACATTGTTATAACAAAACTTTTGGATTGTTTCCACTTATTGTTTTCAACCATTTTTCTTAGGATTACACACACTACAAAAATTAAAACAGCTGATGATGCTGAATCCTGTTTTATTCTTGCAGAAATGATATCTATGAGCAAAACACTTCACAAAAGAGGCCTGCTTATCTCAATTATGTGCAGTTTCATAATTTTACTTGGATATTCAATAATTATTTATCAACAATGTAATGTCTGTTGTATACTAATTCCAGAAGATGCCTTTAAAATGATTAGACTGTTCTGCTCAAATATAAATTTAAAGTATTTTCTATTTAAAGTTATAAATATAGAGAGATGATATAGATGTAGGGATAGATAGATATTGTTAAAGATTATAATAAAACTAGGGGCCCAGTGCACAAATCCGTGCATCTTGAAAGGAACTGTGGGCTGCCAGGTTAAAAGGCTGCAGTAGGCACAGGAATGGTTCTCAGCCCATCCTCCGCACTCCTGCCCAGTCCCTCCTGCTGGGGCCCCTGGTCCCCTGTCTACTGGCAGCCCCACTCCTGCCACTGCAGCTCCCACACACTGAAGGTGCCAGCCCCGCCTACACCTGCTGAAGGCACAGAGGCTCCTGCCTGGATCACCCCTCAGGAGCAGGAGGAGGTGGAGAAACCCTCAGGGGCGATGAGGGCCAGCAGCCACCACTCGCACCCGCTGATGGCGCAGAGCGATCAGACCAGCACTGGGCACTGGCAGCGGGTGTGAGAGGAGCTGGCGCTGGCAGGGGTGCAAGTGCAGTCATCACCAGCAGCTGCCACACACACCCACTGATAGTGCTGAGCAATTGGGGCTGACGCCAGGCACCAGCAGTGGGTGTGAGTCGCAGCTCTGGCACCAGCAGCGGGTGCAAGCGGGGCTGGTGCCAGCAGCAGGTGCAAGTGTTGTGCGGGACCACTTGTGCGGGAGCAAAGAATTTTCAGTAACCACCAGAGGCTCACCTTGATGAGAGCGACCAGTGCCCCTTCTTGGTCTGGCACCCCCACTTACCTGCTCCACCGTCCCCCCACAGCCAATGTCTGCCATGTTTTACACACGCCCCCCCTGGTGGTCAGTGCACATCGTAGCATCTGGTTGTTTGGTAGGTTGTTCAGGTTGTTCTGCCATTTGGTTTATTTGCATATTAGCCTTTTATTATATAGGATAGTACACAAACTTTAAATCATAAGATCACATATTAGAATACATCTATTTGTAGAAAGTGTAAAAAGATTAAAAAATTAAGTTAAAAACAAAATTATGTAAAATATTCAATTTAAAAATAATTTGTTTAAGTGATATTAGAGCTATCAATTTGGCATTTAGAGTTGTTTGTTCTTTTAAAATTAGAAATGACAATATTGTGAATTACCTTCATTCATTGTATCCCTTATCACAATGCTCACTAAGCATATTATTTAGTACCGAGTAACAAAGAATCCCCACATCGAGTGTCTTCAGTTAAAAACAGTTATTATTTCAGAGATGCTGTTCATCAGGGATATGAGTACAGCTTAGCTGAATTTAATGACTATGGGTCTCTTATCAATGGAAGTCAACTCAGAAATTTCTGGGAAGGATCCACCTTTTTCTGACTTTTGTGTTTGTTGGTGGGATTTAGTTTCTTGTGGGTTGTTAGACTGATGCCCCAGATGCTCACAGAAGTTATCTCTCTATCTCTTCTTAGCCACATGGACCCATCCATAGGGCATCTAAAACATGGTAGTGTGCTTCATCTTATCAACCAAACAAGAATAAACAAGATGGTTCCAGCAAGAGAGAGAGAGGGCAGACTAGCAAGAAAGCCACAGTCTTTTGAGGTCTAGTCATGGAAGGGATATTGTATGATTTTGGTTGTGTTCTACTGGTTACAAGCAAGTTAATAGGTCCAGCCCACACATAAAGAAGAAGAACATAGGCATGAACATTGGTAGGGGGAAGTCACTGGGAGCCATGCCAGAAGCTGCCTGACACAGGAAGTCATATGCCTTCACTCGATAGATGTTTCAATGAAGTTCACTCAATAAACACCATCATGTACCAGGATGGAAAGATGAAGACACTATATATAGTGTTATTGTTAAACAAAATGCAACATTTATATTAATTTAATGTAAAAAGTGTTATAACAAATCATTTTGATCCCAGACATAAATATTGAACTAATAGAAAAATAGACAATGCAGTTAGTTTAGAGATATCATATTATATTACAAAAATTAAGTTAAATGGTGTTAGCCTCTTGGAGAAATTTTAAATTCATAAGAGACAACCATAGATGTATCAAGCATTAGGTTTTAAGAGAATCCATATCCACAAACTATTAGGTACTTAAAAAATTATATTTCAGTGTCTTACTGAATGGTTTAATGATTGTAAGACTGTGTCCCAGACACCCCAAAACACTTTTTTAAGGTGTCTGCCTACTTAAAATTATTTCCATAGTAACATAAAGACATGGTTTGCCTTTTCGCTCTCATTCTTTCAAGAGTGGACAATAGAATTTCCCTGGGCTTATATTGCATTTGATCATACATCAGAATGAAAAGCAGACATGAAAATTAAGCTGACATATAAGTCAAACTTCTTTAAGAGAGTAGACAACATTTTTGGAAAATATAGTTATCTTTCACAAAAAAACATCATTTATGTTAACATATTACATGCTTAAGTTATTTTTCAATGAAGTAATAAATATGTTATTCAATTTACAAGTTTTGATTTTTTATATACCTGTTGATAAATATAGTGGACATAAACTAATGCTCTTTGAAATCCTTAATAATTTTTCAGAGAGTAAAGGGATCCTAAGACCAAAAGTTTGAAAAAACTGAGTTAGACAATTCTGAAAGCACCGGTGAATTTTATGGCGGACAGAGTGTCCCCAGAATGTGCCACCTTGACACATAGATTATTTCCAGCTGAAAACAATTAAAGCCCAAACCTCAGGAAGAATTTGTTTTTTACCTTCCCCCTTTCTTCTTTAAAGAGATTCTAGCAAGACCCTCATCAGGAAAAGAACTTTAGCACAATCACCATTGCCCATCCACTTCAGCACCTAGGAATGAAGTATGGGAGATGAGAAGGATCCGTGCAAAACTGTTCACTCCATTCCCCTGATCCCATTGCTTCTGAGCTGACTAGTGGAAATTGGCTACTTTCTTGGTTACATGGTTTGTGAATTGCCTATATCCCCTCTGAAGCCCCAAACATGGTTCCCTCCTCCTCCTTGGTCCAAAATAACATATATATTTCATTTTGCCTCACTGTGTTTGAAATTTTCATGCTTATGAATTTCCTATGTGCCATATCAAAATTTGATTTCTTCTGTTAATTTGCTGAATGTTGTTTGAACTATTCAATCAGCTACAAGAACCAAAGAGATAGAGGGAAAGTTTCTGCAGCTCCAATAGAAAATAAATTTATATTATTAGACTTATTTTCTTATAATGCAGTTGCTTAGTTAAGTTCAAAGTGTACATGTTACCACTTCAGTAAGCCAAAGCATTCTTGGAAATGATAATCATCTTTTAAATCAGGAAATCATTTTGAGTGTGAATGTGAAATCAATGGCTCCATAAATCACAGCAAGAATATTTATTACATTAATGTAACTGGAAATATTGAAACAATATTTTTTCTATGTAATAGAGTAAGATTATAAAGTCAAGATCATAATTATATCAGCAAAACCAATGTGAGGGCAAAGTATAATGACTTTTAATGCATTTTAGATATATTTCAATAAGGCTTACATTTTTTATCTAGTAAAAAAAAAATAAGGACTGTAAGTACGGTGGGATACACTTTGCTAGTCTGCTGATATAAAAATACACCACTTCTTCACAATAGTATAAGAAAACCTCTCGTATCTCTAATAACATATATTTGGGAGATTCTTTTCCTTTAATAATTCATTTTAATGATATGTAACTGCAGGGCATTATCATCAATTAATGTTTAAAGTAAGAGCAGAGGTCATTACACCAGGCAGAACAGCCGTGTTTCCTGATGGACCATACCAGCAAAGCCCCCATGACAGATAAAAGCCCAAATTTTGTTTCATTCTATTAATTTAAGAGCCACTGCATTCAATTGGGGAGGTTGGCGGCAACAGATTACTAATTACATTCAAGTAAATGTTAACTTCATATTAATCTAATCACAGGTTCATTCAGGGTTGTTCTCATTTGTTGTATCCCAGAAAAAACACATATAATTTTATTACACATCACAAAGGTGGGAAAATATTTTTGGAAGACTCTAGTTTAACATTAGATGAGCCTATAAAATAATAAAAGTCATTCCCCCGCCCCACACACACTGCATCCATAAAGCAAAACTTGAACAAGGTAAAACACCATTCTGATTAGAATATAGAAATTTACAAGATACCATCATGGCCATGATAACAATGAAGAGAAGATTCCTAATTAAGAAAAAAACAAAACAAACAAACAAACAAAGCAAACAAACAAACAAACAAAAAAACAAGGACTCATTGAGCTGAGCACACAGAGAAACATAAATTGCAGGAGGGAAAAAGTCCACGTGGTTAAGAGTTGTGAGCAGGGCACAAGGAGAACCCAGCACTACACAGGAGAGGGGGAGGACCCAGCCTAACTTACAACATGCATTTCATGGCCCTGACAGGACTGGCCTGACAGGTAGAAATCTAGGGAACCCCAACCACAGCAATCCACTTGTCAGTTCTGTCCTGAGGGGTCTCATGAAGGCATCTGTCCATCAAAAGCAAAGTAAGAGAGGAGGACTGAGAAAGAACCTGTAGGGACATGTGTTTTTGCAAAAAAGTGCAGGTCAGCAGGTGGCCAAGGGCTTTGGGCAGGGGGAGACTGCTGAGAGAAATGCCCTGCGAGGCCAAGGCAGGGGAGGCAGGTCAGATGAGCTCACGGAAACCCTTCCTGCACGCACCGCAATGGTCACGTGCCTGGGTGAGCACCGGAACATTGAAATAAATTACGCACAATGCTGTGGCCCTTTCTAGTGCTGGTGGCATCTGAAAGGATTGGCAGGAGAAAAAGACAGCTGCGAGAGGTCCCAAAACAACACAGGGACTTTGTCGGGCTCACAGACACAGGGCCCAAAGATGCAGCACAAAGACCAGCATCACTGAGAGAACTCCCCCCAGGCACAGAGTCCTCAACAACTACAGGCAGCGCCCAGTCAGGCAGTGGGAAGGCACAGGGCTAAGAAAGGCATCAGGAAAAGAACATAAGGCAAACGCTGAGCTCCTCCAGAGGCAACTGGGTTGTACTCAGGTTCCAATCCTTGTCTAGAAAAAAGGGGGAAAAAAGGAAGAACATATTTATTACATCTTAGAACATTTGAAGCCAGAAGTTATCTGAATCAAAATAAATCCAAAAAGCAAACACACACAGAACAAACTCATCTCTAGGTTAAATGGATTTCATTCCACCTGAAGACCTGATAGAGCAAGAGCCCAGAGTGCACCTGTTCTCTCTGTCGGTCTCTACGCTCTGTTTGCTAACACAGGACACGTGGAGAAGTAGAATAAAGAGGCCCATGACAAGAGATAGAACAGCAGTGGAAGCCAGCAGGAATTAGAATTAGCAGAAAAAGGGATTTTTTAATAGAAAGTACCATTTTTTAAAAAGAATATAAATACATTAACTAATCTAGTGGACAATTAGTGAAACATGTGTAAGCAGATGGGAGACATCCAAAAGGAAATCGAACAACAAAAAGGAATAGAAACCTCATGGAAGACTTCACTGGGTGGGCTGAACAGGAGTCTGGGCACGAGAGGAGGAGGAAGGGCAGTGGACCTGGAGACAAATCCTAGCGATTAGCCAGAGCGAAGCACACAAAATGTAAAGAGTGGGCCTGAGGTCTACGGGGCAGGATCATGTGTGTAACATGTGTGTAACATGTGTGTAACATGTTGCAGAGAGTGAGAAGAGATTAAATAGTAATGGACTTGACAACATATTTGAAGAGAAAAATGGTGAAACATTTTCAAAGAATTGAACAATCAAATATTGATAAAAGGAATATATATTGAGAAAGTTTACTCAGAATAAGTATATACACACACAGATACACACACACATATATATTCTTAGCAAATATATAACAATATATCCATTTATAAGACTATGAATCATATTCATATAATAATATGTACATATATAGGAATATGTTTTACATACTTATTTGAGTAAATATGTATAAATATACATATGTGAATACTTTTATTAGGCTTCCACAATCTGGTAAAACCATATACAGATACAGTTATCATCATACTTAATTAGAATATATTGAATACTTTCTTCTGATTTGGAACAAAATGTATGTCTACTTGTGTGGGAAACCACTTATTGTCTTCACTGGCAGAGAAGTGTACACAGAGAACCCGGAAGGCTGGTGACCTTTGAAGCCCTAGCAAAGGTCAGAGCTGTGCACCACCTCTGTTAATCCAGATAATGGTAGCTGAAGCAACTTCCCCACCAGATAGTCATGTAAATCCTTATTGATAAGATAGTCTGTGTGTTACCAGAACTTGCCTGCCTAAGGGCTGTATTATGGGTGGATCCCAAACCAAATAAAAGGTTGGTGCAGCCTGACCACCTGTGGAAGTCCTTCCTCTTCCTTCTTGAGTTGGACTTACCGCCTGGCCCCCCAATATTCCCAAATTATCTTTTGTCTCTTCTCTTTCATTTGTGTGTGGCTCCTCTTCCAGATCCTGAACCCTGAACCACGTGGGATGTGGGGGGGAAACATTTACCACATACTTGCATCATATCTATCAAGTACTTCACAGGGTCACTTATCCAGTGCAACAAAAGACAAATAAATGAAAGGCATAAGGATGAGAAAGGAGTAGGAAAAGTTTTTAAAATAAAATTAAATCTTATATTAAATCATCTATATGTATGTATGGATATGTGTGTTTGTCTCTGTTCAAAAGCCCAGATATTTAAAAACAAACAAAAAACAACAACCCTCAAACAAATAAATTCAGTGAAGTCTTAGGATGCAAGTTTAATATAAAAATATTACTTGTATTACTACATACTAAAAGCAAACAAACACTTGCAAAATTAAATGCTGAAAATATTATTTACAAGAACCTCAAAACTTATACAAAATTTAAGAAAAAATCTAACAAAACAGAGGTAAAACTCAACTGAAGTGAAACAAGTCAGAAATGAGAAAACTTTTTGAAAACTGTATTAATAGAGAGGTACATATTATTCAGCTATCTGTTCTCTTCAAAATGATTTGTAGGTTTAATAAAACCCTATAAAATTATGTAGGCTTTTTTTTTGTCAAAATTAACAAGCCGATTCTAAATGTTACATAGAAATGTAGAGAATCTATAATAGCTTAAGAAGAATGAGAAAATTTGGCAGACAAATTTATTTCACATATTACTGTAAAGAAACAGTGATAGAGATAGCATTTTATTACCATAAATGTAGACAAATTGATCAATGGAACAGAATTTAAACCCCCTGAACTAGACCCACTCATATATCATCAATTGATTTTCGACATATGCACTAAGGCAATTTGACGGGGAAAGGAAAAATCAATTCTAAAAATGGTGTTGGACCAGCTGGATACACACACACAGAAATAAACCTTGAACCCTATCTTATTGCTAAAAATTCAAAAATAACTCAAGAAGAATCATGAACCTGAACCAAACTGGAACCTTCTAAAGAAAACAGGACAACTGTGATGTTGGAATAAGCAACGATGCTTTTTGTACATGTCACAAAATCACTGAACATTAGAGAAAAATGATAAAATTTGCTTATGCAAGATAACTTCCAATTATCTTGAGATATTAGAATAGAATAGGTAAATGCTATTATGTGAAAATATCCTGAGTACCCATATTTCACAAAGTATTCATATTTATAATGTGGAAAGATTCCTGCAAGTCAAAGGTACAAAAACACCCAAAATTATAAATTAGCAAAAAGATCTAAAAAGGCATCCCCCAAAATAAGATATACTAATGGTTAATACACACATGAAAATGTGCTCACTAATAATTATGTGATGGAAATTTACACTACAATGTATTGTAATACCAATTCCTAGGCTAGGAAAAAGGACAACATTAACAATTTTAAATATCACCTTGAAGCAGTGGCACATTTCTGATGGAGTACAGGGTGGTAGAAGCATGTGGCAAAGTGGTCTGGCACTTTCTCATGAAGCTAAAATATCCTGTGACTCAGCATCCCACTCCTGTAAATTCACATACCAGCTTTAAATACATGTTCACAGAAAGTCTTGCATAAGAAGGTTTCTAGTGGCTAAAAACTGAAAAAAAAAGGTCAAAGTGATTTATTCATATGTCCATGCAATTTAGTACTATCCTATATAATAAAAGGCTAATATGCAAATATTCCTTTTGGGAGTTTGACAGCTTGCTATAACAGGTGCTGACTATCAGGGGTGGTGCAGAATGAAAGAAGCCCTGGGCTGCAGCCGGCAGCCGGGGGAAGGAAGGCCCCGATCGGCCCTAGGGACTACCTGTGCACGAATTTCATGCACCGGGCCTCTAGTACAGCAATAAAGGGAACAAACACAGATTCCTACAACAACATGGGTGTGAAATTAAAAAACCCATCTTCTGCTGAGGGAAGAAGCTAGGCAAGACAAAATGTGAGATGCTGCAATATGAATTTAAGAATTCAAATAGGAGACCTGAGAGAACATTCTAGCACACAGGCAAGGTCATGTCTTGATTTAGATGGTGGTTACATGAATGTGTAAACCACTATCAGAACTTATTTTTCTGTTTACTTAATATACGTGCATTTTTTATTCACACCGCAATAAAAATCATATAATCCTGTGACATGTTTATATAGACATTAAATTGTTAAAGAATGTATATGAAAGGGATTAACTCTTAAAAGTAACTCTAGGTCTTGGCATTCCATTTGGGCAGGATTTAAAGAACAGCCTTCTTATCACTGTATGACGGCCTGGATGTGTTTTCAGGATTTCCTTAACAATTGCATTTCTTTAATGAGGGTCCCTCAGCGCCCACTGTAGGGCAGAGACTGTACTGTGTGTCCGGGAGACAGCAATGATTATAAAATGATTTCTATTGCTTTGGGATTATAAAAAAAGGGGACCCAGACTAGTAATACCCAAGGGCCACAGATTATACACTGAGTGGCCAGATTATTATGACCAC
>NW_005370042.1:427360-441087 GCF_000412655.1 Myotis brandtii | reverse complement strand
ATATATCTTTAAATAAAGCATTTATTGACAAAATTGAGGCAATGCATACCCATGTTTTAAAATGTATTCCACATTTCCCTAAGTTTAAAAATTCCTGTAATGTTATATTATTCAGCTCCAAATCTGCTTTCCAAGGCATTTAAGGTTTATATGTAGCTTAAAGAATCTCTTCAAAAATTATTAATTAAGTGACCTTCACATGACATTTTCAAAATCAATTCAAGAGGAAAAGCCTTAGCAAATAATGGAAAATTTGAGAGAAAGAACATCATAAGCAAGTAGATAAGAACAATAATTATATCATAGATCAATTTAGATAGACAATACATTGATGTTCATTAGCAACATTAATAAAGTATAAAGCCTCATAAAATTATAATTTTTATGAATATTATGAATGTATTATGAATGAATTTTATGAATGTATTAAGTTGTGGACTGGGTCTGGATTCTGTCTTAGTCCATATTAGCTGATAACCTCTGACCTCTCCCTACAAAAGAGTTTTGAAAAGATTGCTGAAACATTTAACTTGAACAAAAGTGCCAGTCCAAAATGTTAATTTTAGCATAGCAAAATTAGTCTCATGCACAACCTATTTCATTATAAACCCACAAAAACAAACCAGGAAAAACAAATAGATCACATTTACCAAAATCATTCAAATTTTATCAGATTTTTGTTTTACAATTTATGGGTCCAGTTCCTTAAAACATGTGATTGTGGAAATATAGAATGTTGTAGCAACAGCCAGATTCCATTTTTTCATTTTTTTATATATGTTTTTATTGACTTTAGAAAGGGAGAGAGATAGAAACATGGATGAGAGAAAAACATCTATTGGCTGCCTCATGCATGCCCCCTACTGGGGTTGAGCCCAAAACTCAGGCATGTGAGCAGGAATCCAACCTGCGACCTCTAAGTGCATGGGATGACTCCCAACCAACTGAGCAACACCAGCTGAGCTCCATTATTCATTTTAATTCAGTGGTAGGGTGGAAAGAAGCCAGGACAAAACTGTTTAAAGCATAGCTAATGTTTTAATTTCGATATGAAGTAGTCATAGGTGCGTTTGTACAAGCCTGGGTTAGCTCCCTGTGGCTGCTGTACCTAGCCACCCCGAACCTTATGGCCTCAGACAGATTGTTACTCCCTCCCAGTTCTAAAGCCAACAGTCTGACATCAGAATCCCTGAGCTGAATGAAGTCAAGGTGATCTACTCAATTAAAGCAGCATGATCCACAGTAAAATTAGAAAAAAAGTATTAATTTGATATTTGGTCATTTGATACACCATTGTTCCTTACCATTATCTGCTAAATCCTATAATAAAGACAGGTATAAAAATGAATATGACAAGAATCATCTTAATGCCAGGAAAGGGCAGATGACATAGAAATGGAATGAAGCTTCAATTTTGAATGTGTGAAACCACATATTATTATAAGTTTCTCTTGCCAGGGACACCCCTGAACTGCAGGCATAGCCTTTATTGCTCATTCCATAAGACATGCATGCGCCAGCCATGTGGTTAATCATTCATTGCAGGGTAAGGTCATCTGTAGAGGTGAGATAAACTCTCCCCATTTGCTTCTACTCTGTATCACTTATTTCCCTTTATTTTCAAACATAATTTTAGAGAAGGCTGTGGACTTCATCAGAAAGTGTGGAAACAAGCATTTTGTCTCACTGCACACGAACTCAGTGTAGAACCTGCAGAAGGCTCTCTCTAGGTTCAATCAATGAAAGACTTTCCTGTGTTCTTGGATGTTCCTGAGATGAAGATGCTTCCCAAGAAGATTCTTTTGCCTTAAATGTTTCCCAACCAATAGATCTGATTAAAATAAAAAACTTCAAAATCTTCTGTTTTAGAGACTTTATGCTCTTTGTGTAGTTTATTCTGTTTATAGATTTCATCGTTGTATCAACCCTTGTTTATTACTTGCTTTTAAAGTTATGATGTTGATAATATAACACATCTCAAATAATCAATCCTATGGGAAAGGAATTGGCACTAGCAAGTCATTCTAAAATACTAACATTATTTCTAACAATGATGTGAAAATAAAGCAAATGTCATGGATATGTCATTCGGGGTTAAGAGCATGTATCAGGTTTAATGTCAGGGAAGAGTGCTATCTTTGAAAAGCATAGTTTAAACATTTGGTTTCCTCTGAGGTTTTGACTTAACTACCCTGTATTTTATATTTTTCTTTGTGGCCTTAGTATGTGGAACCAGTAACTCTGTTCTCTGATGCTCTCCTAGGAGTTGATTATTCAGGACAGCTAGTTTGGGCATTATAGTAATCACAAACTTGATTCTCTTTGCATTTTAAAAATCAAATGACTTCAAAGAATCTTCTTAAGGTCCAGTCTTTGCAAACTTGAAGCAGAGAATTATTGCCGGAATGTAAATTATGCACACAGATAGATGAAAATGCATTTAGTTGCATTAACTTGGCCATGATGAATTCTTCCCACTGTCGTTTCATGTTCTAAGGCAACTTGGTAGACACCATTGTTATATTTCTGTGTACTCAGAATATCTCAGTTCAAAAGATGAAAACTGACCCCCTTGTGCTCACTGAATAGTCCTTCCACACGCACGAGAATTTATCTCACAGACAGAGCTATTTACTGTCTCTAATCATTTTCAGAGAAGCCTCCTAAATGTTAATAATCCCAAGCAGCCACATACTGATAAATTTATAATTATACAGTTATGAATTATTTTGTATGATGTTAAAACTCGGTTTTAATATCTGACATCGCAATTAATTTTTCAAGGTTCATCGCCCACAAAATAATAATTTTAGTCACATAAAGGGAACTATACATTTAGATAACTGTGCAAATGGATTTCATTTAATTATTTCTAAAACAGTTCAAATTCACAGCTCAATTAAAAGGTGATGGATTGCACATAATTTGTTCCCTTTTATGGATTATAGATTGGAGATTAAGTTTCCTCGGGAGATCTTTTCTCTCTGCCTGTGGTGGCTCACAGTCTGTTGTTCTAAATGTACACTGATTAGTCCCAGCAGGTTTCCGGTTCCCAGTGTTTGCTTGCACACTCACATATTGTAATAAGATATGCTAATCATTACCCGTATTTCGGAGTCTCAGGGGATCCTGCAGGTATTTGTCACAGACAATATCAAATAATTTTAAATAATTTTAAAGTCAGAACTCACAGTACAAAAGCCAGTTCTCAACATCCTTGCTGCTCCTAAAATCTTTCTTATAAACTCTTTTCTCAAAGACCTGCTCCTGGGAGTCTGAAATTTACTGCCTAGAGACAATAGGTTGGAGACTGACATATTCCATGTAAAAATGTAAAGAATAGGTAATTATATTAAATGAACTTTCTTTGCCAAAGACATAAACAGCCCAAGGACAACATTTCTTGAGCTATTTTCGGAGTTTGAATTATTGGAAAATTCTGTAGTACAGCAGATTGCGACTTGAACTGCTTGCCACAAATCTTTAGAAACAAAGAGTTTGTCTTGCCTCTGCTGACAGTTGCATGAATACCAAAGAGAAAATGCAATTATATTTTGCAAATTCAAGGGAGGGACTTCTCAGTAAAGCTTCCCACGTTCAACTAAATTAAGTAGATGTGCATATGGCTGTATCACATTCCACCTAAGGACTAGCTTACACAAAGGTAGGCAACGTCCCTGCGCATTGAAGCTTTTGCCATAGCGTTGGATGAAAGTGACTACACCTTATTGACTTGTGGATTAAAATTAATAATTTATACCTTTCCAGAAACTTTTTCAATATTTCTACAGTTACTGTGACCAAGAGGATGCCAACTTCAACTTGACAGACCTCTGACCTGGTTCTCTCAAGCTAGGGGACCCTCCTCTCTTTTCTTAGAACATTTACCTTAAAAACTTGCAGTTGCAAAGTCTGACCCTTTGAGATATAAATCTTCTCCCAGCCTCTGGCCAGCTCTACACCCAGGGAAGTCCTTCTCAAGGCCCCGGAGCCTTGCATTGCAATCATGTAAGGGGCCAGGGCCCCCAGCACTGCCAGGGGCTGTGGGAGGGCAGCAGCCTGTGCAGAACCATCAGCAGCACTGATGGCCTGAGCACCTGGACTAGTCTCGTCTCCAAAGTCCTCCCATACTTTTCTCTTATTTCAATTACAGTGGACATTCACTGTTGCACAGCAGAGCGCTGAGACATTTACATAGTTTACAAAGTCGCCCTCCCAATAGCTCCAGTGCCCACCTGGTCTCATACAAAGTTATTAAAACATTATTGAATATATTCCCTTTCCTGCACTTTACATCCCTGTGACTATTTAGTAACTGCCAATTTGTACTTCTTAATCCAGTACGTTTCCACTGGCTCACTCCAGGATTTAAAAATCTCCCAGTGTTTTGTTTTATGGAAAAGCAGTTTGGTATCTCTTCCCCGTTGCAATAGGATTCCTTGACTGTTTAACTTTTTACTGTGTATTTTCCTTTGGCAACCGAAGAAGTCCTACTACTTCAACTTCCACAAATGCCTCTGTAGCAATAATAACGACGACACTGGGATGCTCTCCTGCTCTGTGCGTGCTCCGTCCTCATGGGAAGTGATATGTCTAACGGTTGTTAAAACTGATTTGATATCCAATTGCATTTACTTTGATAACTTAGTCAATTCCAATTTTTATTTCAAGTAATTTTTATAGATATTTACTTTTTAAAGTCACCACTTTGGGGAAACCAAAATGCCCATTCTTTAGATCCATCGAGCAACCTGAAGGAAAGAGCCCATGCCAACTTGGTTCAGAAGTTCAGGATTAAAACTTCACCCCGGTGTACTGACATGGCAGCATGCCACCAAGAGTCTCCCTGGGATCCTCACTTAAGGCCAGCCTGGGTACAAACATATGCCAGGTTGACTTGAGTTTTAAAATTCCTATCATCCCCTCAGGTCACCATCTAGCTGAAAATGCTAACCAGTGAGAGAAGTCCATAGTGCAGACATTAGAATAAGAAAGCAGAAAGTGTGGGCAAAATAATTTTCAAATTACAGAACTTGACTGTTTTTTAAGAGAAGGAAAAAACAAGTGAAAATTAAAATTAATGCAAATTTTAATTTCAGACAAATTCAGGATATTGCCTGTCATTTTCTTACACAAATCTGTATCTTTAAACAGATGTATATGCTTTGATGAATGCTTTTAAAGGTTAAAAGAAATTAAACCAGCTTAGCTGAGGAAAGAGAATGTCTTGGAATTTGATTAAAAATATCAATAATTTTTGTTTGGTTAGTTGGAAAATCTATAATTTAATTGCTATACAGCCTGGCTTGTAGTGAGCATTCAATGAATGTTTTTAAAGTATTATTATTTCTGTTCTCATTATTCCTCACAGCGTTGAGTCGCCAGACGCATGGATGAGTTTGTGCATGGCTGTGAGTTACTTGCTCTGGGTGTTGCATTTGCTGTGTGACATCATTTCCCTCTTCCACAGCAGCACCTGCTCTTCCCAGCTGGTGCCCAGTGTGGGGCAGCAGTGAGCCCTATAGAAAGGGAGTTAAAAATAAAAGATGGTCACTATTAAAATCTCCTGAAATTTAATTTGCTTTCACTTTAAAATGTATTTATTTATTTATTTATTTGAGAGAGATAAACATGGGTTTGTTGTGCCACTTATTGAAACATTCATTGGTTGATTCTTACATGTGCCCTGACCAGGATCAAGCCCAAAACCTGGGGGTATTGGGATGATGTTCTAACCAACTGGGCTACCCAGCCAGGGCCCTTTGATTCCGCTTTCACACACGCACTGGAGCACTTCATGAGTCTTCCTCAGTTCCTTTGGATGTGCTCTGGGCCAAGCCCTGAGCTCTGTGTGGCACGAAGGCCTATGGAACAGCGGGTCTGGCAGAGATACAATCCTTCCTTTTCATGAGTCTTCCTCAGTTCCTTTGGATGTGCTCTGGCCAAGCCCTGAGCTCTGTGTGGCACGAAGTCCTATGGAACAGTGGGTCTGGCAGAGATACAATCCTTCCTCTTGTCTCTTAACCACAAATAGTTGTCCAACTTCTTACATGACAGAGTAGAGTCAGAGAGAAAAGTAGAGAGTGATAATGACATAGAGAAATTATATTTAAGATATTTTATAGTTGCTCTAGCTGGTATGGCTGAATTGACCGAGCATTGTCTCATGCACCGAGAGGTTGCAGGTCTGATTCTGGGTTAGGGCACATGCCCAGGTCATGTAGGAGGCGGCTGATCAATGTTTCTCTCTCTCATTGATGTTTCTCTCTCTTCCTCTCCCTTCCTCTGTCTCTAAAAAAATCAATAAAACATTTAAAAAAATCAATAAAACATTTAAAAATTTAAAATATTTTATAGTAAAAAATTATGTGAATTTTTACTATATTCTAGTGTGTCCATCTAGTAAGAGAAAATAATTATGTCGGTCCATACACACACACACACACACACACACACACACACACACACACAATACTTTAGTAAATAAAATGGCAAAGGGGTAGTTTCAGTTTAAGATATACATGAGTGTGAGACTTGGGACAGGAATTGTTTGATATATGAAGTCAGGGCTCTTGGAGAACTAAAAGAAAAAAAAATGAGCTAACTGTTGTGTTTCATGCATTAAGTGCATTTTAAAGATTTGAAGCTAAAATCTTTAGAATTGAATGATATTGTGATTTATGTTTCAAGGTTGAAAAATTATTGCTTAAATGCAGCAGAAACTTTGAAAAAAGGAGAGACATGCTAGCAAAATAGAATGTGAAATATACAAGCTGTAAGTTCATATATATCGACTGCATCTAACCCTAAGCAGAGAAGAAAACAATGCTGAAAAGCACTGTTCTCTGAGCCACATCTTTGGCGTGACAGATGCAGATGCTGGATCAATTTTTATTAATACTGTTGACTTTCAGGGTTCACATGAGATATTCTTTCAGAGAATATCAGATAAGTATTACTTTAATATATGTGCAAATTAGTCAAATAAATGATGTTATTCCACTTTTCTTTGGGGGGAGCAACATTTCTCTACAGAAATTTCATCTTTTATAAGGTTCTAACTCACACACACTTAAGCATTTCAGTGGTGGACCTAGGTTTGACAGCAGTGGAACTCACACATCCAGGACCGTATCCCACCAACCGCCATCAGCCTGGTTAGGGATAAAGGGTTTTCCATAGTCAGGACCTTACAATATCTTTCTGCGTGAATTTTTAAGAACTGGCAAAACAAAAGCATCGGTGTGGAAGCTGCCTTCACGGGAAGATGGGTCCAATCAAGTTCATTCTTCAGAAATAAACAAGTGGGGCAAGTGGCTTAGAATTAGTATTTTCGGCAGGTAACTTAAGTGAAAGTTACTACACATCTCTCAGCATGTTTTTAAAAAAAATCATTTTAGGGTGCATGGTAACCATTGTATAGGAAAATTTCATATGTAATGTCTTACAGAAAGGTTATAAGATTAGTAGTCTACCACACAAATTAAGAATTTATTAACCCAGAAAACTTCACGGGGTCTTTCTCGTTGTGGCACTGACTAAACTTGTCACGATATCACTTCCATTGTGGCCCTAACCCCAATTCTTCACAATATCTAAAACATCCCATCAGAGACTGCGAGAGCTAACAGGAACTTATGGATCCAGCATCCAACCAGTTCTGGCTACAGTGAGGACAGTCATGTAGAGAGAGCTTTAGGCCCAGATTGGTAAAAATAGTTCTGGGGGAAATCTAGAGACACTAACAAGGTCTATGGACTCTTACCCCAACTGTGCTGCCTCATTCACCATGTCCTTTGTGTATTTCTCATGAGGCTTTTTGTTACTGCAGTAGAGACACTGGTGAAATAAAACTTACTTGGATGCAGTCAAGCACGCTGTTCCACCACCGCCTGGAAGAGAGATGCAAAGCAGACGGGTGAATATTCAGCACCAACACTAAATGCAATGAGAAACGGAAGGAGCCTGTTCATTGGTGCTTTAGTTCAGTTCAAAAGTTCTCACTACAAATAAAACACAACAAATACAGATCAAATATAAATAAAACAAAACAAACACAGATACAGATAAAATATAAATATTCAGAAAATTACTTTTCTAAGGCAAGGAATTTTATTTATTTTGTATCTAATTTTTAAAAACATTTAATTTTGAATTCATTGATCTTCAGAGAGAGAGAGAGGAAGGGAGAGAGAAACATCACTTTGTTGTTCCAGCTATTCATGCAGCCATGGGTAGATTTCTGTATGTGCCCCTACCTTGAAGTATCTATTAGGATGGCTCTCTAATTGAGCTATCCAACCAGGGCCATAAGGCAAGGGGTTTTTTAAAAAACAATTCTGGTTGTTTAAGGAAGGGTTAAATGAGGTCAGTTCAAAGCACACAAACTATAACTTGAGAAACCTCAACAACATTTAAAAATGGATTACTGAAAATGTGTCAGCCAGCAGAAATATGTCCTTTGCAAAATAAAGAAAATGGATCACATAAATAATAAATGATATCAATGCATGTGCCATTACTCTGTGAATATGTTCCTGTAAAATATTGAGTGAAAAGCTTAAACAGAATGAATATATAAATATTTAAAATATAGAATATACTACATTTAATGATACATTGATTTTTAAGAGCCATGCAAGAACTAATCAGAATGATGGTAAATATACTAGTAATTTCACAAAATTGATATTCTAAAGATATGTTTTCAACTCATGAGTCATATACCTGAGCAGTCACTTAATTTCTACTGTTTTGCTTTTTATTTGCCTGTAAAAGTACCTTGCCTATATTTGGTGCTCAATCAATAACAAAACAAACAAACAAAAAAAATGAGGAAAACTAAGCGATTGGATCATAAAGGGTGTCTGCTGAGGAGCACTGTGGTACCTCAGAAAGTTCATAAGGAAGCCATGGTATATTAATTATGTAATGTGAAACAGCTACATCTTTTGTATACCACACAAATTGATATCATTTTGTCCTTTGGACATAAGTACTTTAAAAGAGGAGTTCATAAATATTTCTCTTGGCCAGCAGTACTGTGAAAACAATATTGAGACACCAAGAACCTAGAAGGTTTGAGAATTTGGGGATTGTAAGATCTTTGCAGTCCTGTCTAAATGCCAACCTGGGGACTAATTGAAGGTGGAGATGGTTGTTTGAAATGCAATATGTTCATTTTAAGTGGAAAACTTAAATTTATTCATGAAGTTCAGAAATATAAAACAAGATTAAAGTATTTTTTTTAATCATTAACATAAAATTAAGAAAATGTGTTTCAGGTAGTTAAGATTTAAGGCAAATATATAGGTGAAGAATCATTACAATCATAGCCATTAATTACAGTGCATCAAAAGTCATTGGCCAAGACATTCCTAGTGCAGATAGAAGCAACTCCTTATCTATATATATAAAAAGCTAATATGCAAAGTGTCCCCTCGGAAGTTCTACCAGGAGACGGGGAGTTTGATCGCTTGCTATTATGTGTGCTGACCACCAGCGGGCTATGTGGAATGAAGGAAGGCCCCATCCGGCAGCCGGAAGTCCCCGATTGTCCCTGATCGCCAGCCAGGCCTCAGGACCCTACCCATGCACAAATTTTGTGCACTGGGCCTCTAGTTTTTAATAAAACTGTAAAATAAATTGCTCAACATATAGAGCAATTTATTAATTTGTGTTGTTCAAATTAATGTTTTTGTTATGAAATGTTTCTAACCAGATTTGATGTTAGGTTTTCTGAGGATGATTTAGGTCCAGCTAACTGAGAGTTTGGTCTTGTGATTCCTTTTCACCTTGAAGTTGCTTTGGAGATTTTTTTTTACTAATTTTTTATAAATTAAGAGTTTATTGAGATACTACTGATGTATAACATTATGTACATTTAAGGTATACAATGGTGATGATTGAGACCCAAATATATTGTGAAATAGTAACTACAGTAAGGTTAGTTACCATATCTATTATCTCACATAATTATGTTGTATTGTGGTGAGAACACTTAAGACTGACTTTCTTAGCAACTTTCAAGTATATAATATAGAATATTGTTAACTATAGTCACCATGCTGTCCACGAGAACCCCAAAACTAAGTCATCTCATGGTTGAAAAATTGTACCCTTTGACCAACATCTCCCATCTTCCCCATGCCCACCTCCATTCCCTTGTAACCACCAATCTACTTTCTGTTTGTGTGAGTTCAGCTATAAGACTGGAAGATAAGTATATTAATGAACAATAGTTAGAATCAGATTAATACACAGCAAAGAGAAATGCAAGCTTTGCTATCACATACTTAAAGGATGGCAGACTCCACCTCAACATCATCCAAGAAATATTTTCTAAAAGAGTTAGGTGTTTTCATGTTCCCAAATTAACATATCTATCTTCAGGTTAATTCAGGGATGAACAACAATGATGTTGAGTCAGAGATGGAAGAAGATGGCAAGAGCACATGCATCCCAGATCCAGGGTGTCCCAAGAACATGTAGATGCACTTTAATAGCTGATCTTTCTTTCCTTTCAGCCAGACTAAGCTTTGAACGAAGGAAATTCATCCTGAAATGCTAGTGGAAGTTTGAAAACAAAGTTGAAGTATAAGAACTGCTTTTATAATTATTCAAAATGTTTTATTATTTTTTGTATAGACAGTGTGTTCTCTATTTCATTCCATTCTGCTCTAATTTTTATTATTTCCTTCCTTCTGCTGACTTTGGATTGCTTTTGTTCTTCTTTTTCTAGTTCTTTAAGATGTGAAGTTAGGTTGTTTACTTGGGATTTCTCCTGTTTCTTTTTTTAAAATATATTTTTATTGATTTTTTACAGAGAGAAAGGGAGAGGGATAGAGATTTAGAAACATCGATGCGAGAGAAACATCGATCAGCTGCCTCCTACACACCTCCTACTGGGGATGTGCCCACGACCAAGGTACATGCCCTTGACCGAAATCGAATCTGGGACCTTTCAGTCCGTAGGCCGACGCTCTATCCACTGAGCCAAACCGGTTTAGGGCTTCTCCCGTTTCTTGAGATAGGCCTGTAATGATGTAAACTTTCCTCTTATTACTGCTTTCACTGGATTTCCAGAAGTTTTGATATGTTGTATTGTCATTATCATTTGTCTCTATATATCTTTGATCTCATCTTTTATTTCTTATTTGACCCAGTCACTTTTCAGTAGTAACTTGAAATCATGCATTTGCAAAGAAATATGCACCCCTATATTCATTGCAGCATTATTCACGGTGGCCAAAGCATGGATAATATCAAAGTGTCTTGTGATAGAGGACTGGATAAAGAAGATGTGGTACATACACACAATGGAACACTACTCAGCCATAAGAAAGGGTGAAATAGCACCATTTGCAACAACATGGATGAACCTTGAGAACATTGTGCTAAGGGAAATAAGTCAGTCAGAAGAAGCAAAGAACCATACAGTTTCACTCACATGTGGGGTATTAAACTGAAACTTGTGAACACTAACAGCAGTGTGGTGGTTTCCAGAGGGAAGGGTATCGGGGATAATATCCCCTCAATGTATGGTGACAGGAGAAGATTTGACTTTAGACTGTGGACACGGGGTGCAATATACAGATCTTGTAACATAGAAACCAACATCTGACCAATGTCACCCCAATAAATGTAATTAAAAAAGAAAAACATGTATACATTTTTGGGGGACATAGGCTGTCTCAAAACTGTCAACAGTGACGTGACCACGATGTGGGAGCAGGAGGCTCACTTCCATCTCCATGGTCGACAATGACACAGCTGTCCATCAACAGAAATAGCCCTGGAGTCCACCTGGCAAATGGCAGCCACACAGTGGAACAAATGACTTGAGAATAGCCACAGAAAGGGAAGGAAGCTACCTGTTTCATCTTACTCCCACACCAGCATTGCTTAGTAACAAGAGGGAATTACTCAGTTAGAAAGAGTTCCTCTAACTGAGAAGGAGAGTGAGTGACCAGTTTCCCAGCCTGTGGGGACACCACATGAAGGTCCCACTTCAGTTTTACCCCACCCAGAGCCCTGCAAAGCTGAGAGGCACAGAGATGGCTAAGAAAGAGAGAGAAAAAAAAAACTGGAGCTCCCACATGAGCCACAGGCGAGAGCAATTGGTTCCCAGTGACCTGCTGTGTAGACAAACCCAGCAGCTTTTGCCACCAAACAAACCAAGAGCCAGCATAACCCACTCAGACCTGTTGTGGGTGTCACTGGCTTTCTCCCCACAGGACTTTTATACAGTTTTTCCTGAAGAAGACATAGAGATGGCCAACAAGTTATGAAAATGTGCTCAAGATCACGAACAACGAGGAGAACACAGATCAAAACCACAGTGAGCTATGGCCTCACACCTGTTAGAATGCAAGACAAGAGATGACAGTTGTTGGTGAGGATTCAGAGAAACATCTATGTGAGAGCAAAACATGGATCGGCTGCCTCCTGCACTCTCCCTACCGGGGGTCGAGCCCGAAACCCAGAATCAAACTGGCAACCTTTATGGTACATGCACCAGATGACACCCAACCAACTGGGCCACACCAGCAAGGGCAGTGAGGATTCTTTTAAGGAAAGCATAGGAATATTTAGAAAAGTAGTAACGTTCACATTGGCCCTGTCTTTAACACTTGTAACTAGTAACGCTAGTGACTTGGGTAACCTGCCAGGATGCCCTCTCTGCTAAGTTAGGCAGGAGACTGTCCAGAAACAAGCAGAATCTAACTTTTCATATTAGGTTAAACAGGGACTTGAATCAGCATAATTGATGTCAGAATGTCTCATTGTTACCTATTGGGGAAACCTTTGGAGTTAAAACAAAACCTAATTTTCCTTTAAAGTAAATTTCAAGCTGCATGGACTTGTCAGAGAGGTAATCCAGGGCACAAATAATTCAAGAAAATGTAATGACTTGGTCCAAAATATCTTTAAAAATTACATATTTCACACAAATATTCTATTTGTTTTAAATTACAGTCAGTGTTCATTAGCAAGGATTTTCTGGTATTTTCCTAGAGTTAGTTTCTATGGACATTATGCTACTAATTAACAGCATTTCTATCTGACTGTTAATGGCATGTGAAAAAAAAATATGCCTATTATTTTACCTTATAGAAGAAAAGTACCTAAATTTTTATTTCAGCTAGTTGTTTCCACCAAATACAGTCTCCCCCAAATCTGATTTGATTTTAATTTAATTACAAACTTACAGAAGTATTTATTGAATATTCTCCATGGCCACCATTTTAGTACATAATTCAAGCAAACGACTAAAGTTGGATAAAATCATGAACAATAATATAACTGCAAGCTTACTTTAGGATGCATTTCCCACCACTTTTCTTTTAGATAGGTTTATAACTTATCAGTCTCTTCCCTCTCATAATACAAGTCTTTTGTGCACAGGTGGGGTCCAGCTAGCCTGCCCCAATCGGGGCCAATCAGGCTGGGTGAGCCCGGGGTAGGGGATGCGGGATGTTGGCCGGCCAGCCCTGCCCCCTGGTCGAACTCTTGGTCAGACTCCTGGTCAAGGGGACAATTTGCATATTAGCCTTTTATTATATAGGATAGGACATTTTTCAACAATGATGATCTGTACCAAAAACAACATTATATTAGATTAGGTGTGATGCATATCAAAGAATAATCTGAAAACCACATGCTAGACTTTTTATGCAGTGAATTTCCACTTATTTTCATGGAATTGCCTTTATATGCAAAAAAAA
>NW_005370042.1:425150-426991 GCF_000412655.1 Myotis brandtii | reverse complement strand
TATATAATAAAGAGGTAGTATGCAAATTGACCATCACTCCAACACACAAGATGGCTGCCCCCATGTGGTCAAAGATGGCTGGCAGGGGAGAGCAGTTGTGGGTGACCAGGCCTGCAGGGGAGGGCAGTTAGGGCCAATCAGGCCAGCAGGGGAGGGCAGTTGGGGGTGACCAGGCCAGTAGGGGAGGGCAGTTAGGGGCAATTGGGCCATCAGGGGAGCAGTTAGGCGTCAATCAGGCTGGCAGGGGAATGGTTAGGGGGTTATCAGGCTGGCAGGCAGAAGCGGTTAGGGGGAAGCAGGCAGGCAGGCAGGTGAACAGTTGGGAGCCAGCAGTCCTATATTGTGAGAGGGATGTCCCAGATTGGAAAGGGTGCAGGCTGGGCTGAGGGACACACCCCTCGTGCATGAATTTCGTGCACCGGGCCTCTAGTGTATCCTATATAATAAAATTGTGTGACCGGGAGTTAGATCACTTGCTATGAAGTGCACTGACCACTAGGGGGCAGCCTGGTACATGGTGGGTGTCAGCCACACAGTGTTGGCAGCAGGCGGCAGTGGAGCCTCTGCCGGGCCCAATGGGCCCCGATGAGAGGGGGGCCACAGCAGGATGGTGGAACAGGTGAGCGGTCAGCGGTGCCCAAGGAGGCTGGGTGCGGGGCCACTGCCCGGTTCCCAGGTGCTGAGGGAGCCGGGGGGGGGGGGCTCGATCAATTGTCCCACAGGCAGGATGATGGAGCAGATGAGGGGGTGGTGCCAGGCCACGGCAGGGTGCCAGGTGGGGCTGCATGTCAGTGAGGCTGGGGGTGCATGAGCTGGGGCCCGATCCCTGCAGGTCACCCCAAGGGACCCCACCTGTGCACAAATTCATGCACCAGGCCTCTAGTTTGTATATAAATTTTCATTGGTTTAAATATATTCATGCATATATAATAAATTTATTGTGTAAAATAATGCCAAATATTCTGTGAAAAGTACCATTCATAATATTAAAAGTCCACAAAGAAAAATAAGGCAAGAATGTGATGTTGGGAGTAAAAAATGGGGTATGACTTCAGTAAGAAAAGCAGGAAGCATGTGTGCCTCCCAGGCAGGGGTCAGCTGGCAGGGGCTTCCCTGAGAAACAAGCCTCCCAGGCAGAAGAAACACAGGCTAGCCCTCAGCTCATTAGGGGTTCTAGCCATTTTAAATTGTAAGTTTTATTTCTCTTTAGATTCATTGAATACATTATTTATGGACATGTGTATTAAATATCAATAAGAATACTAACAAGAACTGCATTTTTTAACCCTGACTTTTGCTCTGTAGTGGAGGCTGGTCTGCTGAGGAATCTGTGAGTTGAGTAAAGGTGGCTGGGTCTGGATCTAATACGTCCTTATACTCTGCTCATTGTCTGGAGGGGCAGACTTGGATCAGATGTCTGTAGTCCTACTGCCTGTGTACCTACACGATTGTTATAGTTCTGCCTACTGATGATGATGTGTAATAGCTGTCAATCACCCCCATTCCCTGGAATGGAAATGTCTTTGTTGTGAGGCTGGTATTGGCTATGTGAGTGGAGGGGGGGCTTATTTTTATTTTTTTAAATTTCTTTATTGATTAAGGTATTATATATGTGTCCTCATCCCTCCATTACCCCCCCCCCAACCCTCCCACTCATGCCTTCACCCCCCTGTTGTCTGTGTCCATAGGTTAGGCTTATATGCATGCATACAAGTCTTTTGGTTGATCTCCCCCCTTACTCCCACCCTCCCCTACCTTCCCTCTGAGATTTGATGGTCTGATCAATGCTTCTCTGTCTCTGGATTTGTTTTTGTTCATCAGTTTATGTTGCTCATTATATT
>NW_005370042.1:412589-424387 GCF_000412655.1 Myotis brandtii | reverse complement strand
ATTGGGTTGTTTATCTTCCTTTTGTTAAGTTGTATGAGTTCTCTGTAAATGTTGGAGATTAAACCCTTATCGGTGATAACATTTGCAAATATGTTATCCCATGCAGTGGGCTCTCTTGTTGTTTTGTTGATGGTTTCTTTTGCTGTGCAGAAGCTTTTTATTTTGATGTAGTCCCATTTGTTTATTTTCTCTTTAGTTTCCATTGCCCTAGGAGCAGTATCAGTGAAGAAACTGCTTCGGCATATGTCTGAGATTTTGCTGCCTGTGGATTCCTCTAGTATTTTTATGGTTTCCTGTCTTATTTTTAAGTCCTTTATCCATTTTGAGTTTGTTTTTGTGTATTGTGTAAGTTGGGGTCTAGTTTCATTTTTTTAAAATACCCTTAGATCCTGAGACATTGCATGGAGCTCAATCCTGTACTGTTCTTTAAATTTGTTGTTTATGACAAGTTCATTTTCATGATCTTGAAGAGCTCGGCTGCCTAACATAAAAATAAATACAGCATTTCCATGAAGAGCAGTATACTGGTTTGAGTGCCCATGTGCATGTGTGCATGCACACACACCCATACACACGCACACACACACACATACACACACACACACACACGCTGTACAAAAGCAGGGATGCTATAGGGATGAAGACACACACACACACACACACACGCAGTACAAAAGCAGGGATGCTATAAGGATGAAGGAAGTTGAACAAGAGATAAATTCAAATTATGATCTGTCCTTCCTTTGAGATTTTTAAAATAATTAAACTTATAAAATTAAAATTTGAACTCTTTTATAAAATAAATGGCAAAAACCTTCAGAATATATGAGATTGCTATGACAACTTTTTTCTTTTATAAAAATAGTTCAGTGGTTTTCAGCAATGTACAGGCTAGGTTGAAAAGTTTGAATATTGAAGGCTCATTTCCAAGCTTTTTACCTTGGATGCCTGTGAAAATGACAACAGGCCACACGATTCTCCTAAGGATCTCACAGATGTGGTAAAATGTCACAGCCCGAGTTTTTCCACCAATGTCGCACCCTTCCTCTCCTGCCCTTTCTTCAGAAAATCATATTTCATTCCCACACCGCCTGCCCGATGGAATCCTAGTCATCTTTCTTTGCAAAACATCATCTTCTGTGAAGAGCCCCTTTGATCTGTCCTACTGCTCAGCAGAGGGCATGCAGGGGGCAATGCCTGTTGAATCAATGAAGCAAATCTCTCATGGACTCTGGTTGTGATTTAGAGTTTGCATTTAGAGTTGTCTCCAATGCACAGGGGCAGCGAGGACTGAAGCTGTGAGCGGCTCAGTTTGTGGCCTCCATGTTCATTATTGTTATTAGGACACTATAGCACGGAGTCTCCACAGATTTGCTTTATGACAATTGGCACCTCGTTTTAACTACCTCAGTGACATAGAACTAGATCATCTTTAAATTGATATCCTGTTCTAAATAACTGTGACCACATGTTATCATAATTTATTTGATTTCATCTTAGAAAAGTCGGTATGAGTAAAAAATGAAATTGTGTTAATAATTAAAGTGATTGGAATTTGGTCAAATAATCTTTCTTCTGCCCTTGTGCTGTAAAATTTTGAAAATTATAGGTCAATAGCTTAGTTGGTATAATTACCTTAGACTCAAATTCCTGTGAAAATAATCAAGAAGCTGTCGGTTACTGACCGCTGTAGAATTCTAACAAGCCCAAGATGGAGGAGCGGATTAACGAGAGTGTTGGATGTCAACACGTTATTACTGGTCCAAAGTCCTACTGGAATTATGGCCTTTTCCAATGTAAATCTCATCAAAATCTCTATCTGCCATCTATCAATGTCCATTTATACCTTAATTTTTAGCTAAAATGTTTCATAACACAGATTATAAGAAAACAATCTTTATCAGTTGCTCTCAATATTAGTCTCATAAAGAAATGATATAGTTTCTAATATTTCTTAATAATATCTGGAAAATTTTAACCAATTTGGATTACATTTGTCTCTGTTCCATGTGTCTAGCATGAATTTTATTTCCTTAGGTAAGTGTTATTACATATCACATTTGTAGATATATCAAAACAAATGTACCAAGTTTTCTTTATAAATTATGCAGTAGGAAAAATAATATGTCTATATTTGAACTCCACACTTTTGGGTCTGGTGAAATATTTAATTTGCATCAAATTAAACAGTTAACTATTAAAATTCATGTTGTATTTCTCTTAAATATTTATAATTCTACTTTTCACATCTTGCATTATTTATTCTCTCTTTTGAATTTCATAAATTGCTACATCATTTTTATATTATCATCTACAATTCATCCCTGTCATTTCTTTTCTCTTTTATATATTTGCATATGTATTACTTTTAGTTCACTTCCTATATACCTACCTTCCTATTATAAGATAAAATGTCTAATTTCAAAGCTACATACTATTTCATATCCTTTGTTTATGTGCCTTGGACAATGGTTATCCTCTAATTAGTGACAGGTTTCAGCAATTTTCAATATTTTAAAACTATATTTCACCTGGACATTTTATAAGCATCATTTTCCATATGTAATCCATGTTATTACAGAAGTGTTATCAATATTTAGATAGTTGATAGATTTCAACTCTGTTGCTATATTGAAACAAAAGCCTCAATTTCTCAGAGGCCAAATCCATACCAGATTAAAATAAATATTCAAATGTTTATTAATGTAATTACTTCAATTGTCCAATCTTAGAGTAGGACTAAGGCAAAACAATCATATGATAAAATAAATATAAAAATGTAAGCAAAGGACACTAGTACAAAAAAGAAATGTGAAACAAATAATAAAGCATAATCCTTTCCCTTTAATTAATAAAGTAATTACCTTGTTTGATTAATTAAAATGTATGTAATCCCTATCTAGACACCAGTATGGAGCTACAGTGGGGCCTTGACTTACGAGTGTCCTGACTAACGAGTTTTTCGAGATACGAGCCGTCTCTCCGCCGATTTTTTGCTTTGAGTTGCAAGCTAAAATTCGGGTTACAAGCCAGTTTCAGATACCCCACCGCTAGTTGGCACAGCGAACGTCACAGTGAACGTCACAACATCAGCCCAGCATTACGTGTCTCACTCGTTCACTTTATGATTTGACATACGAGTAATTTGAGTTACGAGCTGTGTCACGGAACGAATTAAACTCGTAAGTCAAGGCCCCACTGTATTTGTAAAATCAAGACCCTTAGTGTGAACTGGAGGAATATTTTAAGGAACATTATAAAATATGCCTTAATCACACCAGAGAGCACTATTTAATAAAAAAATAGTTTTTGTACCTCAAGTTCTCCCCTCAGATAGCATTGGCCAAATACACTCTAATTTTGAATCTGTAACCCAAGATTCTTTAGGCCCATCACTCTCCTTGGTAATGCTTATATTTTTTCTCTAAGTTGTTTAAACTTATTAAAAAATAAACAGACAAACATTATAACTCCAGGTTTTAATTATAATTTAATGTATTTTCCTTATCTATTGTTAAATTTACATACTGTATTTGATCTATTTTTATACTTTATAACCTACCTTGCTATCAAAACTTTTATTCTCTATGTAAATAGATGAAGCAAGAAGAGCCTCTAATTGTCTCTCTTCAAACAACTGTGACCCATCCCCCCTGTTGAGGGAAATAAATTGAAAGGCCGTTATCTGTTCTTAGTTAATCCTTTAATTATTTGAAAATCCTTAATTGAGGTTGTTAGTATTCTTAATATTGACTTGCAAAACAGTTTCAGTACCTTTGTTAATTACTAGTTAATTATTTTAACTATATCTATTGAGGCTGAACAATGACATATATTTTTACAGGTGTGCTTATATTTCTCTTCTTTCACTTCCTTTAGATTTTCTTTTCACAAGTTTTTATTAACTATTCAGGAAATACATTTAAAAAATCTCAGTGGGGTGCATTTAATACTACTTAATATATTGATATTTATCAGCTTATTATCTTTCATTCCACTGACTAAGCAATGTATATGCCCTATAGGGACTACCCAACATTTTTGTACTCCTTTTCTGTTTTTAGATTGCAATTTGAAAGAGCACAGCAAACATTTTGGCTTGCAAAACATAACACATTGTGACTAGGAAACGGTTGGCAGTGTTTTTGTAATTGCCTGAAACCCTGATAACATGATTTTAAATTAATAGGAAAAAAAGCAAAGCTTCCAAGTCAGGTGAGTCCTACTCACAGGAAAGCACTTCCAGTGGTTCTTCCTGACGCCGCGGCCCTTTAATACAGCTCCTCATGTTGTGGTGACCCCCAATTTCATTGTTACAAATTGAACATAATTAAAGCATAGTGATTAATCACAAAACAATATGTAATTATAGATGTGTTTCCCGATGGTCTTAGGCAACCCCTGTGAAAGGGTCGTTCGACCCCCAAAGGGGTCGCGACCCACAGGTTGAGAACCGCTGACTTAGACACCGAAGCCCATTGAGAAACAGGGTCAAGGCAGGAGTCTCACTTTCCTGGGTGGAGGAGCAGTGCTATGAGAAAGCTGAATCCTCATCTTCTGTGATGTGACCTACTGAGACAGGAAGTAAAACTAAGTGTGTGTGTGTGTGTGTGTGTGTGTGTAGCAGCACCCTTATTTAGAAATATGAGGCAAACGGCATAAAGAGCAACAAATAAATGGCTTTCAAAGTAGATGCCTCTTGGGAGTAAGAATCAGAGGAGGAAGAACCTGGGCTGCAGAATGCTCCTGCTCTTTGGTTCAGTTTGCTGTTTTTTACTTTTTATATACATTTGATAAAAGTTAAATATTAATTCAAAAGTTTCAGTGTTCACATGGATATACATTGAATTAGTAATCTGTGGCTCTTCTTAGTCATACAAGGGAAAATGCTTTTGATTTGGTGGCTTGTCTAGTTTTGGTAATGAAAACAATGAAATGATTCTAAAGTGGTATGTGAGTCTGTATTTTCAAAAGGAAGGACAGACTATAAAAGATTCCTATAAAGGCCATCCCGAAAAAGAAATAACCCTTATTTTATGAACACAACTGAAACATGAGCAGATTTCATCAAAAGTCCAAGGGTAGGATGACTGTAGCAATTGTAAATTAATAAGTAATAAGTCAATA
The DNA here is from genome assembly GCF_000412655.1 of Myotis brandtii. Classification (NCBI taxonomy): domain Eukaryota; kingdom Metazoa; phylum Chordata; class Mammalia; order Chiroptera; family Vespertilionidae; genus Myotis; species Myotis brandtii. The sequence continues at coordinate 419,260 of NW_005370042.1, read as the reverse complement.
ATCAGGAGATGCGTAAGTGGTGAGGAAATAGAGGAAAGAGTCGAGAAATAGTCTAAGTCTATACTACCCTGAAAAGGGAGTCTGCTTATGTCATAACAATTAGTGCTAAGTCTAACTGCAATGGCCTTTTTGATGTGATCTGGAGTGGTTAGGAAAATGCCAGACAACATGGAAGTCTTGAAAAGGACACAATATGTCATATTTTAAGTGGGATTTTTCTTGTTATTCACAAAGTCATTCATACAGCTTCTCAACATCTCTCTTATTTCTTATGCCCCATAAAACCCCTGCCATATTTGAGGTATTGTTTATTCCAATCTCTGAAAACTCAGCTGGCTTCGGGAAGATTGCATCATTTGTACTTCTGCTGCTCTTTTATATCTTTCATCCTGTTTTCATTACTAGACTCTGAATGTCCTATTTTTATTTTGCTTTCCTCTCTATATATTTCTTGCTTCAGTGATCCTACCCTTTCTCTTTTTTAATGTCATCCGTTCTGGGAAGAGGACTCCCAGCTGTATGGTTAAAGCCCGACTAAAATCACTAGCCCATATAGAAGTGCTCAATGATAGTGTAGACCACACACATTCCTTACTGGACACAATTAGTGGAGATGATGAATAGTAAGGCTAAAATGTAGAATGTCATGTCACATGATATTCTGGGTGAATCATTTCCTTCCTATCCCTTAAGCTCACATTTTACACATATTGTTATCGATAACTTCACACTTGTCAACCTTGCTTCATCTGATGTAGGGGGATGCTTTTTATAAAAATTAATTTGATTCATAATTGCAACTATTATGGGGAAAGTGAACAATTAAAAGACTATAGGTACTTTTCACTGAGTGTCTATTGGGCTAGGAGTTTTTCATTGACTCAATTATGAAAACCTTACAAAAATGCTGAATAATACATATTTCTAACTTCATGTTTTAATATATGAATTCCAGATACTGAGCAAGGGATTAATTGTCAAAAGTTACAAAATTTGCAAGTAATAAAAGCAAGAATGAAGGCCAGCCTTGATTTTTTTTTTTTTACTTTATCTGTAGCGCATTGCTTCCTCTGATTTAGAAAGAACACATTTCAAAAAGGTTATTACATGAAAAATTTACTAACTATAATTTTAAACTGTTAAATTTAATTACCTAATGTAATTAAAGGCATATATTAATATGGCCAATTCTTATTCTTGAAATTAATTACAAATTGATATTTAATGTATAATTATGTAAAAGTTATTAACCTCATTTTTCAATGTCTTTTTGCTTTTAGGCAAATCTCTGAATATTGATTAGATAAGCATATCAGCAAGGTCTGTAATGGAAAATAAAAATATCATAACCACCATTTGTATATAAGTTTACAGTTAAACCACAAGTCTACTTGTTGAGATTTGGAAGTAACTCTAAAGAAATATGTTCATCAGGATAAGTTCATACCAGCCTGTCACATGTGATTCCAACTTCACAGTAGCCTCCCTCATGTCACAGTTAGATTACAAAAACTTTCAGCTCCCTGCAGGCAAGTACAAGATGCTTTTCATCTTGTGACACCACTGGCTTTTACAAAGCCTCTGAGATAAACCATAAAGGGGAGGAACAGTGATGAGCAATGGGGGTTAGCTCAGTCCATGAATCAGAGGAGGAAATGGGCTTGATCTAGTACTAGCAGCCTGTGCCCATCTACTCTGGGGCCAGCAATACCCACTTCACTCTTTATTCCATGGATAGGGGACACACACTTCTCCACACCCAGAACACCCTTAATACTACTATTCAGTCACTGCATGCAGTGCGGTCCAAGATCTCTAGGAGAACATGTGGTACTTTCTACTGCTCAGTCAGAATGTGAGTACTCTTGGTTTGATCAACCTACAATCTCACCAATATACAACAGCATATGGGGCAGCATTACTCACATAAAATCTTCCAAATGAAGAGAATGCAATGTGGGTGTATCCAGCAGTCTGGGGAGTGCTGGGATCTTTAGGGGTGAGCATGGGGTCCCTACCCTGGCAGGAAAAGATGTTTTCTGATTATTTCTGTTCTGTTCTTTGAAAGGAAGTATTTCTTCATTTTTTTTCCATGGACCCTGGTGCTATCCTTAATGGATGGGAGTGAGTTTTCTTTTACCACATTTGAAAGAGATCTTGGATGCCATTAGATATATATATATATATATTTTAAGTCAGAGTGTTAGAAATTGGACTCATAATTCCTTTGACTATATAATTCCTCCAGAACTTAATGGTATTCAGATATATTCATTCCTAGTTCATTCCTGGTGCCAATAACCATATATAAATGCTTCTGTAGCCATATATTTTAAGTCTGCATCATTTCTTTGCATCCTTGCCCAGCATTTATCTCTATTAACTAAATGGTTGTACCTTGAGGCAAAACTAGTTTGAGTGGAAAAAATAAAAGCCTGAATCTTAATGGGTCTTTGCTGTTTTCTCAAATTTATTTCCCTTTTCTTTTGCTTAAAAGAACACACATTTTCTAAAACTTCTATGCCCAAAATTCCAAGACTATCATCTCCTCTGGATTCCTCTCTTTCTCTTATTGTATTGTGTCCAATGATCCCTGAAGTTATCTCCTTCTTGGGAAACATAGCGAATGATTGTCTATACACAGTAAGGTTTTTCTTCTTCCTATCCACTTCCTCTGGAGCTGCTGGCATGGACTTTGTTCCAGGTCCTCATAGGGCATGGTGTCACCAAAAGTTCTGCCCCAGTGTAACATGGATCATCACTTTTTCCAGCTTTGAAAGTGTGTTTCTTCACTGTACAGTCTCTGTCACAAAGCCAATGCCACGGAGGTAAGCTTTTTGCTACAGTGGGACTCCATTCCTGGTATCAAACTGCAATAGTCAGGGCAGGAAGCTAACTGCTTAAGCAACCCCAACTCTCAATGGCTTAGCCCAGTAACTTGCTCATGTGACAAACCACAGGGAGAGGCCAGGGTCCCTTCAAAGTCATTCAGATATTCTAGCTCCTTCTATCCTGCAGGACGATTTCTTTGAAGTATGGTGTTCAAGATCATCATGGAATGTGAAGAGAGGGAGGGGCTAGGTCTGGCACCCATACTTACTTCTCTGATTTACAATAATTTGATATACAATTTTTGAACTTCATGACAGTTCGAAACTGATATACATTCGGTAAAGACTGTACTTTAAATTTTGATCTTTACCCTGGGCTAAGAATATGTGGTAGATACTCTCTCCTAATGCTGGGCAGCCACATCAAGACATAGCTCCCCGTCGTCCCTGAGATCCTGAGGGTCACCATCCAATACTCCACGTGTAGTCAGGTGTTAGATGATTTGCCCAGCTGTGGGCTAATTCTGGTGCTCTGAGCACATGTAAGGTGAGCTAGGCTAAGCTTTGTAACTTAGGTATATTCAATGCATTTTTGATTTAGGATATCTTCAACTTACAATGGAATGTGTGTGTATTATATCTGTATTCAGTTATCTGTTGTGGACATTTGGGTTATTTTCATATATTGGCTATCTGTATATATAAAAGCCTAGCAACCGTTACAACCAAATGACCGGAATAACCAGAACAACTGGTCAACCAGTCGCTATGATGCACATTGACCACCAGAGGGCAGATGTTCAATGCAGGAGCTGCCTCCTAGTGGTCAGTGGGCTCCCACAGCCAACCTCACCCTGGCCAGCCGTGGGGCAGATCAGGGGTGCCTCACCTGTGAATGAATTTATCCACTGGGCCTCTAGTTGTAAATAATGCTGTTATGAACATAGGGATGCATGTATCTTTTCAAATTAATGTTTTTGTACTCTTTGGATAAATAACCTGAAGTGGAATTGCTGAATCATATGGTAGTTCTATTCTTAATTTTTGGAGGAATCTTCATACTGTTTTCAAAAGTGGGATTTACAGTCCCACGAACAGTGCACAAGGATTCCCTTTTCTCCACATACTAGGCAACATGTTATTTCTTGTCTTTTTGGAATAGCCATTCTACCAGGTGTGAAGTAATACCTTAGTCTGGTTTGGATTTGTATTTCTCTGATGCTAGTGATGTTGATCCTCTTTTCACAGGTCTGTTTGCAATTTGAATGTCTTCTTTGGAAAAAATGTCTATCCAGATCTTCTACCAATTTTGTATCAGCTTGTTTGGTTGTTGTTGTTGTTGCTGCTGCTGCTGGTTTGTATGAGTTCTTTATATATATTGGATATTAATCTCTTACTGGATGTATATTTTGCAAATATTGTCTTCCATTCAGTAGGTTGCCTTTTTGTTTTGTTGATGGTTTTCTTAGCTGCACAGCTTTTTGGTTTGCTGTAGTCCAACTTGTTGATTTTGGATTTTGTTTTCCTTGACATTGGAGTTAAATCTATAAAATCATTGGCCAGACCTATGACAAGAAGCTCACTACCTATATTTTCGTATATATATTTTTTATGATTTCAGGTCTTACATTCAAGACTTTAAACCATTATTATTACTGTGAGTATTATGCTAAGTGAAATAAGTCAGACAGATAAAGATAAATACCATATATGGTGAGACAAGGCTCACAGGACTAAGGATTATCCAACTACCCAATGAAATACTGGCAAAAATTATATATGGACACTCCTTGTGTTTTCATTTTGTTTTCTGTCTGTTTGAAGTCAACCTTTTCCACTGGGGTGGAGTTCCTTCTGCGCCAAGCTGAGTCACTTTGGTGTCCATACCTCTAGGACTTGGCACAGTGAGTTCCTTCCCTAGAAACCTGCCCAGGAAGGGGGTTGTCCACGCAGGAGGCAGACAGGAGGAGGAGGGAGAGGGGGATCCCAGTGGGAAGGAGAAAGGGAAGGGGAGAGGGAGAGAGAGGAAGAAAGGAGGGACAAGACTGAGAAAGGGGAAGTGGAAAGGGGAGAAAGCAAATTTCTCTTTCTGGTGGAAGCAGGGTGGAGGGGTCACAGGGAAGCAGTGGTGGAGGACACTGGACGAGGGCTCCTCCTTGAAGGCTGACATGGCAGCACCTTTTGGATCTGCATAGAGTTCGGTGGTTTGCTACATGGAGCCTGTGTTCCGCCTTGCCTGCCTCACCCCTGCAGCCCATTGTTCGATGCAGAAGTGGCCACTGTGGCTGAAGTCAGATTACAAGGGCCAGGCCTCCCATGCAGGGAGAGACAGCTCCACCCTCCTTCGGGGCCAGGGTCTGTCTCCTTTTCACAGGACTGATTATCCAGAAACACAGCTACTTCTCAAGATCGCCCTTTCACTACCTTAAGTCACCTTTACAACAAGATGAAGAATTTAAACTAAAAACCTGCCCAATGAAGGCTTCGGGAATGAACAAATGTGGAGCATAAATGTAGGAAATCATAGAATTTCATCAGAGACAGGAAGGAAAGGGTAAAACCAGCCACTATTTCACAAACAGGTCCTTCTTTGCATTTCCTTCTTTCCTAGAATCAACTTTGTAGCTCATTTTGAGTTTTGAGATACAAAATATCTCTCACCACAAAATCTAAATTCTTATCATAAATTGGTGAGGAGGCAGGTGTTCCTAACCCAGAGCAAACTGCTTAGTAGAACTTATTGTTTGGTATTTAAGGTATTTAAGGATAAAACAACTAAACAAGATAAATGTAGTTACTGCCTTCATACATATTTGTAAAATTGTACTCTGAAGATCACCAGCTTCTCATGATTTTCTCTCCAAGACTATGTTGGTATTTAAACAAAACCAGATGTGGTGACTATGCCATGGAGCTAGCGGTCCTTGGAAGAGACACTAGGCACAGTTTAGTAGAGTAAGAAAAGGTGATGGAGAATCCAGTCTTCAGGTGCCTCCAGGAGAAAAGCTGGCAGGAGCTGCAGAGAAGGAATACACAGCTGAATGTGTAAGATGAAGTAGGAGAAATATGACTTTTTTCTTACTATCCAACCACATGTTTGTGTTACTCCTTTTAGCTCACATTGATAGTGGTCAATTGAGTAATTTTAGAAACATGAAATGGTTATATGTAGTGTGTAAGCGCTGGAACCTCTAAGACTGCTGTATGTTTGACATGTAAAGTTTTGGAAGGTGTTCAATGTCAAACGATAAAAGTTAGGGTCTTAAGAACAAAATATGCCTTGACTAGTGTGGCTCTGTTGGTTGGATATCACCCTGTGCTCAGAACGGTTGCCAGTTTGATTTCCAGTCAGGGCACATGCCTGGGTTTCTTGCTTTATCCCCAGTAGGGGGCATGGAGGAGGTAGCCAATTGATGTTTTGCTCTCACATTGATGTTTATCTCTCTCTCTCTCTCTCTCTCTCTCTCTCTCTCTCTCTCTCCCTCTCATATCTTCTCTCTCTAAAAATCAATAGACATATTTTAAAATGTAATTGGGGATGTAAAGTATAGCACAGGGAATATAGTCAATAATACAGTAATAACTATGCATGTTGTCTTGTGGGCACTAGACTCATCAGGGTGATCACTTTGTAAGTTACATAAATGTCTAATCACTATATTGTATGCCTGAAACAAATTAATATTGTATGTCAACTGTAATTTAAAAAATCAAAAAACAATGAGATACCATCTCACACCTGTCAGAATGGCTATGATCAACAAATCAACAAACGACAAGTGCTGGCGAGGATGTGGAGAAAAAGGAACCCTCGTGCACTGCTGCTGGGAATGCAGACTG
>NW_005370042.1:409942-412161 GCF_000412655.1 Myotis brandtii | reverse complement strand
GGGCGGGGGGGGCTTGCCGGGGGTGGGAATGGCTGGGGGTGGGAGGGTCAATCGGGAAAAAGGAGACATATGTAACACTTTAGACAGTTTTTTAAAAAGTTTAAAAATAATAAAAAATAAATTTTAAAATCTTGTATATCTAAAAAATGCTTTTATTTTTCTAATAGTAATTCTAAATATTGAAGACTTCCTATTGTTATCCTGAGAGGAATAGAATTATAAAAACTAAACATGGCTAAACCTCAGATTGTTCTCAGTTCACAAAATATAAACTGTTTCTACTGAAAATACAAGCAAATTCTGTAGCATCATCTCACATCCACCTGAACTGCCGGCCTACGGAAAGCAGAGCACGGTCTCCCAGAGGGAGCGATCAGTTAAACAGCTGCAGTCCGGGTGGGGTATTTTTAGCAGGATCTTCCGATTATTTATTTCAGCTGCAGGACCTGTCAAAGGCTTTTAGGGCATGAAAAATGATGTCAGTCTGACAACATGTAATTTATATAGAAAACACTGCGGGAACACAAGGAGAATGCTGTTATAGAGGGATCTTGTGTGAAGGTAATTAATATTAGAATATTTGAGATTCATAGCAATTTCTCCCCATTCAAACACTCAATTTTTTTTAAAAAAAAACATGTTTTTATTGATTTCAGAGAGAGAGAGAGGAAGGGGGGGAGAGAAACATAGATATGAGAGAGAAATATCCATCAGCTTCCTCCTGTACCCCTGCCCCTGCCCTCTGCCCCTGACTGAGGATTGAGCCCACAACCCTTCCATGCATGGGCCCAAGCTCCAACCACAGATCAGGGCAATGTTTCCCTGCTCTTGCACTTGTTTTCCATCTCACTACATAGCATCCTTTTCATTGGAATCCATGAGAATCATTCCTTTCAGAATCAAGAATGTGTGTTGCTCTCTGCTGAACACCTTATTCTCTTTTTATATTTTGGATTCTGTGGATGTTGTAAATACAAAATGGCTTGGTAACTTCCAATGAAATAGCAAGGATAGGTCCCCTCTAGGAAGTTAAAGTCAATGAAAAAAGAAAGTTTATAAAAAATGCAAGGACACATCTCTGCCAGCCTCAACCGGAAGGAAATGCAAACAGCGGCAAACCATCCGCGGGCACAGACTGGACAGTTTGCTCTTTGTGAGAATGCTGGATGGGGCAGGGCGCTATCTGAAGGAAAGATGCTGGGGAAACTAGTTGGACATGGAATTGCCAAAATACAACATAGACAGATTCAATGATGAGCCGAACCAAGTCCCTGCCGGACCAGGGGTTCTATTACAGTGCCCCCCTATCATTGACCCCAGAGTCCCAAACTGCCCTTAGAATATGTGGTTCTTCTCAAAGACTTGAAGCCTCAACACTGGGCAAGAGAAATTGTAATCCCCAACACATTATAATCCTGGGAAATCAGTAGGAGGTTGATGACTGAAGACTTCCGTAGAATTAGCCACAATACTCTCATCACAATGCAACAATAACAATAGATTTAGTAATGAGTAAAAGGATAATAATTATGAGTTATTAAAACACAGGACTATATTATATCCATCTGGACATAAAGCTATTCATAAGACCACCCAAGTTTGCTTCAGTGATTTCTATTTTTACAGACACACCTTTGTCTCTTCATTTTCCGGTGTAATTACATGAACTGTTGTGCCACACAGGGGTCTATCCCAGTAAAGGACTCTGAAAGGGACCACTCCCAGGAGGCAAGATCCCACGTGTGACTCTGAAGGTGGTGGCCACAGCAGAACAAGGGCTGATGTGCTAACAGGAAGGAGCTCATGGAGCAAAGAGGGTGGGTAGGCTGTTGGTTAAATAATCAAGGATGGGGATGAAGTTGCTTATAATGATGACCGGCAAGTGAATGGAGAGACAAGCAATAAATGAGGTAGCAAGTTTTCAGTGACTAAGGCTGCTTTTCTAGGAAGTCAGAACTGTGACAGCAATAATAGGGGACACGCCAAGCACTCCTTGATGTGCAAATCAAATGCATCCTCCTTGGTAGTCAGTAATTTCTTATTCATTCATTCATTTACTCCCATTATTCAGTGGGATCCTAGAGGAGCAGTTTACTCTCTATTCTTACACCACTGGCAGGCCACTCCCTTTATACTGTTGCTATTCTGTGAGATCTTATAACACTTTTTAAAATATATTTTTATTGATTTCAGAGAGGAAGGGAGAGGGAGAGAAAGAC
>NW_005370042.1:401901-409896 GCF_000412655.1 Myotis brandtii | reverse complement strand
GGGATTGAGCCTGAAACCCAGGCATGTGCTCCTGACTGGAATTGAACCTGGGACCCTTCAGTCCGCAGGCCGATGCTCTTATCCACTGAGTCAAACCAGCCAGGGCAAAATCTTCTACTCTTGACACAGTGCCCAAGTTTGTTCATCTCCCCTCAATTCTTTACTATTTATACCAACCTTTAAAAAAAATCTTTATTAGGATGTCTATAAATAACATTTCTATTACTGATGCCCCATTCCCCTGAAATTCATACGTATCTGCATATCTGATTATTGGACTTTAAAAGATATTATCTAGATGAAATTAATCCTATTTAAGATAAATCTTACTATTAACATGTGGCAAACTATACTCTGAAAACTTCCTGATAGATGGCAATTCCATTTTGGAATCTGAAGAAATATGCACTGAGCAGTTGAGTCAGGTAGGGTGACAGCTAGCTCAATGACCCAAAGATTTGGAAGAAGAGAAATATGTTTAATGCTGAAATCGTTAACGCCTCTTTCCATGCCTAGAATGTTCTCTGCCTAATCCCAAATACTCAGATGAAGAATCTTTAACTGTGGGTCTTCTGTGTCATTTCTAGGTAAGAAAATGTTACATAAAGCTGCCAAAGTCAGGAGAAAACATGCCCCCAGACTTATTCAGTCAGTTGTGTTTCTGCTCCTTACTCAAAGGTTAGTGATGTCACTAGGCTTTCAGGAAAATGTTTAAACTTATTAGTTACCTTTACCTTTCAATCACGTATTTGTAACTCCCCGTTTCACTTCACTCAGCTGCCCCTTAATTATGCTGATTTTGCCAGTTTTCTGCTGGCATACAATGATGTAAGAATATGGGCTGTTCCAGAGCAGCAGCATGCCTGTACCCCATCATTTCTGAGTGATAGAAGACATTGAAGGAAGTGCATTCCTGATGTGCAGGTTACAATCAATGCTTGTGGCAAGAGAATCACTTATTACTTTTACGTATTTCTCAAGATCTAATACAATGTTTTTCATTGTCATATTTTAAAAATATGGTTAGGTAGTAGTTTGAATTTTAGATATTCTTGTATTTTTCTGTTTTCTGAAACAGGTATTTCCCCTTTATTATTTGTAGACCTAAAAACAAATGGATGGAAAAAAATGAAATCTCAAGGTCAGACATATGTTTCCAATTCTGTAAAATACTGCCTCATGTTATCAATGCTTCTACAGACTTATGCTGTTTTGTAACGGAAAGTATGAATGACAATTACAATCGGCCTCAAAAGGATTCTGTGAAGCATAACTATTGAACCTGCCACCACCCGATGGTATTGGGAGAAGATAGAGCTATAGCGTGACGGATGATTGACGGGCATAACTGGCAGCTCCGAGCCAGGCACTCCATCATGCTGGAGCCCCCGCAGGAAGCAGGCAACAGAACCAACAGTCGCTTTGAAATGTACAGCACTTTATCATTCAAAGATCTCCCAGGGCGCCTTACAAGAACCCTCAGTGCCTGGAGAAACCGAGCAATACCACGCCAGCGGCTGAAAGCTAAGCCGGGAGGGAGGGGGGCCTTCTGGGCTCCACTGGGGAGAACAGAGCAGCTCTGACCATGCTGACTTGGACAGAGAGATGCTAACTAGTCAAGACAGGAAGCCCCGCGGAAGGATGCTTGTTCAATGATCATTTCAGTGGAACCGCGCAAATAACACGAGGAGATACCTAGGTTTCTGCGGAGAGTCAGGTCAGAGCATCGTGGGGAAGGAAACTTCCCACACTGTCTTTAAGGTCGGAGAGGAGGTGGAGAGTAAGGGACTCACGAGACGCTCTAGGATAACTCCAAAGTTCTGTGGAAACACAAGGACAACAAACTAAACAGAACAAAACACCACTGCCTTTGCTTTTATTTACATTTTAGACATGAAAAGGTTATGGTGCAAAGACATCTATTAAAATAAGTCCTCTCCCACACGGTACATAGTAATTGTCCATTTTCTTCTTTTTCTTTATTGATTAAGGTATTACATATGTGTCCTGATTGCCCCATTGCCGCCCCCCCCCCCCTCATTCCCTCACCCCCCTGTTGTCTGTATCCATTGGTCAGGCTTATATGCATGCATACAAGTCCTTTGGTTGATTTCTCCCCTTTACCCCTCCCCACCCCTACCTTCCCTCTGAGGTTTGATGTTCTGACCGATGCTTCTCTGTCTCTGGATCTGTTTTTGTTCATCAGTTTATGTTGTTCATTATATTCCACAAATGAGTGAGATCATGTGATATTTATCTTTCTCTTAATGACCAAGAATATGTTCCTATTTTCACAGTCCTAAACTGAGCAACTCAAATCCAAAGCTATCTGAAAGAGCGCAGCAATAGCTCAGCCCTGGGGCTTTTGTATCCTTGCTTTAATGTGAGGTTTCTTAGTCTAGAGTACTGACCTTTAGAATCAAAGTATTGTTGAGCCAGGGGGAGTTGGGGCGCTTCAAAACAATGTAAGATATTTAGCAAAATCTCTGGTCTTTTTCCATTAGATGCTAGTAGTAACTCCTGGATCGTGACAATAAGAATTATCTGTGGATATTGGCACAACCTGCCCTCTGTTGAGCACCACTCTGCTTTATTGTCCAAGAAGATCTGTCTTCAGCCATCCCAAATGTACTAGTAAGAGCTGCTGCTGAATTCCCCAAGTCTTCAATGGGGCCAGTTTTATCAGCACATGGACTTTACCACAGCACGTCGCCATAGCCCACTCCCCAGATGGCTGCCCACCTGCTCGCAAGGACTGTGAGGGCAGAACCAACATCTCACTGTTGATGACAAATTCTGAAGGACAACATAGGGCTGGCATAAAGGGCTTAAGCAATATGCAATCATGATCTACTTGGTGAATTATTACCCTCTTCCCTATCTACACTAATAAAAGACAAAATGCTAATTGGCCATACCTTTGCTACGCCCTAATCCACGCTCACCAGCCAATCAGAATGACTGTATGCAAATTAACCCAGCCAAGATGGTGGCCGGCAGCCACAGAATTGGAGCAAGCAGGAGGCTTGGTTGCCCGGACGATGGAGGAAGCCAAGCCTCCCTCCTGCTCTGAGCCGGCTGTAGCCTCCGCTCATGGCAACAAAGTTTCAATTATAGAAGACAAATAAATCCCAGATACCTGCTTCCAGCCAGCCTCCACTGGGAGCTTGGGTTGATGTTTACTTTGAATTTATATTAGTTCACACAAACACTCCATCCATGCTTTTGTTCCGGCCCTTCGGTCCAGTTGAAGAACCCATTGTGGCCCTCGAGTCAAAAAGTTTGCCCACCCCTGGTCTAGGCAATGTGGCAAGACAAGAGAAGAAAACAAAGTTATAAGGATTGAAAAGAAGAAATAAAACTGTTATTATTTACAAATAATATGATGGTATATATAGAAAACCCAAAGAAACACAGACCAACTAAACTATGCAGCAAAGGATTTAGAATCCTATATAATAAAAGGGTAATATGCAAATTGACCCTAACAGCAGAAAGACTGGGAATGACTGGTCACTATGACACACACTGACCACCAGGGGGCAGATGCTCAATGCAGGAGCTGCCCCCTGTTGGTCTGTGAGCTCCCACAGGGGGAGCTCTGCTCAGCCACAAGCCAGGCTGACAGCTGCCAGTACAGCGGTGGAGATGGGAGCCTCTCCCGCCTCCTCAGCAGTGCTAAGGATGTCCGACTGCAGCTTAGGCCTGCTCCCCTCTGGCAAGTGGATATCCCCTGAGGGCTCCCGGGCTGCCAGAGGTATGTCTGACTGCCAGCTTAAGCCAGCAGGTGGTCATCCCCCGAGGTGTCCCAGACTGCAAGAGGGCACAGGCCGGGCTGAGGGACCCCCCCGAGTGCACAAATTTTTGTGCACGGAGCCTCTAGTATATAATAAATTCAAGTATAAAGTAAGAACTTGGCATTGGCAAGATAGTTTGTAAATGTACTATGTATTTGTTTTATAGAGAAATAGCTGAAGGCTTTGAAAAGCAACACAGCAACTAAAACATAATGCATAGCTTTGCAAAAGCTGAGTCTAATGGCTAAATTTATTATCTCAGTTTCCTAAGCATAAACATCACATTATCCTCCCAAGGCAAGGAAGTATTAACTCAGGCCTCCAAAATTAAATAAGTTCAATAAAAGTAGATTGGTCTTACCTATGCTATTAGAAAATGTAGGAGTATACTGGTACAGGCTTATTAACCTGTTTTATAGTGAAACTCACAGCATCACTGTGGAGCCATTCAAATCATTTATCAAGATTATAAAACATAGTCCAGAGGGAGGTGTTATCAGCTTAATGTAAGCTTGCAAATAAAAAATTATAGAACTATATGTCTTCTGTGAGTTCTTAATCTCTTTGGCTCGTTTGGGGGATAAGGGAAAAATGAATGAATTGCACATATTTTTCTCTTATAAAAATGTAAAATACAGCCACGCAATATATTGCTTTATTCTGAAATTGGACTTCCAGTACAAAAACTAATGGCTATAAAAACTCCTTATTTCTCTGTAGACCTTACCAATGGTACCCCTTTTCCTTGGATAAAAAACATCTTGAAGATAGACAAAGGGATTTTTTTTTTCTGTCTTTTGATGCTAAGTGAGGAAGGTTTCTCCTGTCCAGTGAATGCTGTCATAAATTGTCGTTCCCATCCTGGCTTAAGTTCATTTATGGGAAGGCAAACCCTTTATTCTTTCCTTCCTTCTAATAGTTCTTCTAAGGCTGTGTGTGGCTACTGTATCATTAAAACAACATATTTTTCCTATGACATTTATAAGCTAGCCCTTAATATTTTCATTTTCCTTACCTTTATATTTTTCAAAAGTATTTCAAAAGCTGCCTTAGGATGGTTAAAATAACCAAATACTTTTTAAACACTTTTGTTCAGCATTAAATAATTTATTGATTTGTTTTATTTTAATTCTTATTTAGTTATAGTTATCGCCAAAAATCCTTCTTATGCATCTATTAGTATACCATTTTATAGCTAACACATTTTTAGATGGGCATTTTCTCATTTATTATTCAAGAAGATGCTTTGTATTTTTCTTATGAGTTAATAATGTGTGGACACCTATTATAGCATTTCATTGTTTTGTACAAAGATAGATTACATATAGTCTTGGTCTTCTAGGCAATCCTAGCTACTAGTTTATCCAATAATACAAATATTAACACAATATCCTGTATTTATTACATATCAAAACATTGCCAGGCACTTCTGTGGACATTTGATATATATTAACAAACTTGGAAAATGTAGTCACTGCAGTATTACCTTTCTCCTGAAATAATAGACTGGAATAATTTATAATGATCATACATCATTTAGCTTGGATTAGCCTGAGCGTTTTAGCCACTTTGGTCTATAATAGATCTTTGTAACTTCATAAGAGTGGCAATTAAATGCCTTTCATTCACATTACTTAACACTGCTGTCTTCTCCGCGGGTGTATAGAGAATGAATTAACGTTAGGGATTGTTACATATCTAGAAATTTTGTGTCTATTTGTTTTTTCACATTTTTCTAAGTTTATTATATATGCCAAGCAGAAATAATAATGCTTAAAAGTGACTAGAATACATGGAAAAATTATTACAAGCAAAGTGATATTAGAAAACAGTTTGTGGGAGCCATAAAAGAACTCTATGGAAGAAAAAATATGGAAACACAAGGAGGGAGGAATGTGATGGAAAGTCAGGGAAGACTTCACAGAGCTGGTGATACTGGAGACAGACATGGAAATATGGATGGAAAATCACAAGCTGGGAAAGGAAAGAAGCACTGAGGTGCAGTGTGAGCACAGTCTCAGGGGGGAGAGTTCACAGCCGGGGTCAGTGAAAACAAGTGACCGTTGTCCAGGAGCAGTTGTCAGATATAAAACCCTGAGACAGAGCAGGTCCTTAGTATAAGGGGTCATTGCCATTTTCCTCCATCACCTATGGGTAATTTTGTAAACCTTCAGACAAAGGGACTTATTGGGAATCAAGTGGGCTGGAGAAGAAGATTCAAGAAGGGTGACGATTAGTAGGTGAAACCATCTGTTGCCTGCCCCCCAGCATGTCCCCTCCTATCAATCCACACTATGGCACTGAGGACCCAGCTCCCTCCACTGTGGGCACATGGAAGCTTGTGTGGAGCTCACCCTGCCCCCCCCCCCCGGGGGGGGGGGGCTCTGACTAATAGGCCCAAGTTCCCTGTACAGTGGCTTCCAGGTCAGTCTCCAGGTCAGTCTATGTCCCAGACCAAACCAGCAAGCACTCCCAAGGCTGGCTTCTTCATGCTCCAGTCCAAAGAAACCCAGGACATTTGCATCTGTCTCCCTCTCTCTCTTCCTCTCTCTCTCTCTCCCAATATGAAAGAGGAAATATGAAATCCTTCAGCCTTAGTATGAATGTTATACTTGATGAGCTCAGGACCATGAGAACTGCAAATAAACAGAGTTAAAGGCATCATCAACCTGCATGACATTCCGAGACATTTTGTGAGCCATTATTTGTAAATAATAGTGTCGTACCGATTAAGGAGGAAATTGACTGCAGTAATGCTGAAATAAATTATGAGTTCCTGGACAAGATAGCCCAATAGTACACCAATTCAAAATTCCATCTGGAGACAAAGTGTTTGGGCCAGTGCTCTGAGTGTATCACAGTCACACCTTGAGTTTGTGACCAAATATAGATAGAACGAGTATCTTGTTAGTGCATAGCTTCACTGAACCAAGACTTTTAGTGACTGCACTGAATAAAGGAAGCACAGTTCCCAAAACCTTAAAGAAACAGAAGCCCATGGGAAGACCTGCAACATTTGTATAATAGACATAACACACACAAGCACATGGACAAGCACACAGATTGAAGTCCAGGGCAGCGTGAAGCCTGTTGCATATCATCTCCATGTTCCATTGTTTTAACAGGCTAAGGCTGATGACCTTGACTCTGCATAATCTGTGTCTGTATGCACATGTATATACACATATACACATACACATCTATATTATACATATTACACTGTATTTATTTATTTCTTAGTGCTGAGCTCCTAGATTACCTATATACCTAGGGTATATATATCCTATCTAATAAAAGAGAAACATGGTAATTAGCGTACGACAGCTACCCTTCCAATTGGCTAATCAGGGTGATATGCAAATTAGCTGCCAGCAAAGATGGCGATTAACCGCCAAGAAAGATGGCGGCTAATTTGCATACATAGGCGCAATGATGGGAGGCAAAAGGGGAAAGACGGAAGAATGGTGGCAGGCCAGCCAGTGATCGCCATCAGAAAGCCCAGCAGGTCAGGCGACACCCCCGTCAGGGGTGCTGGTGATCGCCATGGCAATCAGAGGAAGAGAGAGCCGGGGTGCAGGACCACAGGGGCCAGGAATGCCAACTAGCCTGCAGTCCCCTGATCTGCGATCTTGAAGGGAGAGGTGGGGCCGCAGGCAGGCTGCACCAGGGGTACCAGGTGCAGCCGTGCCTGGGGCCCGGATATGCGATCACGAAGGGAGGGGCGGGGCCACAGGCACAGCGGCACCCAGAGCATCCAGTGCAGCGGGGCCTGCAGCCCCCGGATCTACAATGGAGAAGGGAGGGGTGGGGCAGCAGGCATGGCAGCATCCTGGGCACCGGGTGCAGGCCCAGGGTGCAGCCTGCCTGCGGCCCTCTGATCTGCCATGTGAAGGGAGGGGCGGGGCCACAAGCATGGCAGCACCCAGAGCATCAGGTGCAGCCGTGCCTGAGGCCCCCGGATATGTGATCAGGAAGGGAGGGGTGGGTTAGCAGGCATGGCAGCACCCTGAGCACTGGGTGCAGGCCCAGGGTGCAGCCTGCCTGCAGCCCTCTGATCTGCCATGCGAAAGGAGGGGCGGGGCCACAAGCATGACATCCGGTGCAGCCGTGTCTGCAGCCCCCGATCTGCATGGAGAAGGGAGGGGTGGAGCAGCAGGCATGGCAGCATCCTGGGCACCGGGTGCAGGCCCAGGGTGCA
>NW_005370042.1:397921-399880 GCF_000412655.1 Myotis brandtii | reverse complement strand
ATATATATATATATATAAACTCACTGTACATGATTATATATAAAATATAAATATAATATATAATGTATATATAAATATAGAAAGAAACTGGAATTACATTTGGGACCACTGATGTATCTTAAATGTTACTTTCAAAGAAAACAGTACATTTCAAGAGATTCCATTTACATAAATTAAAAACATGAAAGTGCTGCCCAATGCATTTTTTAAGGACATGTGGAAGTTGGATTGACAGGGCATACATTACATATATGGAAACCGACATCTATGGGGGGGAAAGGAGTAAGGGTTGGGGTGGATGGGTGATGGTGAAACAATCAAACACTGAGTGTCAGGATGATATATCACTAGTATGCACATTAATACAAATACTGAAACTAAAGCTAAACCAAATCAAACCAAAAGCTACAGGAAGAACCCAAGTACTGCCAGTGCTTATGGAAAAAAAAATTGATGTAATGGACTTGACTTAGAGAAGGGTAAACTTAACCCTTGAACCTCCTTTTGAATAGCAGGGAGAGTTTTACTAAAGCATGGAGATACTATGTGCTAAGAGACGGGTCCCAGAATTTGAGATCAGCTACATGCTTAGTGAGCACAACAGTGAAATGCAACATTCTCACGCTAACCACCTGAAGTTAGCACACACTCCACAGGTTCAAGGGTGCAGTGCCTGAAAAACTACCTTCACTTTGATTACTAGTCAAACTTCAAGGGCCTCAGGCCACCTACACTTCTGAACACTGGCTGCAAATTCAGGGCTTTCTCTGACCCCTTCAGCTTTGACAACATGACTCTCAGAACTCTGAAAAGTGCTACATCCAGTTTTCTTACACGAGATGCAAGTCAGGGCCAGCCAAACAAAGCGATAATGAGCAGGTGACAGATAATTCTAAGCAGAACCGTGATCTGCTTGGTGCATGTCTTCAGGAAGAGGTGAAAACAGGGGTGACCCTCCCCTGTGTGGAATATGGGCACAGCCAGGTGAGATGACACAGCACGCAGAGAGCCCTGGCAAGAAGAGGCTTAACACTGGGAAATTTAAGGGGAATCAGGGAACCATGACAATGTGCTGATTGGAGGACACTGGCCATTTCCGGCTTGGGGACCATTCAACCTTACATCATAGTGTGGGTTTGTTCTAAGGAGGGATTTATGCTGAGGTCAGAAGAAAACATCTACGCTAATAAAAGAGAAACATGCAAATTGGTGTCACTCCACTACTCCCACCAGCCAATCAGGATGAGTATGCAAATTAACCCAACAAAGATGTCGGGCTAATTTGCATACACAGGCACGGAGCAAAGACTGAAGGCTCCGCCCCCAGCGAAGACTGAAGACGACTGAAGACAGAAGACTGAAGAGGCTTGACAGCAGCGGAGAAGCCAAGCCTCACTGCTGTGGCCGGAGCAGAGAAACCAAGCCTCAAGGCTTGGCTTCTCCACTGCAGCCGGACCAAAGGCCTGGGCCCTGGGTGCTGGAGGAAAACTGGTGCTGGCAGCCAGGGGAAGGAAGGCCTATTGCATGAATCTTTGTGCAACAGGCCTCTAGTCTATATATATAAAAAGCCAGTGACTGTAACAGCCATAACGGCCATAACGACCAGTGCTATGATGCCCACTGTGGCCAGCAAACCGGCCTGATCAGGGGTTGGGGCCAGCTGGCCAACCTCGTGACCCCTCCCCCCTGCTTGCCTGCCCCTGATAGGACTCTCCCACCCTGATCAAGAAAGGGCCTATGGGCAAACCCAAGGCCAGCCCCGTCCCGATCAGCCCAGCCCACCACGATAGGCCCACAGCCCCTTCCTCCTGGCTGGCCCACTCCTGATCACACCCCCCACCCCAATAGGGGGTGGAGCTGGGTGGCCAACCTCCTGCAGCCCCTCCCCCCTGGCTGGCCACACCCCCGATGGGCCCCCACCACCCTGATCAGCCTGCAGCCCCTGCCCCCGGCCAGCCT
>NW_005370042.1:330937-397846 GCF_000412655.1 Myotis brandtii | reverse complement strand
CCCCAACTGGCCCTGCCCCTGATCACCCCACCACCCCAATAGAGGGTGGGGCCAGCCCGCCAACCTCCTTCAGACCCTCCCACCACCTGGCCCCACCCCAGGTCGGCACCCCCACCCCATCAGGGGCAGGGTTGGCTGGCCAACAACCCATGGTCCTTCCCCCAGGCCACTGGCCCCCCAATTGGCACCCCTTACCCCATTTGAGGGCAGGGCTGGCTGGTCCACCACCCACAGCCCTTCCCCATGGCTGGCCCCACCCCAAATTGGACCTCCAACACCAATCGGTGTTGGAGCCCATCTGCCAATCACCTGCTCCCCCTTCCCCTAGCTGGCCCAGCCCTGATCGAGCCCTGATCGGGGCAGGCGGGCTGGTCAACCTCCTGCCATCTCCTCCTCCCTATAAGCCCAGCCCAGATCCACCCTGATTGGGGCCAGGCGGTCAGACCCCACCGGTGCATGAATTTGTGCACTGGGCTTCTAGTTTATTTCATAAGTATCTGGGCAAAATTGAACACTTTGCATTACTGATTAAAAATATATTCTAAGATGGATTATGGACTTAACCAGCCAAAGGAGTCATGCCTGTGCTATTGGGAGAGCCACTCACAGGACATGTGGCAACGACATCATTCCCATTCCTGTGATCTGGCCTCCACTTGGCATTCTGCTCTGAGTTCTGGGAGCTTCGCTGCTCCTATTGCCAGCTCTTCAGAGGGACAGGCTTCATGGGCAGAAGGAAATTGTATACCAAATAGAAGTGACAAATGGAAGCATAATGCAGTCACTGTGAGCCGAGCAGGGCCAGAGATTCTTTCTAGCTACTTAGAGACATAAAAGTGTTTTTGCAGGGAAAGTAAACAGCACCGCAGCATCTTAGGATTCCTCCCGCAGCCACGCGCGAGCGCCAAGGCTGCATTGCAAAAGATGTGCCGCAGGAGTCTGTGGCACTGAAAGGAAAATCTAGGATTGGAATTAATTTCCAGGGATAATTTGAGCTTTGGAAGGAAAGTTTTCCTTCTCAAAAGCGTTAAGAGCATAAATAAGCCCTTAGCATCGACCAGCTGCACCCCGTGCTGAGAGGGAATGCATTATGCAGCTTTGGAGTGCAAATGCCTGTGCATCAGAGATCAGCCACCACTGAAATCTCCAAGAGCCAGACAGCGGGGCGAGAGCCCTGAGAGGAAGGGGAAGGTTTCCTCTGGCGGGAACCCGATAACAAATTGGTGGGGACGGCAGGGGCACCTACATGACGATGCTTACAAATACCTTGTCATGCCTGCAATTTTACCAGCTAGTAAAAGTGTGAATCAGATCAGTACCCTGTGCTCATTTCATTTCACAGTATCTAGACTTTATATACAAAAGAGAGAGAGAGAGAGAGAGAGAGAGAGAGAGAGAGAGAGAGAGAATACAACAATAGCATTTTATCTCAAAAATCAATTATTAAAGCCCTAACCGGTTTGGCTCAGTGGATAGAGCGTCAGCCTGCAGACTGAAGGGTCCCAGGTTCGATTCCAGTCAAGGGCATGTACCTTGGTTGCGGGCACATCCCCAGTAGGGGGTGTGCAGGAGGCAGCTGATCGATGTTTCTCTCTCATCAATGTTTCTAACTCTCTATCCCTCTTCCTTCCTCTCTGTAAAAAATCAATAAAATATATTTTTTAAAAAATCAATCATTAAAAATGCATAAGAAGAGAGACTTTCTAGCCCCGAACATGTTTTCAGATGTCATTTCAGAGGCTTCACCTTCCTGAGATTCCAAGGAAATCATGAGAAACAAGGGTTCTCACTGGAGCTGTGGTTCCAGTTCCCCTGGTTGTGGCTTCCAGGATGGGGCACCCACCTTCAGCCCCAACTTTCCCTGCCTGAGCCTGCTTTCCTGCCCTTTCCTGAGCCCCAGGCACTGTGCCCCTGTATTGATCAACCATTGCCTAGCAACGTCCATCCTGGAACCACAGACTGCAGCAATGCAGAGAAAATGGAGCTTCAATACCAGGTCAGTGTTGGGTATGACTGCGCTAAAGGCACCGGAAGTCATTTTTCACAACTTGCATTACATTGGAAAACACTCCCTGTTCCTACCACCAGACCATATTTTTATCTTAACTAAAATAGACACATATAAAGGAAATGAAGCGTTTTTTCATGGTCTGTTCTACTCCTACATTACAGAAGTCTATTTACTGCTGGGACTGTTTATTGTAAGCCAGGTTCATATGCATTCATAATTTTACCTACTTTGGGATATGTTACCAATATTTTCACGTTTGGAATTTCACATTTGCTATTAATCATCCCTTAGCTGTACATTAGTGAGAAGGACTGTATGGGCCATGGTGAGAAGGCTTTTACTTAGGGCCCACAATGGAACAAGATCATTTCATTGTCTCTGGAGTTTAGCACTCACGTCAATGCTTATTCCACCTCAGCATCTTAGGATTTAAGTTTCTTGCTGTTCCCAAAGCTCTCAGACACACTTGCACTAGGTCCTTGCTTACACTTGCACTCACCTTGCAGAATAGCCTTTCCACTGGAAAGTTCTATCATGGTCTAGATCAGTGGTTCTGAACCTTCCTAATGCCGCGACCCTTTAATTCAGTTCCTCATGTTGTGGTGACCCCCAACCATAAAATTATTTTCGTTGCTACTTCATAACTGTAATTTTGCTACTGTTATGAATCATAATGTAAATATCTGATATGCAGGATGTATTTTCATTGTTACAAATTGAACATAATTAAAGCATAGTGATTAATCACAAAAACAATATGTAATTATATATGTGTTTTCTGATGGTCTTAAGCGACCCCTGTGAAAGGGTCATTCAACCCCCAAAGGGGTCACGACCCACAGGTTGAGAACCGCTGGTCTAGATGAAACATAGGCTGTTCCTCCTGAGACCTCCTCTCACCACTCTTCCTTCTCCTTTTAATTTCTAACAACCAAAACCATTATGTTTGCTATTATGAGAAGGAAGAGAACGAGTGTGCCCTTATCTATGCAGTACCTGTCTACCCAATGCATATCATCATTCTTACACCTGAGGCTCCCACAGTTCCCCGTGGTTGGGTAGCCTGCTCCTGGTGACACCCAGAAAATACTATGGGACCAAAGTGTCAACTGAAAGAAAACACAACAAGCCTGTGCTCCTCACATTACAAGAGGTCAATTAATGTGCTTAGCCAAGTTGCAGTTTATGATTGAGCCCACTTCACTCGATGCTTCCTTACATTTGTCTTTCTCTCTTTTCTCTCCAACCCTATAACTGGGAAGGTCGGCTCATCTGGTACTTTCTCTGAATGTGACAGATCCCTCCCACACTCTCCTGTGTGGAGCACCTTGGACTCGGCAGACAGGGGTGTGATAATATTTAAGTTTACCTTGAAATTGCATCTTTCAATGGCAATGTGGGGGAAGTGTTAGCTTTCTAACACAAGATCATCAGAGTTTTCTGCATTTATTTTGCTTTGCTTGGATGCCTAGATCTCCTTAATAATAAAATAATTTATTGATTGTCTCTGCCAGTAGACCTTTTCTTTATATCTCACCCAATAATTTCTGTTTTTGGAGAAAAGTTGATTGGCAAATAGGATTTGTGAATTCCTGAATTCTTCGGCCAAATATCATCTGAACGGATTTGAAGGCCATCCTTATTGCAACAGGCCCACTCTTTATCAATAACACCAGGATGCACCTGCTTCCCTCTTGTGTCACACCCACTTTCAGCTGTTGAGGTCTCATTGCCTTAATAATTTTAGACTTTGATATGGTAACTGACAGAAAAATGTATAAGTAAATGCAATTGGAACTGAAGTAGAATAAACCTTCAGGTCAAAATAGTGAATTGTACGCTCTGTATCTTCCACTTATCAAGCACATAGAGCAAGCATCCTAATATAACACAGTGAGCTTCATGTCTGGGGATGATCTAGCTTCCTTCAGGGACGTGTGTTTGAATAGCCTCCCCACTAGTCCCTAGGACATCTGAGCGCTGGGTATTCATTCCCTTGTTCTCCTTGTGGCCAGTGCACTTATTTATGGAACATACGGCAGAATAAGCTGCCCAGTGTAAATTCAGGGAACAGAATGGCTGTCTTTGGATGAAGCTTGCTGTTTCACGTGGGGAATGAACCCTTGGCCTCATTAACACCAAGGTCTAATGAGCTGAGATAATGGGCCCAGATTGTTACACCAGCAGGTATCAAAACTAATTTAACTCGGCCATTTCTCGTTTCCATAGGCCTGATCTTTAAGAGTGGGATATTCAGGTACATGTAGTATTGATCGTGGTCATGCTTATTATCTGTTTTCTATTGTTGCTTTCATGTTACAACCTGGACCCAAAATCTGCTCCACAAAATCTAAAATAGTGATTATCTGGCCCCTTGCAGAAAAGGTTTTCTGACGGCCAGACTGGTCAATTAGACATTAACGGACTAAAGATGTAAGTTTCACTTCCGCCACGATGACTTGTTTTGTCCCTGGAATGAGAAGTGTTTAGACCTCAGCACCCACCTCCGTGCTTCTGAGATTGGCGATCATGTGACTTCTACTCGTCTTTTTTCATTGTCAATAAATATATTAAATATATTCTACTGGATTCAACGTTCTCTAAAATATTTTGGTGACTTCTACTCGTCTTTTTTCATTGTCAATAAATATTCTACTGGATTCAATGTTCTCTAAAATATTTTCTGCACTCTGTGTGATTTTAGTTTTGAGAATTTTAAAATAAATTCCATCAGTGCCCTAGATTATGGTGGTCTCCCCAAACTGTCACTCCCTCTCAGACAACCCACCCTTTGCAATCTGAAGGGAAGGTTGGATCCTCATGTTAATGCCCCTCAGAGAGCACAGCTATGGGAACCCAGCGCAGCTCCTATGAGTGTGCCATGAGGACCGGAGGAGCCACTGGGAGGCACTAAACTGAATCAGGCTTTATACAGGGAGAGCGTGGCCACAGCCAGGCTCTGCAAAACACATCTCCTCTGTCATTGTTGACACCACACACATTCGCGTCGTATTCCTTAACAATGTATGCAGGTGGTCTGCCATATATTTATCCCCCATAGACTGCTAAAAGGCCCCTGATTTTCCGTGATAGAGATCCAGATTTTTAAAATGTATTTATTGATCTTAGAGAGAGAAACATCAGTTTCTTGTTCCTCTTACTTATGCATTCATTGGTGGATTCTAGTATGTCCCCTGACTGGGAATCTAATCCAAAGCCTTAGCGCATCAGGATGACACTCCAACCAAATGAGCTACCCATCCAGGGACCCCTTTCTTTCCATTAGCTACTATGGAATACAACCGCAACATCCCACATCCTTCCTCATGACATTGACAGCTGGCATGGGGGGCATGGATGTTTCCATCCTACCCAGACAGTGGAATATTAGATGGAAGAGAAACATGGTGCCTTGATCTAGAATCAATGCTTAGTAGACTTTGGAAACTTTGAGATTCTTCTTCATGAAGGGCAAAATGGAATGACTGCATATACGTGAATAGAGTATTGATAACAATGTGAGGATGTTTTTTCTTATTTGACAAAGAACTCATGTAGCTTGTGTTACAATGCACAATCAGAGTGGGACAATTAAAATTAATCACAGTGAAAATTAATCCAAACATTCCATTTGTGTGGGACACAGTCCAGCATTATGTTCTGTACCGATTGTGGTTCTCATCTTAAGCAACATATCCCTAGCTCTGATTCACCAGAGAGGAGAAGATTAATGAGAGAGACAACCAAAAACAACAATTCTAGATATGAAACTAACACAATGATTTTCTCTTATGCCATCATCATGGTCACTAAAAATGTAAAATTTATGCCTTCCTCTCCTTTTCTATATTTTGTATCCTAAAGTCTAAAGAGAACCATTTAATTTTTAATGTGAATTTTTATTGAGATATAAGTGACATACATTATATTAATTTCAGGTGTACAACATAATGATTTGAGTTTGGATATATGGTCAATAATCTAGTCAACAACTACAGATATTTTTCTTGTGATGAATACTTTTAAGATCTACTCTTTTAGCAACTTTCCCATATACGCTATACACTACACCTTGTTGTGTATTACATCCCCATGGAAGGTTGTATCTTTTGAGTCTCTTCACCCATTTCGCTTACCCTCACCTTAATGTGAAATGTGTAATAAGGCAAAATCTCTGAGGCACTTCTCACTAAGGAAATTGTATGGCGCTCCACAGGAAGTATTCAAAGGCTGTGCAAGAGCAGGGGGCATGGAGTGGATGCACTGAGTGTAGGTGGCCTCTCCACCTTTGTATACAAAGCCTATATGCGTTTAGAATGGAGATCCACTCTACAGCCATCTATCTTGCATAAGACATGGCAATATATTTCTTTTGCCAATTTTTGTTTCTGAGGGCTGTTTCACATCTTTTCCACACTGTTATCTCTAGGCTATTGCAGGAAATATTATGTCTTTCTCCTAAATGACGTAGTAGTGTGTATATGTGTGTGTGTGTGTGTGTGTGTGTGTGTGTGTGCGCGCGCGCGCGCCTGAGGACGGTTTGAGAATTTAAGAGAGGCAATGATTCAATACTCTAAGTAATATAATCTAACCTCTACACAATTTTATATGACAATATGGAAGATTACATCTTATGACAGTAATGAATAATTTTCCATATTAGCTTACTTGGTTTTCATAAATATATTCCAAATAATTTTGACAAAATTCACTTAAAATGCTTCATTAAATATAGTCTTTATTTCATAATCAGGGCAACTGTTTTTATATTAAATTGCATGCATTATTTAATAAAAAAATTAATCGTTCTCTTCCCTTTACAAATATAAGTTGCTTACTGTCACTTTCATTGGACGACTTAGTGCTTTTTAATACGCACATTTTCTTATTTCAGTGACTACCCAGATGAAAATAAACAAGGCTGCTCACTTCTCCTTGCTTGCTCTTATTTTCCCAGCCAACTCCACGATCCCCTAATACCCAGAGTCAGACACGAGGAATGCTCCTTGTGCAGATGTGGCTGAGATTTTACATATTAGAATAATCTCCACAGCCAAGAGGAACTAAAGTGTTAATGCAATTAAATTCTTAATTTCAAGTTCAAGTATTTTAATTCCCTATAGTAAATCCTGCTTATTAAGCCTGTAGCACATATGGGCAGAAATAATCCTCTAATCTAGGGATCTCTAGAGTCCTGCTTGACCTTTTTTATTCTGATAATCAAAATATTGTAATTGTAAAAAGCCATGTATT
Source organism: Myotis brandtii (assembly GCF_000412655.1). Classification (NCBI taxonomy): domain Eukaryota; kingdom Metazoa; phylum Chordata; class Mammalia; order Chiroptera; family Vespertilionidae; genus Myotis; species Myotis brandtii. The sequence continues at coordinate 390,582 of NW_005370042.1, read as the reverse complement.
CCTATATTATTATAACTCGGGTGGCTTAATAATTAGTAACTTTATCATATTTATAAAAATCATAAAAGCATTATTAAGAATTATTGACTGGCTTATTTTGCTTAGCATGATCTCACTCATATGAGGAATCTAAAGAACAAAATAAACTGATGAACATAATAGATTCAGAGACATAGGAACATGGAACAAACTGACCAATCTCAGAGGGAAGGCAGGGGGAACGGGAGGGAGAGATTAACCAAGGAATTAATGTGCATGTATCATAATTTATGGGCACAGACAACAAGGTGGTGAAGGCCTAGGGATGGGGGCAGGAACAGGCTAGAAGGAGTCAACGGGGGAAAAAGGGACACATGTAATGCTTTCAACAATGAAGATAAATTTAAAAAATAATTGATATTGAAATAAGGCACATGCTGTGAAATGGCACATGCATGTTTGCATATACATGTAAAAACACATGTATATGCACACACATCAATTTATATGTTAATATACATTATTTACAGATTTGCTGTGTGATCTGATAGCAGTTTACTAACTGATGCAATCAAAAGGATAGTTTATTTAGTTCAGGGTGGATGTGGTTTGTTTTTAAGGCTGGATTACTTTAAAACTAGATTTTGGGATTCTTTTTTATTCTTTTAATTAATTTATTTTATTATTTACTGATTTTGAGAGAGAGAGAGCAACATCAATTGTTATTGCACTTATTTATGTATCCACTGGTTGATTCTTATATGTGCTTTGACTGAGGATCAAACCTGCAATATTGGCATATCGGGACGACACTCTGAGATACCTAGCCAATTTTTTGTTTTGCTTTTTTTAATTTTTGTTTCTCAGCTTTATTGGATATGGGATTCTAATTTAAGTATTATATCATCTTCTGGCATAAAATTTCTGCCTCACTTCTTTGAGGTTATTAGCACTTAATGTGAACTGCTGAGTATTTTAGCCATTTTTTTTTTATTATTATCCAACTGTAAAGAAAGATTTGTTATTTGTGATACTGAGGCTCTCTGTCTCTTACTTTAACATGTTTCTATGACATTTTCAGCAACTGATCTATTTTCACCATGGTTAAGTATTTTAAATATCATTTAGAGAAAATAATCAATACTTGTTTTGGATCTGACCTATAAAAAATCATTTCATCAAGTGATTGAGGCTAAAATGATGTGATAATGGGGTAGAATTATAAACATTAGTATAAACTCATGTTTAGCTTAATATAGATACAAGTGATTACTTAGAGACATACTTATAATATCTTTATATACACAGGCTAGTATGAACACATATATTTTTCTCTGTCAATTAAGAGATATTTAAAAAATGGTTCCAAAGCATCAAGCACTTATAAAATGGATGTATTTCTTTCTAAGATCATTCCTTAATAAAAAGGAACTGGCCTCCTTAGAGAAATGGTTAATTCTAGTACTGGAGCAAGCAATATACAGAGGGTGCTAGGGTGTGTCACAAAGTAAGGAGTGCTACACACACACACACACACACACACACACTGATGAGAGCATATCAAAGGCACACATGAGCCAAAGGAAAGGGCTCCCAATGGCCAGAGCTGTTTACAATTTGAGCAACCATATACATAGTAAGTGATATTGGATTATAACCCAAAGGATAAAATAGAAAATATCAATGAACCAATACTGATATAAACAATCAAATAAACAAATGTGAAGAGGAGACGATTCAGAAGAATCCTAATATATAAAAGCCCAGGGTCATAAGGACTGATCATGACAGAAGGCTGACCAACCCAGAAGTCCTTCAGTTAGTGTTGGGTTGCCATGGCGACCCAGCACTGACTGCCCAGGGGGCTAAGACCCAGAGAGAGAGACAGGGTCTGATCCACAGCCTCAGTGGCAGCTGTTGATCAGTACTTGCCTCTCTCTTTCTCTCTCTCTTTCTTTCAGGGCTTATCCAGCAGCCAGCATTTCTTTCTCTCCTGGCCTCTGCAGGGCTGCTGTTCAGCCCCACCTCTGTGATCAGGCCTGGAGATAGGCTCGGAGATGTTGACTGGCATAGGAACCGACCAATCAGAACCAAATCTGGGTGCTGTGGGGAGCCAATGGCTGCCTAGGAAGCAGAGCTTTTTATGCTGACTGGCATAGAAACTGACCAATCAGAACCAAATTGGCCAGCAGAGGAGGGCCATTGGGGGTGAGATCAGGCCAACAGGGGAGGGCAGTTGGGGGCAACCAGGTCAGCAGAGGAGGGAAATTAGGGGTGATCAGGCAGGCAATTAGGGGCAACCAGGCCAGCAGGGGAGGGCAGTTAGGGGCGATCATGCTGGCAGGCAGGTGAGCAGTTAGGGGCCAGCAGGTCCAGATTGCGAGAGAGATGTCCGACTGCCAGTTTAGGCCCCTACTGCCGGTTTTGGCCCAAAGCGATCGGGCCTAAACTGGCAGTAGGACATCCCCCTAGGGGTCCCCTTTGGAGAGGGTACAGGCTGGGCTGAGGGAAACCCCCTCCCCTCCATGCATGAATTTTGTGCACCAGGCCTCTAGTTTCTAATAATTAATGTAGAAAATATATGCTCAAAGAAACATAATCCCACTTCTTAGGTGTGTGCTGTGCATGACAACTTCCTTCCAAAGGTTAACAGTATACAAAGTGAGAAAGAGGAGTCACTTTACTATGGATAAACCTTGTAGTTATGACCTCAGCCAAGTGATAAAGGCCATTATCACATTTTAAATCATGCTGATAGAATGTACTCTTGATATTGTATGTTGAAACTGATACTGTAACTCTGGGGATCTCCCAACAACACATAACCCCAGCCATAGCTTAACAAAAACATTAGAAATTCCAATAAGGGGACATCCTATAAAATGACTGGCCAGTACTCCTCCACATTTCAAGGTCACAAAGAATAAAGTCTGAGGAAGGGGACAGGAAAGAGAGGCCTAAGGAGACATGACTACCAAATGCAATGTGGTCTCTTGGATGGATCCTGGGAAAGAAAAAGGACATTAGATAAAGGGTATAAGTAAACTATGGAGTTTAGTTAATAATAAACTATTGACTTATTCATTGTAATGAATGTACCGTACTAATATAAAATGATACTGATGGGGAAACAGGGTGCTGGAACTCTCTGTACTTGTAAATTTTAAGTAAATATAAAACAAAAAGAGTCTGTTTAAGACAAAGAAACTATAACAAAGAAAAACCAACATATTCTTCCCGCAAGCCTCTCTCAATAGTCAACCTGTCTTAATCCACTAATAATGCATACTTCCTGTGGAGCATCCTGACACTTCCTGTGGAGCATCCTGACACGTCCTGTGGAATATCCTTACTTCCTGTCTGACACGTCCTGTGGAATATCCTGATACTTCCTGTGGAGCATCCTGACACGTCCTGTGGAATATCCTGATACTTCCTGTGGAGCATCCTGACACATCTTGTGGAATATCCTGACACTTCCTGTGGAATATCCTGATACTTCCTGTGGAGCATCCTGACACGTCCTGTGGAATATCCTGATACTTCCTGTGGAGCACCCTGACACTTCCTGTGGAGCAACATGATACTCCTGTGGAGCAACATTGTACTTCTTGTGGAGCATCTTGACATTCCTGTGGAGCATCATGAAATTTCCTGAATCAGCAGCACAGGTGAGGACTTCAAGAGCACAGATAATAGATACTATTAATAGGTGTTAAATAATAGGAAAGGGGTGAGTTTTGAATATTTATCATCACTGTTTAATATAATTTATTTTATTTAAATTTTAAAAAGAGCTGTGTTTAACAACTATCCCAGAAAGTATCTGAAAATTTGATAAATGACTCTGGCTTAAATAAGTTAGTATAAGTTGGCTCCAGCCCACCACTGCTTGGGAGTGTGTGTGGGGTGTGTGTGTATGTGTTTGATTAAATTGTTAATAAATAATTTTAGACAAACTACTAAATATTGTGGTGTAGAATTTTAATTTCAAGGAGTTTCTAAGATTGAAATTTATCTTTTAAAAAGCCCAAAATGATAAATCAATATAATTTTTAAAAAATTTATTGCCAAGCACTATCCTTTGGAAGATCTTTGAGGATGATTAAGTTAAGGTGAGATGGGCCTCATTAGGGTGGTCTTCATCCAATATGACCATCCTATATAATAAAAGCCTAATATACTAAGTGTCTGGTCATCCAGTTGTCTGTTCAACGAATCAAAGAGTAATATGCTAATGATATGCTAAGGCTGCTCAACTGCTTGCCTTGACGTGCACCGACCACCAGGGGGCAGACAGTCGACCAGTGGACCATTCGCTATGATGTGCAGTGACATGTAGGGGGAAGATGCTCCAACCGATAGGTTAGCTTGCTGCTGGGCTTACAATATATTTTTTCTTCATCCCATTCACTTATTCTTTCCTTCAATAGATGCTTATTCATACCATTCCTACAAAATGCCAGCTACTGGGTAAGTGCTGTGGATACTCCAGAGTGACAGGGGTTGTCAGGACATGAGGTTGGAGAGTGATGTACATTCAAGTTTCCCTGGAACATCCATTAATTTTTCTACCTTTATAATCTGTAATGGATTATTTGCCCTTAAGAGTGCCCTGTTCTGAATGATAAATTATAAGGTTGCCCTACATCAAGTCATAGTAGGGAGTGTAGATCACTATACATAACTTCAGAAGTCAGATTTTTTTAAGAAAGAGAGTGGAATGGTACATTAGCATGTATAACATTATTCCACTTACCATATGGATATCAGCTTAGAGGAGGGAGAGTGGAAACAGGAAGACTTAAGAGGCTGTAAAACAAATGTAAGACACTATGATGGGGTCTTACAGGAGTAGAAGCCAGCTCTGTACCTTGTGAAAGTCAACAGCGAACTCATGAAACAAAATTTTGAAAAACTAAATTTAAATATGTTGTAACAGTGTATGTTTTGGCCACAAAACACAGCTATAGGGAGACATGATGTTCTCTAAATATCTTTAGCAGTGTGGAGAAAAAGGGGCCACATACTAACCTGACTAGCTCAGGGAAGGTCTGTGTGGTAGCCTTGCAAACTCAGAGACAGAAAGTAACCACAAAGGATGGTTTAAAATTAAAACTTGTTAAGTTAAAAAGCAGTGTATGGTGGGTAGTCATGTCCTAGTCCAGGATCTTACTGACAAAGATCAACTTTTAACTTAATGGATAAGCCTATTGTCTTCTGCTTCTACAATAACATATCTTTGGAATGTCAGGGTAACTTGACATTAGCCTGATTGCTCAGGGCACAACCAAAGTACCAGGGAGACACCACAAATTCTCTCATTGTTATTGTTATCATGTTTATTGTCGGCTATTAACTATCCTGTACCCACCTATGTGTCTATCACTTTACTTTAAAACCAATCCCAGAGGTTTCCCTGCTTTGCTTTCTCCCACCTCCCTAATCTATCACCGATGGATTTTATATAACTCATTTATGTCTCCTCTTTTGATTATAATGTCTAAAACAAGGTGGAAAACTGCCATTCTCTGGAGCATTTTCCCAGTCAGTTGAGATTCTGCTTCCAGGCAATTGTCAACAGTTTGGCTCAAATAAACTCATAAAGACTCTTCACAGGTTTGAATGTTTCTTACGTTAACAGCAGCTCGTGCAGATATTTTCTGTCTTGGTTTATGAAGTTCATGGTTGTTCTACCTTTGTGGGAACTGACCCATGTCAATCTATTGCCTGTTAGTGTCTGATGAATTGTCCTCATTACAGATACTAACTACTCTGGAGTCAGCACCTCTTCTCCAACAGTGGCCTGTCCCTTTCACTGTTGCAGTAGAATTTGTCTCGGTTTGCTTGGCTACCTCCTAGAGCTCCAGGTCCTTTTTCAAAATTCTCTCACATTCCTCCTCAATCACTGCTTGATGGTTGCTTTCAGTGAGCTAGAGCCACCTCCCCTCTGTCCAGCGGCAAAAGCCTTCAATGAAGCTATGTCAACATCTTTTTCAGCCTCTTCCATTCGCCGCCTTGCTCCTTTCCCTTGCTTTGGCTTTCTGATCCTAAGTCTTAGAGAATCAGGCCTCTGCTTTCAGCAGAGTCTCAGCTGAGGTCTCTGAAAAATTCCACAGCAAGCATTTGACCCAGTTGTACTGTTTTCCCCACTTGAACTACCTCCCTGGTCTGAAATGAAGCAAAGTGTAAGAGCAATGGATATTCCCTGCATGTATGTAAATCACATCATGATTGAGAAATTGATCTTAGCACATATGGAATAGCAAAGTATCTATCTTTTTTTTTTATAAAGGTACTTGTTTGTAGCCATTTCTTTTTTTGTGTGTGTGGCTGTTTTCTTTCTGAGCTTGTTATTTCTTCTTTTTACACCAGTCAAAGTATCTATCTTTAAAAATCCAATCTGAACATGTTCAAAGTTAGTATTGGAAATGATGAGAAAAAAAAATAGAACAGGCCCCATAGGACCAAGACACATTTGTAGAAGGAGGAGCTGCTAACAATGAAATCTACTTCAATCAACTTTCTAGTTAAGAATTAATAATATCCTTAATTATCTTTCCCAAGAATGCTGAATTCTTTAGGATGAAACTCCATATCCCAAAAATCACCTCCCAAGAATTTGGAATAGAGTAGGACTTTGATACATATGGGTTCCATGAAAGAGAAGTGTCAGCCAAGAGGAAAGAGGGTCACTGCCATAGTAGGTTCCCTGTGAGCTGATAGCCTCTGTCCTGTATAGTTCATCCCAACAAGACTCCGCCTGAGATCTAGCATTGGGCTGTGATGAGGGACATGTCTCTTTTGATCATAGTTGTACCTTCTCCCTCTAACATAAGACATATACACAACAAATATTTAGGGAATAACTAAATCCAATATAGATTAGTATAGGAGGTGACATATAAATATTAATCCTCATGAAAAACCAACCAGAGGAAAAGAAAGGACTCAAATTAGATTCACTTTATTTCCACTGACTTCTTAAAGTATGCCAATTTATCCAGATAATTTTTAGCATATAGACTAAGATCATTGTGTTACTTAATAAAAATATTTTACAGTAAATTTATGAAAGACTTGAGGTTTATTTAATTCTGTATAATTTAAAATCACAATGAATTATTTTTAAAGATATGATTTTTTTACAAAGCAATAAGAGTGATGGGCTCAGTTTATAGTTTGAGCATTTTAATGTGCTTTAACAACAGAAGATATTTATAGTTGCCTATCTCCATTAAAACACGCCACTCTTTAAATATGATTTTGGAAACTAACTAGGTGTTTTTTTTCTTTCCAAGAGAAAAAAAATAGCTTATAATAGATTTCAATTACGAGATTGTAACAAGTGATGTGATAGCCAAATAAAGGAAGTATATTATAAGTTTCTCGAGAGGAAAGTTTATTCCTCATACATGAAACATGTGGTCTCTCATGGTTTTCAACATTTGTTCTGTTTGGAGCTCAATAACATTTTGATGATGTTACATTGAAGTCTATGAGATTAGCAAAGGTACCCAGTAAATGCATGTACGGCCAACTTCAATTTTGGCTTTCCTCTATTTGACTAATAACCGTGGTCTTCAGGGTAGCCAATCAGAGGAAAATATTAGATATCTTTTACTTGCATTTTCTTATTAATTTTAATTAAATCTACTTTGATCTAGAACAATTCCTCAGTCTTCATTGTATTTCAAGACATTGCCAGATTTTAATCTGGTGGTATGTCTCTCAATTTGGGTTCATCCAGTGATTTTTTTCAATATTAGATTCAGATTATGTATTTCTGCCTTAAGCAACATCAAAATGGTATTCAATCCTTCTTAGTACACCATATCAGGAGAATCGTGATGCCAGCTGATGCTATTACTAATGAGGTTATGTTTAATCTAGAGCCTAAGTAGTGTCTGCAAGATTTCTTCTTTGTGAAGTTACTATTTTCCCTTTGAAATTCATAATTAATTTGAGGGGGTGGATGAAATCAACATAATTATTGTGTATCTCATCAAACTTTCACCTACATAGTTTAGTATCCATGAATGATTATAGTCATACATTGATTGATGTAAGCATTTAATATATATTTGTGTACCCAAGACTTAAATTGTTTACCTAAGATGAAGACAAAAATGAGAATTGAAGATAGTGATAAGTGCCATAAATAACATAACGGTGATTGTTTTTGAAAAACTATGTCATAGAATAATGGAAGCCAAATTTAAATTGGGGGTGTCTTAGCTGGTAACAGTAGAGCTGACAAGTGAATGGCCATAATCAGATGGAATTTGGGAGTGGTTATTTCCAAGCAGAAAGACTAGGAAGACCAAGGCCATAGAAGGAAAGACATTGGTATGTTCAGCCAATAGAAACAAGGTCTTTGATTAAATCACAGAAATTAGGAGAAGAGTGAAACAATGTGAGATTGGAGATGCAGACAGGCTATATAATGGGAGACAGGCATTGTAGACCTTGGTAATAATAATTACTTTATGCAAAATGCAATAAATGGCATGGGAGCAGATAAGTAATAAACTGATTTTTCTTGGACATACATACATATGCTATTTAATACTACATATTTATTTGGGAGGCTTTTCTTAAACTGTTCCTAAAAACCTTACTATTGGATCTAGCTTAACTTCAGAAAAATATTTCTTTAAATTTATGCATATACATGATCATCAAGGACAAACAAATTTTTGTATAATACTTTGACCTATAAAAATATCAATACATTTTGGAGAATCAATATGTTCATCAATTTAATACTCAATGATTCAATTGCAGTTAATGGCAAACACATGCAAAGAAATATACTGTAAATTAAAAAAGATATGAAGTAATCTCCTGAACAATCATTTCTAAAAACCTTTTCTATTCTAGATTTGACATAGTGTCTGGTAATTTTACTGTTCTTCTTGAAATTTCTCCAGAGACACATGTATTACATATTAGTTAATATACGATAAGGGATGACAGGTCCCCATATATCCTAATAGCTGCTGCGCTTCACTGGGTCGGCCAAGGTGAGTCTTTATCATCCATCATACGCTTCACAAATCTAGGTCATAGTCATTTCACTGTACTTTTGGTGGCTGTCTTGTCTGGCGATCATATATTTCACAATTAATTGGAGGAATATCAGCTTAAAAGAATTTTTAGAATTTCTGGTCTGGTGCCCCATCCCAGGAGAATAAACAGCATGTCAGTTGTACAGATAACTTAGCAATTATTTCAATTTACCATAGCACAATCTTTACAGCATGTACAATTACTGAGCATGACCACAGAATAATGTCCTCTTTCCCATAGTCCCTCTGGCGTGAATCAGACTAGAAAGACGAGAGTTATCACAACTTCATGTATAAATTAAATATGGGCTGGTATCAAATTTCCATAAAATTACATGGTTTAGCATGATGTTTTGGTATATTTTTAAAAAGTTTCCAAACCACAGTCAATCTTCAGAGATTTTTGCTATTTTCTTTTTAACACATAACCTGCTTAATATGAAAGAGTGAAAATCACAGAGTTCAGCAGGATAATTTGACTTTACATCCCAAGAAAAAAGATGCCATTCACTTTTCTCACTTATGAAAGCTATTTATTTTTCTAGTTAGATATTTTGAATGTTTTATGGAAATTTGATTCCTGAGCAACAAGAAGAAAAAAATGAAACATAGCTAAGCATGAGAAAGATCATTATAACAACATAACCAAAATTCCTTATAATATGACTTATTTTTACTGAACTAGGGGGAAAAAATCCTTGTAGTGATTCAGTGAAGGGTAATCATGCCTGATCAGCAAAGCCAACGAGGGAGGAAGACAGGCTGGGTCTGAAAAGACAATACCCTTTCTGACCTTCAGTTGGAAAGCTTAGTTCTACCCACAAAGGAGAGTCCCCCATGTTAGCAAAGGTAAGACAGACCACGCTGTGGGGGGCCCACCATGCGTCTGTCAAGCACACTGTGCTGCCCGTATTTCCCCCCTAAATGTCAGTTACCTGAGAAAGAATCAAGTTTCCGGAGTCCCAACAGCTACTGCAGAGATAGAAACACCTCAAATACTACTAATTTGTGTTGACCAGTTGGAAAACTGTTAGATTTGTAATTAAACAAGCCTGCACCCGGATCCTGGCTCTTCCAGAAGCCAAATGTGCTAGCTTAAGCCAATGGCTGGTCAGAGGGTGAGGTTTAGAATAACCGCCTCATTGACTGGTGGAGACGGCATGTTCTGGCGGTTGGACGTGCTTGCCAGTCAGCACAGGTGGCCTCCTGTCTTCTCTCCTGTCTTCCTCCTCATGTTAGGTATTTCCCCCACAGCAGAAGTGAGAGTTCTGACTTCATTTGACAATATTTATTGAGTTGCAGTATCTGTATTAAACTCTAAAGACAGAAAGAGGTGGAAACATTCTGAAAGTTGCTGAAATACACACTCAACATAAATTGAATATAACACATTTTGAACGTCTGGTTTTTCTCAATTTCATGGTTAGAGCATGAGTGCCCTACAAATTCAATCTAAGTGCTGGTGAACTTTGACCAATCAATTTTAGTTCCACTAAAGATATGTGTGTCTTCTAAGTAATCTTAAGGACTAAGATTCTGGAATCAGGACTGACCTTAATAAAATCCTACCACTTCAGTGCTGGTATCCTTGATCAATTTAATATGTCTAAGCCTCAGTTTCTGCTTCTATAAATTGACAATTATTTATGTCATTTTTCGTATATATTGAGATAATTGATACAAAGTCTTTAGAAAAGTGGGAACACATATTAGGTGTTCAATAAATATTGGCTATGATTATTATCATTATTACTGTTTTTTTTCTATAAGGGCACGATAAAGAACAGAAATCTGAAAGGATTTTGCTAGAATAATCTCCAGATAGAATTTCAAATATAAGCTTCATTTACTTTTTACAAGAACTGTAATAAAAATTCTTGGAATTTGCCCAATCAACCATTGCATTATTTGTGGGAGGATAAAGCATTGCAGAACATAAGTCAGGGAAAACTCTTTATAAGCATCTATTCCCTAGAAATTATGCCAGCAGTATTAATAGAATTCCATAAAAGTCGTGTCTACCCAACTAATGAAAGGCTTATATCACAGAAAGAGAGAAGTAAAAAGGAAATAAAAACCTTCTATATGATAGTTGTAACAAAATTCCCCTGTTTTTTTAAAAATAAGCAGTAATGTTTTACATTTTTATAACAAGTAAAACACATTAGATTTTACTATAAAGAAAAGGTAAAAATGAACAAATAAACAAAAAACCTAAATGTTATAAGATATTGAATAATGGAAATTTAAAGTTTATTTTCCACTTGGAAAAAATGTTTGCTAATTGTAATTAAATTTCTACATTTTTTTTGTTATGGAAAAGCACATTCATCCAGGATCTAGGTTGGTTTTCACAACAATCCCATGGTAAAAATCAATTTACAGGAATTTGCATTTTCCAACACAAAGAGTAAATGGTGGAGTGAGTACTTGTCGTAATGATTGCATTTTTCCTGTTGATGCTCCCGTCTACTGCATTTCCTATCCTAGGAAAATAAGAGGTAGAATAAAATCAGTTTTTGTTTTCTACTATAATAACTTTATCCTGAGTATACCTTGATATTTCAAACATTGTATATTTTCTTGAATTAATATAGAGGATATTTTATGCAGAGGTTAGGACAGTTTAGAAGAACAGAAGTGTGAGATAAGCAATTTAAATGCATTCACTGTGTTTTAAAATAATTCTCTATGTTAGAATAAAAATATGTGGTCTTTCATTGGTAGGCCAATTCAGTGGCAGGGATAAGTAAGAAAATATTTTTTGAGTCTAAATATATAGGAACAATGATTGTCTGGTTTCATCAATCTGGTAATGTCACTCCTGCCCACAGAATATGATACCAAATGGGGTATTTATCCTGAAATTGTCCTGAGTTCCAGAATATTCCAGAATTGTTCCTGATATTCTGTGATTTAAAAAACTTAAACATTAAGCTAAAGGGAGACTCTTATCTATATTTTATTCTGGTGAGTTTAAACTTGGCTGTTCTAGCATACAGAGCCCTCTGCCTAATTGGGGGAGAGACCTTGAGGCCCAGGTGATGACAGAGCGGAACTATTATCAGCCCACCTTTCTCCAGCCATCATTTGCCTGCCTATGTGTGGAGACAGTTGCTGGCACCACTAATTGTATCTTATCTCCAAAAATATTCTGTTGGAATACTGCACACAGCTGGAAGCAAGATGTGATGTCACAATATCAGAAAAGTCATAATAGGGCCTATTCTAAAACATTGGCCATGTCTGGGCTACTGTGAAAGAGATAGGAAGTTGGAAACTGTGCTTAATAGAACTCTTTCCCTTTCCAGGCATGTTATTTGCCACCAGCTTTTCTCCTACAGAATTAAAAATGAGCTGAGTTCTGTTCACCTTTCCAAAGTACTGTCCACCTGGGGAAACACATTAGCCTCTGCGTGCAGTAAGCACCACTGTTTCCATAGGACACTGTAGCCCAACCCTCCACACTCTTATTCTACATGTGGCTACCCAGGTGCCATTTTTTCCATTGGCATTTTGGGACATTTTATATTCAAGAGGTGGAATCAAAGACGAACAAATTTGCTCTATTTCTTTTTATTTCTTTCCCTCCTGGGATCACATGAAAAGAATGGCTAGATGAGAAGATGTGATTGCCTGAGCGTATTTGTTTGCTGATGTCTGTCACAAGTTTTTCAGGACTGAAGAGTTCCTTCAGCTCATAGAAACAGAGCTTTTCTTTATATAACTATGGGTCATTTTCTATGATATTTATCTGGAAAGTGAAATCTCTCTGCTCTCATGCTTGCTGAGGGAGACAATTCAATTTAAACTAGCTTCATCTTGTACCTTATTCAAGGGTGTTTCAGTGCAGAAATATAGAATAGTCTCATTGGGTCATCTTTAAAACAGGATTATAATATTTAACCTATCTTGCATCTTTTGAACATTTCAAAATTGGACACCAAATTTAAGAGAACATGATCACATACTGCTAACATGAGGAGACAGCAATAGTACCAATATACAACCCTGAGGAACCACAACTGAACTAGAAAATAGATCTGAGTTTCCACCTGCAACCATAGCCTCAGTTTCCATATTTACATGCAACACACCAAAAGTATTCATCACTGATGAAACTCATCTTCCTAAATTCTCCATTTCAAATGATAGCACCTTGATCCATCCTACTGGTCATTCTAGAAACAGGAAAGCCATTCCTTATTCTTATCTCTACCTTATTTTTCACATTTGGCCATTGAATAATCAGAATTTACCAAAAACTCTTCAGATGTTACACCCAATTATCTTTGCATTAACTCCAAGTCTTACCTCTCACCCACTTCAGTCATCTCTTTGCTTTGAACTCTGCTCCCCTCAAGTCATTTTCATATAGTCCTGAAGCATCAATTTGAAAGGCAAGGCTAATCTGTCATTCTCAAACAAGTCTTCCAAGGTTACTCATCACTAAGGCAAATTACATTTTCAATTTGCCTTATTTTTGTGCATCTATATGGTGTCTCCTGTCTAGACTCAGGCATCAGCTTATGTGTTCTGAACAAGCCATACTCTGCATAGAAGGCCTTTGTGTTAAGGCCAAGCTATCACTTCTTCTCGGTTGCAAACTATTATAGAAATAAGGTTAAAATGCGGTAACAGACTTAGAGAAAGCTACAGGGATGGGTTAAAGTAGAATCTTGAAGGTTGTCTTATCCATTTGGGCTGCTATCAAAAGATACTCCAAATTGCCCATCAACATCGAGCATTGATTGCTCACAGTCTGGAGGTGGAAATCCTAGGTCAGGTGCCTGGTCAGGTTCTGGTGAGGACCCTCGTCCTGGTCACAGCTTCTTGCTGTGTCCTCACATGGCTGAAGGGGTGATGGAACTCTCTGGGTGCCACTTTCAGGACCTACTAACCAGCATTTCTGAGTTAGGATTTCAACATATGAATTTGGGGGGACACAAACATTCAGACTTGAGCAAGAGTCAATGGAAAGGAGGTTACAAGAAGCTTGAAAAAAATAAAAACAAGCAAATATTTATTTCCTGACAAGAGAAAGAACTTGGAAAAGCTGCCACCTGTGCACCCAGAATTGACCCTGGAGGAGCCGTGGAGGAAGCGCAGACCTGGGTGTGGAGGAGACGATAAACTCGGTGAGGAAGTCTGAGAGTCACATGAACGATGGAAGGGAGGGTGGGGACAAGGAAAGGGTGGGTTAGAAAAAGTGATTAGTTTGTTATGTGTTTCCCTTTCATTGCCTTGAGAAAACCGTTAATTACCTCTTTGTCAAAGAAATTGTTTTTCATAAAAAATCCCTTTTGTTTCTGTGTTGTTTGAGATAACCTTTATTACTTACATTTTACAGAAGAAATTAAAAACATGTAATATCTTGTAGAGGTAGGAGGGCAGTGTCAGATCAATTCTGTTGACAGAGAAATTCATGAATACAGGTGAGAACTGATCAATTCCTTCTGAAAATTGCCTCTCTGGTCATTTTAATCAAAATCCTTAGTTAGACTTCCCTAAATGATTAACTACTAGAGGAATTGTCCTCCCATTGTAAACAGAGAAACAAAATCTATTAAACAGTAGCCTTCAGACTCTGCTGTCTGCAAGAAGGGGTCCTGGGAGAAGGGCAGGCCACTGCCCAGCTCTTGTTTGATGGCAGCTCCCAGGCTACTGCACTGGGCAGGAAGCACACAGAGCTGCTGGGCTCAGCTGAGGAGAAAATTCCATGTGTTCCCAGAGGCTGAGGCTCCTGGCCTGTGTGGAGCAGAGTAAGAGAGAGAAGAGGGGTGCACAGAGAACAGAAGAGCCAGATATTTGCAGGACGCAGTCAAGGATTTAGCTGCTGGTGAGCCCTACCTGCTTGAGAGGAAGGGCCCAAGAGCAGGGAGAGACCCTGGAAACAGGTCAGATGGTTCCTAGAGCTCACGAATGGAGCAAACAGTGCTCTTCTCTGCTGAGTGGACATGGGGCCAACTCAGGGGACGCTGCATGCACTTATTCAAGGATATTACCTTGTTCGTGGAGCTAAACTGATCCCAGAGTGAATTTGGCTCTGGATGGTCTGAAATAAAAGTCATCAGCAAAGCTGAAAACGGACCAGGCTACTCTATGACTTTCTCAGCTGCACACCGACCAGAACTTATCCAGTGCCCAAGATACAATGCACCCTTCCTGGCACCCAATTGTAAACTTATCAGACATGCAGAGAAGCAGATAATTGTTACCTTTGAATGGGAGTAAAAATAGAGGTCCCGAAAAGAAATATGAGAATACTGGACTTAGTGCAGGAGAATCTTAAATAAGAAATTAAGATTCTTATCTATGTAAATAATATTGTAGGGATATAAATACTACTCTTCACCAAAGAATGTGGCTATATATAATATTTTTGTTTTGAAATGCTGATGGGGTAGTGAGGTAATATCTATGGAGCATAAATACTTACTAACGGAAAGGACATTGATGAGGAAAATAGTGGAATAATGTTAAAAATATGAATGATGTTTGTAGAGTATATAAATATAATGAGATTAACAGCATATTAGTCTCTGTAGAAGAAATACAACTAGTCCTGGCCCAGTTAATTGCTACATCATCCAATACACTGAAAGGTTGCAGGTTCAATCCCTGGTTAAGTCACATACAGGAGACAAGCAATTGATGTTTCTCTCTCACATCTACATCTCTCTCTCTCTCTCTCTCTCTCTCTCTCTCTCTCTCTATCCCTCTTCCTTTCTCTCTGTAAAAAATCAATAATAAATAAATAAATAAATAAATAAATAAATAAAATACAACTAAATATAAAGTCATTGAAGAGGAGATGGTGCATATATGTGAGTATGTAGGCATTTGTCATCTTCTGCCTTGCAGGGACTAGTACTGACTCACTCAAATATTCTTAAGCAGAAAGACATTAATTGGAAAAAAACGGAAACCTGCCTGTCATTGCCAGTGTCTTACACAATGCTTGGAACATAATAGGCAGTTAAATATGTTTACTATTTTATGAAATTGCAATTATGTTTTTACTAAGTCAGAGTAATTATGCAAATAATACGATTTATTTACTTAGTAAATAAATGGACTAAATAGTCATAGGTCAAAAGCATTGCTTATTGAGTGTCTGCATAATAGTCACCAAAATATTTAACATGGACTCATGGGCTTGGGATTATATTCTAAAACTAGAGGCCTGGTGCACGGGATTCATGCACTGGTGGGGGGCATGGCCTGTGGGGATCGGCCGCTGTGGGAGCACTGCTCATCCCAGTCAGGTCAGCTGAGCAGTGCTCCCACTGTGAGAGCCCACTGACCACCAGGGGGCAGCTTCTGCATTGAGCGTCAGTGTGGTCAGTGTGCATCATAGTGACTGGTCGACCGGTCATTCCATCATTTGGTCACTGGGCTTTTATTATATAGGATGTGCTAAAGGCCAAAAGAGACTCTCTTAGTCACTTGGGTTCACTTTTTCAAAACATAGTGCTGTTTTTCATTTCCTTGATAATTACTTTACTTCTCACTGGATATCATGACCTTCTATAGAAAGCCTGAAAAACTCAATTGTCCTTTTCTAAAATATGATCTGTCCATGTGGCTCTGGCTACTAATCACATCACAAGATTCAGGAAGGTACATCTTTTCTCTTCCTTCTCTTTATTTTCCTCTTTGTTAAGCTATTTTTCCTACCACTTTAGATTTTATTTTGTTGTTTTTCCACCACAGTTTAGTGGAAATGTATATTAGGTATATGGAGAAAGGTGAGGAATATTGACCTGAGAAAATCTGTGACAGAGAGGAGGTGACAAAATACCAGGCTTAGATACTAGACATATCCAATGCTGATAAGTAGATGTATATATTATGCTTGCTTTTTTACTTCCAAACACATCCAATCAATTAATTATTTTCTACTGATGAAAGTAATCAAATATCCAATAAGGGACTCTACCAAACCTTATCCAAAGAAGAGAAAGTCTTCAACTGTTTGTTTGTTTGTTTGTTTGTTTGTTTATTTATTTTTAATTGATTTCAGAGAAGAAATGAGAGGGAGAGAAAGAGATAGATTGAAACATCAATGATTGGGTGAATCATTGATTAGCTGCCTCCTGAATGCCCCCTACTGGGGATCAAGCCTGCAACCGGGCATGTGCTCTTGACCAGAATCAAACCCTGGTCAAGTCCGCAGGCCAGTGCTTTATCCACTGTGCCAAACTGGCTAAGGCAAGTCCTCAATTTTTCAATGATATAATTTGGAGCAGGACAGGAAGTGAGAGAATTATGAATAATTCTCCTTAACTAAATTATTTTCTTTCAATGTAGGTAAGATTTTAAGAGCTGAATCTCACACCCATCTATCATGAATAAAAGTTCAGTTACAGATGAAGACTGGATCATGTTTTTAACTGATGTGAACTAGAGGGACAGTGTGGGTATTGAGGAAGTTGAACAGATTTCACTTAGTGACATTGTGTTTGTTTCCACTGCACAGCCAATATTATGAAAATACTTTTTGACATAAATAGGTGGCACTTGGAGACAAGGATCATTCCATCTTTTTTTTTTTAAATAGCTCTCAGTCAGCTCATGTTAGGAAATACCAATTTAAACTGTGCTCACCATTTGTTATGAGTCAGTCACTAACGGGCATGTGAAAAATAGTGCCCCATAAAATGGAACCTGAGTATTACTTCCATTCTATTTTTGAAAAGATGGATCAATTTTTTAAAAACATACACATTCCATTTGGATACCTTTATTGTCCAATGAAAATAAAATGTATGTCTTGAGTCAAATATGAGAAATTAACAGAAAATCTTTAACAGATCCAGTATCATGGTTCATATTTGTTCTTTGAAATAAAAGTTTCTCTAAATCAAAGATGAGACATGCATGCATGAAACTTGACAGTATTTTAATATCATAAATTAATATCCAAGATCCTTATGAAGCCACTATAAATTATGTAAAAAAAAAAACCTTCTGAGCAGAAACATACATGTG
Source organism: Myotis brandtii (assembly GCF_000412655.1). Taxonomy (NCBI): domain Eukaryota; kingdom Metazoa; phylum Chordata; class Mammalia; order Chiroptera; family Vespertilionidae; genus Myotis; species Myotis brandtii. Next base: position 372,538 of record NW_005370042.1, on the reverse strand, counting down.
CACACAGACACACAAATGCAGGTGTATTTAGAAGAGATGACTTTCAGCACACATATCTCTATACTAACAAGTACATATGCTCTTTATTACCTTCCTCTATTGTCAATAAGAGGGTGAGAAGTGAAGTTTAAGAAATGTATGTACTTAGAATTTTGAGATTTAATTTTTATAAATCCAAATGATTAAGTAAGATTTTCATACATCACTATCTTTGTTCTCTTACCTCCTCACTTGTATCACGTTCCATTCTCCCCAAGTAAAAATGTAACCTCATTAAATTCTACACCCTCTGCAAGATCAACTTACCTACCACTTTCACTTCCAAATTTATTGAAATGATATATTTTATTACTTGTATATCCTCATCTGTCAGTTGTTTCACTATCAGTGTAGTCCTGCCTCTGGATTGAAACATCTCTTTACAACCAGACACAATTCCTTGCTTTCTGACCACAAAGTCCTTGCCCCTTTCCACCCTCCTTGACCTTTAAGAAGCAAGTGACAATCCCTCTGGATTGACAATTCTTTTGCTCAGAGACAGCACTGCTTTTCCTCCTTTTCCCCTTACCTACCTTCCAGAACACTTACTATTCTTTTCTAGTCTATTTCTGTGTGTTCAGTGATCTGGTTCTTTGTCGGTAGACTTTACCCTCAGCCCACGCTGACCTCACACTGTTAGGAGGCAGATCTCCGAGCTCACTCTCTAGGCCTCACTTCCCTCGCGAAGGCCAGACAGAACCCACGGCTTCTTGGCACAGGAGAGGCAAATAGAATGGAATTGCGGGAGGAAGGACATGTCTGATCACCACGTCCTTAGCATCCCCTTGCTTTATCCTTGGCAGAGGTCTCCACTCACTTTCTTACACCTCAACTCGTCTACATTCTCCACATGGCTGCTAGGAATCTATCAAAAAAGAAGGAGGAGGAGAAAGCAGGGGAGGAAGAAGGGATCATTGAAAACTGCCATCCTCTATTCCACTTCTCACAGCCCGAATCGCTTGCTGGGAAAAACAATACAGCAGGAAAAACAAGTGATCCTTAAGGCTCAAGGTGTGGAATGCATCTCTTGAATTCTGCACCACCGAACACATATATCTGACCGTCTTCTCCCCAAGCCTTCTCCCCTATGCCCTTCCAACTGTGCCATTACTGCTTGCCTTCACAGAGCACCTGATCCCCATCTTGTCCACCCGGAAAGTCTCCCATGAACACCTGGCTCATCTTTCCCTCCCTGTACCCCTGCGGGAGAGTATTCACATGAGTTCCTCTGTGCGCTCATGGGATTCTGCTTTAAGAAGGTATGGAGGATGTGCTCAGTAAAAGAATAAATAGCAGAAAACCTAAAGCAAATGAAAACTTTCATTTTGTTATAGAAAGTGATGGCCATTCCATTTTCTAAGTGGGACATAAGCCAAAATTTTTAATTCCATTTAAAAGTAATCACCAACATGACGCACATACTATAATTTAAATAAAGGTGTCAAATAAAGCACTATTGCAGCCTTATCTTTGACATTGAGAGGGACAGGAGTTTGCTAACCCAAAACTTGCCGTTTTGGACACTGAGTATTTCAACCTGGGTATTTTTAAGAAACAGAAGACTCTGAGAGCACCTTCGATTACCCCTCCCTGCCTTACCTGCCTGAAGGAATTCAGGTAGCAGAACCGATCAGGAAGGGGGCCTCGCACACTCACCTGCCCGCACGTGCATTGCGTGGCAGACAGGAAGATGGCAGAAGGTCTGTCGGTTAGATTAGATTCCCCCTGTGTCTCATCATGTGGGTGGGCCAGGCGAGAATTTGTTCACCAGATGTTGGCTCCTTCTCATCTCCCTGTGAATTGTGTGCTTTCCCTTTGAAATTCCAGACCCCTGCCACCCATGCTTTTGTCTAGAAACATACAAGCTGCAGCTGCGCAGTATGTCCTGTGTCTGTATCTTATGGAACCCCTATATGTGCGTATGTACTAAATGTGGTCATCTTCTCCGGGTAGTCCATCTCAGGTGAATTTGCTGGTCTAGCTAGAAGAACTTAGAAAGGTCTTCTTTTCATCAGCAGCAACACAAGGCAGCATGTTCTGTGTTAATTATGTGTGTCCTGTAGGCCAGTCAGAGGAGGAACTGACGACTGTTTTGCAGACTGTACATTACCTTTGAAAGGGAAAGGCCGGGCTGCCATACCTGCCCAGCCAGGGGAAAGGTGTGCTACCCATGAAGGATACAATCTTCACATGAGAAATGAAGTCCGTTGTAGACAAATGGAGACCCGTCCACTCTGTGGTAACGTGATCCACTTCAGGCCACGTCCCTGATAAATGTGTGGCTATAAAACACACCAGTTTTTAAATTAAGCTGATGAAACGTGTTTTTGTTAAAATCAGAAAACTTTGCAAAATTAATTAAATCTCAAAAAAGCCCATCTGGTTTACTTCTGAAGGTGGGATTTTAAAAAATTAAAATGCGGAAACCATGGTTGCTTTCTACACATATTTACCATTTGTAAATGTCGATGATTAGAAACATAACAGTTGCTGTTTGGTAATTGCTAAATGAGTGAACTTTTTACTTTTTATTAACAAAAGTAGTTTTCAAACTTGTCAAAGATAGAGGAGTGGAGAAGCTCTCCCTCAAAAATCCATCCATCAAGAGTAATTAAAAGGGGGAGTCACCATCTTTAATGAAATGGGAAAAAAAAAACACACACAAACAAACATCAATCCCAGCCGCATACCCCAACCACACGTGGTCTGAGGGTGAGTGCGCTGGCCTTTGCTATCCTCCCGTGTTTATTCTGCTGTAAACTCCACCCCAGCCGCACCCCTTATTCACTGGTGTGTCCCAGGTACATAGACCAATGCCTTTTACGTAGTAGACTTTCAATAAATATTTGTTTGGTGACTGAATGAGTGGGAGGGATTTTATACAGTATCTTAAAAGAAAGCATCCAAAAAAGTAGCTGTTGTCAAAATTAATTATCCTTCTTAGCATATTTGCATAATTATCATTAAAAGTGTAACATTTTAATACCTAAAATTAATGAATTACAAATTCACATGCTAAAAATAAAATGTAGCAGAGGCATCTAAAATTATAAAGGAGCTTTTCCATGTGCAATATTTCTGTATTGAGTGAACCAACATTTTAGGAATATTTTCCTTTTGAAATTGTTTTCTACTAATTTTATGCAAACTTATTACATTTATTTTATCTGCGATATGGGTTGTAATTGTAAAGGTGTAATGAATTGTTTGCATTTAATAACTATTATATATGTATACATATATTTACATATTATACATGCAGAATTATAAATGTGGTTTGAATATACAATAGTTAGCTTTTTATTTTAATAGGTTGTTTATTGATTTTTAGAGAGAGAGGAAGGGAAAGCAGAGAGAGAAGCATTGATGTGAGAGAGAAACATCAATCCAGCGCCTCCTGTACATGCCTGGATGAGGGGCCAAACTGCATCCTGGGCATGTGCCCTGACCAGGAAACAAACTGGTGACCTTTCGGTGCATGGAATGATGCTCAACCCACTGAGCAACACCGGCCAGGACTACACTAGTTAGCTGTTTTACAAAATATTTTATTTAAATAAGATGAAATACAACTCTTACTTCTAATACATTTTATGTTATTATCACAGAAGCATTATATCCACATGTGTATTTCTATCTTTAGAAAATATCATAGTAGAAGCTTTAGCATCTTACAAATTAATATATTTTTCCTCTTAACCCCAGAGTCTAACTCAGGAATAGAAAGAAATAGTAACATGGAATTATTGATCAAGTACAGACTATCAACCCCCACTCACTGTAAACCAAGATGCTTCTACCATTTCCTTCAAGTCCTCCTCGCCTTTCTCTGTTTGCTTTAACCATGAAAATTCCTAGCCGCACACCTGTTTCACAGGCGGAATGGTGCATCATGATTTAAGAAAAATATTACGCCTGTTATTATTACAAGAAGGGAAATAAAATGCTTACAAGTAGACAGAATTGACTTTTTATGTCCCATACAAGGATGAAGTGAATGTCACTCAAATAGATGGCCAGGTCACCTAGACCGTGCAGCTGTTTACTGTGGCCTCTGTTCTGAATGATCCGAGTCAATGTCGCACTGCTTGTAAAACATTTTAAATGTAATTCCTTCAGGTAGCTAATTTTTTGAAAGACTTTTCTTTAAATTTTAATTTAATTTTATTGTTGACAGTATTACAGATGTCCTCCAATTTCCCCACCTTTAACCCCCTTCTCCCAGTCCCTACACCTCCCCAGGCCTTCACCACCCTGTTGTCTGGGGCCATTGGTTATGCATATATGTATATAAGTTCTTTTGTTGGTGAGACTCTTCCTTTGCCTCCCTCCCTTCCTTGGTCATTCTGTTCCATGCCTCCATACCTCTGGAGAATTTTAGAGAGATAGGAAGGGAGAGGAGAGAGAGAAAAAAAAACATCAATTGGCTGCTTTCTGCACTCCCCCTACTGAGGATCAAGCATGCAACCCTTGAATGTGCCCTGAACAGGAATCAAACTGGCAACCCTTCAGTGCACAGGAAGACATCCTACCAACTGAGCAACACTGGCCAGGACACTAATATTTTTAAATGTTTGCGCCTTGGTTATACAATTAAGTCTATCTCGTGCATATGAGTGCATGAACATCTTTGTTTGGAGGTGTGCTCTGGATTTTATAAAAGAAGAATTAAGGAAGGGGACCACAATTTCAGTGCAATAACTTCATGGAAAATAAATATTTTAGCTGTTTCTAATCCTGCCTATTGTCATTATTTAACTTAATCTCTCCCAATTTTTTTAAAACTGTATTGTGTTCATTAAAAGGCCATTAAGGCCATAACCGGTTTGGCTCAGTGGATAGAGCATCGGCCTGCAGACTCAAGGGTCCCAGGTTCAATTCTGGTCAAGGGCATGTACCGTGGTTGCGGGCACATTCCCAGTAGGGAGTGTGCAGGAGGCAGCTGATCAATGTTTCTCTCTTATCGGTGTTTCTAACTCTCTATCCCTCTCCCTTCCTCTCTGTAACAAATCAATAAAATATGTATTTTTTAAAGAACGTCACTAAGCTTTTAATACATATTTGTATCTTCACTGGACAGCTGTCTTTAACCACAGGTGATATTGAAAGAAAGAATTGCAAAAATAAAGGAAGATAGAAAATCACTGATAGAACACATAAAAACAAGAAAACTCATTCTCAAATATTAAGGAAGAAAGAGGTACGAATTTGAAATGTAACTTTGTCTTGTATATTCTTCAGGGCAAATGTTACCTCCTCCTGAGGAAGACTCATCCTGTTATATAGTGACTTAGTTTTAATAAAATATGACACACAAGTAGGTCATTAATCTCAATTTACATATGCTGTGTATTTTGAAATTTTAAATATTTCAAGCAAAGTAAGTTAGAGAATAGTTTAGTGAAGACAATTGTATAATCTAATTTAGTTTAGATGCTCATAAAATGTTAAAGGATATTAAATAAAATTGTGTATTATCACAATGTGCACAATTTTTTCTAGAAGCCAATGGAACTTGGGAAGTATATAAATAAAGAAAGTAATTAAATGAAATAAAAAACAGACTGTGAGTACACAGGTGGTGTTTCTGGAGAGATGATACAGCTTAAGCTTCATAGACCCACAAGGAAATAAGTAAAACCTGTAGGTGGAGCATGGGCGTGGAGCATAGTAATGTCGCCTCCTCCAAAAGTAGCACAGCCAAGACCAAAAACCACATTCTGCTACTGTGAAACCTGCCTTGACAAGTACAACTCTGAGCACAGAGAATGTGCTTTACAAACACTTGTTGGATGATTTCCTCATTATAGTTTAAGTACATTTATATTGAAATGCAAAATTATAAGTGTACTTTTGTTTACATCAATAAATGTTAACAAGTATATATAGAATATATACATATTATTTAATACTAGAGGCCTGGTGCATGAAATTCATGCATGGGTGGGGTCCCTAGGCCTGGCTGGTAATCAGGGCCCATTGGAGCCAGGAAGATCAGGCCGGGCCGATGAGGGCCCAAAGGCCTCATCGGGGTCGGGAGAAGAGGCGACGGTTGCTGGACTGGGTGCGGAAGGAAAGACGCTAGACGTGATGCCGCCCTCAGCACCCTGCCAAAGTGTGGTTCCCCACCTTACCCCTTCCTCCTTCCCTTGCCACCACACTGCCACCGGGGCCTGCCGGCTGGGAGAGAGATAAGGGGAGGGACTGTGGAGGTTGGCCGCTGGCCCCAAAGAGGGAGCCGGCCCTCAACCCCTGTGGGAAAGGGGCCATGTCCGCTGCCACCCACCCCCAGTTTCCATCCCAGCCTGGGTCCCGGCCCAATGGGGCAATCAGGGTCTGTGGGCCATGGAGTGGGCCTGTGGGAGGTTGACCAGCCGGCCCCGCCCCCAATTGGGCCGGTTGGCCGGCTGCAGTGCGCATCATAGCAGCCAGTCATTCCGGTTGTTCCGGTAGTTCGGTCGCTTGGCTTTTATATACATAGATTATACACAACTGTAATTACATATTAACATGGCTAATAGCCACATCTACAAGTAAGTGGTCATACACAAAGCAGCCAAGAATAATAGAATAATGTGTTTTGATTAGAGCCAAAATACTGACCATCCACTCTGAAGAGATCCAAGGTTTTAATGAAGGTTATCAAACACTTTTTTAACCAAGTGATATTGTCCAGTTTAAATAAATAATGCTAAATAAAATTTAAAATGTTTTATCATTAGAATATATTCCCACTGATACTATTTATAAGATATTCACAGGCTATTGTGAAACATAATTTAAGAACTCTAACAAGGATAGAGATTATGAAATAAAATTTAAAGCAAGTCAAGACCACAATAGTACTCAGCTTTTGAATTGTTTTAGAAATAAAAAGGTAGTTTCTCTCTGCTGTCTTTCCATATCATGAAGTAAGTTGCAATTCGAAAGTGCTGTTTCTTATTTGTGAAATGCATTTTCATGGGATAAGTTACATATTTTAATACAAATATTTATAATGTAGAATTTGGCAAAATACTAAAGAGCTAGAGAAAAAAACACAAAAAAACAAGTAACTGTCTTATCTACAGTGTCTGTTTGCTAGAATATGTTATTTAAACTTTCAGTAAATCCTCCCGTACTGTAAGCAGCAGTCCAGAGTTCACTTCATTAAGCAAAAGGGAAGATATCCCTGGAATAGTTAGCTTTGTTTGGAAAAACAAGCGAAGGGGGAAGTTGAATGCAGAAATAAATTCTAAACTATTCACTTGAATAGTTGAATGGTTGAATATATGCATCCTTTCACTAATAGCAGTCAAAACATCACAGTGGGAATGAAGTGTTGTATTTCTGTATTAAAACTCACAGAATCTCCTTTTTAATCATGGTCAAGCCAGAGACATGCCAAAGATTAACTTAAAAATATGTCATCTATGGGCTTGTATGTCTACAGGTTTCCCAAGTTTGATGTGACTCCTCTGGGCCAAAGGCTTCTTTGGAAACACCTGTTTCCAAACAAAAGTACCATCTGCAAAGGGCTGACATTTAGCTTTCAGAATCAGCTTCTCACTATTTAATACGAATGAGACATTCAGCATCGAGGCCTGTGGGATGATCGTGGTTACTTAGATCTGGTCCCAGGCCTGTGTAAGGGATCGTGTGTTTCCTCTGGGTGCTGAGGGCCAGATGTGAACTTGCCCCCTCTTGTAGCCATTATGCAGTTTGACATGTCAGTCTTGAGGAGGCCATGACAATTATTGGGGTTGGATGTTTAGGACATTGGAATTTTTGCAGCTATTGGGAAGGGTTGTCTTGTAAGTGCTCCATGAGAAGGGATTCATTCCTAGGAGGAAAACTCAGGGTTTGCTCATCAGGCAAGGGTAGCTTTCAAATCTGCAGTAAGCCTTGTCCTTTTAAAGTTATTTCTTACAACATTTTGCAAGTCAGGGCTTTGGAATCCATTAGTTAAACCCTTTGAGACAAAGGATTAGATCCAGGAGTTTAAACAGTAGATATCGCACTAACATTTCAATGTGAAAAGTATCTAGGATCAAGCAATATATTAAATTTCCTCAACAAAAACTTACTTGGGATTAAATTCTGTCCTGTAATAAATAACAACACTTGACTCAAAATTGATTTTTTTTCTATATATCCACTTAAAGGTGAATTTGACTAGTTTTTCAGCTGACTTTGCTTCTGTTTCTGAAATGGCACAGCTTTCAAGAATACTTTTAAGGGGAAATTAATGCTTTTAGCTGTGTGTGTTTTGATGACTCAGCAAAAATATTGCTGAGTTGATGACACCTCCTGGAGTCTCAGCCACTATTTAATAAAGTCTTTCCTAATCTCTTAGCAAGTGAAAAAATAACTAAATGTTCTAAGTTAACAACATATAGCTAACATATTTTAAATGTTTTAGAATCTAACTACTAATACTGGATATTGATGAAAAATGTCACTCACTAGCAATATTATATACCTTTGAGAAATTCTTATTTATTTTATAAGTATTTCAGTTATTTAAAATAATGATACATATTATATTATTACTAGAGGCCCAATGCACAAAATTCATGCATGGGGGGAGGGGTCCCTCAGCCTGGCCTGCACCCTCTCGCAATCCAGGACCCCTCGCTATCCAGGACCCCTCGCTCCTAACCATCTGCTAGCTCACTCCTTATTGCCTGCCTGCATGCTCCTAACCGCCCACCTGCTTGCTCTTTACCACTTGGCTCACCACTCCTTAGCGCTGCCGTGGGGGCGGGAGAGGATCCCACCACCACCTCTGCGCTCACCAGCTGTGAGCCTGGCTTCTGGCTGAGTGGCGCTCCCACTGTGGAAGCACACTGACCACCAGGGGGCAACTCCTGCATTGAGTGTCCGCCCCCTGGTGGTCAGTGTGCCTCTAGCAACTGTCGTTCTGGTAGTTCTGGTTGTTCTGCCATAATGGTCGCTGGGCTATTACATATATAGATAAAGATGGGTATTTACTTCAAATTTTGGCTAATATTACATACAAATTGCTTGAAAGTTGAGTATATGTGCTTATATATTTTATTAAATTTATAATACCTCAATAATTTTCCTCCCATCTTTCTAAATTCTGATTATGTTAATCAAGTTAACATAAGACAGATTAACTGGAGAAAATTACCAAATGTATTACATATGTACATACTGAGGTTCCATAAGAATATGAGACCCCAGGACACATTAGGCAGTTGCAGCTTATATGCCATTTTGGACAAAGGTTTGGGGTTTCAAAGGGAAAGCAGTTAATTCAAAGGTAGATGAGAAGGACCTAATGGGTGGTAAACAAATTCTCACTGAGCCATTCAGAAACAATGAGACACAGAAGAGAGTCTAACAAAGTTCCTGAAGGTCTCTAATCAGCTGAGAATCCAAATCAATACCACCATGAGATATCACCGCACCCCCGTTAGGAAGTCTATTCTTATAAAACCAAAAGAGAATTAAGAAGTGTTGCCAAGGATGTGAAGTATAATTAACTCTGGTACACTGTAAGTGGAAATGTCAATTACAGTAACAATTATGAATATAGTATAGAGGTTTTTCTAAAAACTGAAAATAGAAATACTACATGATCCAACTGTCCCATCTATGTGTATTTATCCAAAGTTGAAATCAGGACCTTGAAGAGACATCTGCCTACTGGATCTGACTCTGTGCTCATGGCAGCAGCATTTACAATAGCCAAGCTATGGTAAAAACCTAAATGCCCATCAACAAATGCACAAAAATGTAATACAATAGACTATTGTTCAGTTTTTAAAAGAAAAAGCAATCCTGTCATTTGTGATAACATAGATGGACAAAGAAGATATTGTGCTAAGTGAAATCAGCCAGACACATAAAGTAAACACAGTATGATCTCACTTAATATGTGGAGTGTAAGATGGTCAAACTCACAGAGGCAGAGACTGTAATGGTGGCTGCCAGGGACAAAAGTAGGGGTCATGGAGGAGTAAATGTCAAGAGTGTAAAGTTTAAGTTAAGCAAGATAAATTTAAGAGATCCACTAGACTGTATGGTTCCTATAGCTAACAATAATGTATTGTCTATTTAAAATTTGCTAAGAGGGTTGATCTTATATTGACTATATTTATCATGCTCACAAAAGAATATATATTAAAGAGGTAATAGTTATGTTTATGACCTTGATGGTGGTGACAGTTTTATAGGTATATATATCCCCAAACTCATCATGTTTTAGACATTAAATATGTACAGCTTTTAATGTCAAATATATCTCAATAAAGTGTTTCATTAAATTTTTCCATATATATTTTTAGCCACAGTAAAATATAAAAAATATCATCTGAGTAGATGTAAAATTTTTTTGACAAAATTCAACACTTATTTATTACAAGAAACTATATATATCACAACTAACCAGAAGTAGACAAGAACATTTTCAGTACGGTAAAGAGCATCTGGTAAAAATCGCAGCGCTAACAGTACTTCCTGGTGTAAGACTAAACACTTCCTGTGATTTGACAGGATGGCCAAGTTGCTCCTGGTCCCCACTTTAATTCGGCCCTTACAGTGGAGGTCCACGCTAGTGACAGTGCCAACAAAGAGAAGTCAGCTTTATAACAACTGGAGCCAGATGTGTTCCTCTATATACAGGCAATGTGACTGTTTTACAGACAGTCTTTAGGAATCAATAAAAATTAGAATTGATGAATTGATATAATATGATCTCAGCTTAAAAGATCAAGTCACTTTATTTACTAGTAGCAAGCATTCAGAAAACAATTTTGTAAATACACTTTAGAATAGTATCTGAAAATATATAATACAATAAATTTAACATAAATGATGCATAGGCAAACTATAAGAATCTCAATAAAAGAGAGATATAACATGGTTTGCATTGTAATACTTTTAAGATGAAACCTCTCCAAAAATTAAAATACAGATTCACTACCAAGGCAAAATACCAATAAAGATGTTTTGTGTGTGTGTGTGTGTGTGTGTGTGTGTGTGTTTAAAAATTTACAAATTCTTTTGAAAAACAAGATAAAATGTGGGGCACACATGATACCTAATCCCAAGAATGACATAAAGCTATAGAAATAAAATTTTAAAAAATAAGGTCTTGCCAAGGATCAATGCAAACCGATGGAAAGAAATGCAGATCGCAGAAAAAATTTATGAACACATGTATATTCAACAGATGTATATATGTATATACAATATACCTACGTGATGTATGTGGGCGTTTTCTGTGTGTGTGTGTGTGTGTGTGTGTGTGTGTGTGTGTGCGTGAGAGAGATTAATGACAAAGTTGATTTTTGACAGTTTTCGAAGAAATTCAATGAGAAAAAATAACATAAATAAATGATGCTTTAACAACTGGATAAACCTATGGTGGGATGGACACTTTATTTCCCATAGCATACACAGATATTATTTTCAAAGGGATCATGGATTGAAAGTTAAAAAGCTAAACCTATACTGGTAAAGCTCTTTAAAAGGAAATGTAGAGCATTATGCTAAGTGAAATAAGCCAGTCAGAGAAAGATAAATATCACATGATCTCACTCATTTATGGAATATAATGAACAAAATAAACTGGTGAACAAAAACAGATCCAAAGACAGTGAATCATCGATCAGAACATCAAACCACAGAGGGAAGGTAGGGGAGGGCGAGGGTAAGGCGGAGAGATCAATCAAAGGACTTGGATGCATGCATATAAGCCCAACCAATGGACACAGACAACAGCGGGGTAAGGGCATAAGTGGGGGGGGGTAATTGAAGGATAAGGACACATATGTAATACCCTAATCAATAAAGAAATTAAAAGTAAAAAAATGTAGGAAAACATCATCACCAGCTTGGACTAGGCAAAGATTTCTTCCACATGACATATGACACAGCAGCCATGAAGACAAAAAGTGATAAATCATCTTTCTCAAACATTTTAAAAAGAAGAAAAGACAGTCAATGCAAAGAACCATTAATGAAATAAATGACAAGCCACAAACTAGGAGAAAAATATTCCCAGCATGTATATTACTGAGGATGTTCATCCAACAATATAAGAAATCTTACAACTCAGTAGGAGGATGACTTGGGCTGGTGGGAGGACAAATATCTTAACATTTGTCAAAGTATTGACAGTTCCCACAAGGAAATATGAGAATAGCAAAAAAGCACAGTAAAGACTTGCAAAATCTCTAATGTCAGTACAATTAAAATAAACAAAAAATTACCACTTCTCACAGACCTGAATGGATAACATTAAAAAGACTGATCATAGCAACATTTGATGAAAATTTGAACACCTGAGACTCTTGTATATTCGTGGTACAAATGTTAGAAAAGATTGCTATTTTTTTAAAAGTTAATCATCTATTTACCTTATGATCCAGAAGTTCCACTCCTAGATATTTTTCTAAGATGAATTAACACACAAATCTACAAAAGTTACTTGTACGTGAAAACACTTTATTCACAATTGCCAAAAACAATAAGCTGGCCCTCAGCAGGAAATGAACAGACCAATGAAAATGATACAAACTGAGGCATGCCACCATAAGAATGAGTATAAAGTGCAAGATTCTGAGCAAAAATGTTAGACATACAAGGTACATATTTCCAGTGATATGAAGTGATGGTGCACACCTCACTGATCTATGTCACTAGAAACCAGAATAGTGTGTGGCAGAGACATTGGGAGATTTGTGGAAAGATTAAGGTCAAAGATTTTTGGCTGCTGGGAATTTTCTACGTTCTGATTAAAGTTTTAGCTGTATAAATGCATTAAATTCTCAAAACACAAGTTTTACATTCAACTTTATATATTGTAACATATATATGTGTGTGATAAGAAGTGAGGAGAAAAGTGAAAAACCAAAACAAAACATTTATGGAATTATTTGCTATTTACTAGTAATTATGATAATATGAAAAGTACCAGCTTGAATCATAATAGAAAAGATCAGCCTCATTAATGGAATTTATTTATTTATTTATTTTTAAAAAAATATATTTTATTGATTTTTTACAGAGAGAAAAGGAGAGGGATCGAGAGTTAGAAACATCGATGAGAGAGAAACATCGATCAGTTGCCTCCTGCACACCTCCCATTGAGGATGTGCCCGCAACCAAGGTACATGCCCTTGACCGGAATCGAACCCGGGACCCTTCAGTCTGCAGGCCGACACTCTATCCACTGAGCCAAACCTGTTAGGGCTCATGGAATTTATAATAAAACAAAAACCAGTTACTCAGTTTTCTTCATGACCAAACAAATCTCAAAAAAAATAAATAAATTAAAGGGACTGTTCAAATTGAAATATATTTATAATTATATTTAATTGGAAAATCTATAAAGTAAATAAATGTTCTGAGGTAGAAATTTTTATCTAAAATCAATATACATAATAGGTTTTCTCTTCAAATAATTTCCAACTAATTGATATTTACAATCATGCTTACAAAAAAAGCATTTCTTCTTTAAAAAGTAAAGTTACCAATAACCCACTGTAACTCAATGGGGATTTTGATGATTTTGCTCAAAGAACTTTAAGTGGTAACACATAATAATTTTTCTTTCTAGTTTTTTGTGAATTAGAATTAAAGCATTATCAGATGTAATGTATCACATTCACCTCAGGAGAAAATGTTCAATGGATAGTTTCTTTCTTTTTTTTTTTTTTTTCATGGTCAAAAAACTTGCTGAGCAGTGTGCTGGCAAGCTGGGTTAGAAGATGAGAAAAAAGCTACAGCCTTGGAAGTTAATGATGAAGATTTCTGGAGAGATTTACAGGCTCATGTCCCCTGGAGCCATTTATTAAAATTCCGGAGAGTAAAGGACTTGGAGACCTCCTGCTCCTCTTCCCAGAGAGGATTTATTTACATTAGAAAAATGAGCTCTCCCAATGTCACCCCAATAAATTCAATTAAGAAAAAATGAACTCTCTCTCTATCTCCATCTCTCTCTTTAGTGTTTAACTTGGATGCACTAGGAAGCATTTCCCACATATCATCTCTGTTTTGTTTAACCTAGAAAATTGGACTTGGAAGAACTATTGCCTTTATGCCTAAAATAGGGGAACTTACTTAAGATCAAATTTTGGGCAATTGAGTTCAGCATTTGGTTTTAAACTAGAAAACAATTTTGTCCCTGTCTCATATGTCAGTGACAGTATATTAAAGATCAGTGGCCATTATTTTAAAGGTTCAAAAGTCAAATATTTTTGAGAGCTTCGATTCATTGTAATTCATTGCCTTCAAGAAAATGAAGGCAAACAGATTTAGTTATAGTTTTGAGTGATTGGCTTTGAAAATACCTTCTTCAATATACACGACTGACCCCTTGAATAAGTAGACTTTATAGAACGAATCTAGACATTAAGAAATTTCAATTATTTTCTTAATTGTTTATGTCGTGTTATGTCAATATTTAAAAATTCCAATGGGCTATGCTTGAGGTTAATGTCAATTTCCACACGTTGGCTCTGCACTCATTCATGTCTTTTATTTTCAGCTATCAAGTTTTTACTTCTCAAATAGAAAAAAAATAATAATCATATTTCCAAACTGTTAGCAAAGAAATGTTCAAATTAACTCTTTAAGTGAAAAAATTGGTGCTTCCAAGATTCAGGAAACAATTTAAGTTTCTGATTTAAAAGTTTACTTTGAAGGTAAAGAAAACCAGCTATTTTAAAATTATTTTACTGTATTTTACTTAAAAAATAGCATTTTCTTTAATGAGTCATCATACATCAGATGGCATAAGCTATATTTCACTTCATATTTTACTTATCAAGCATTGCAAATGTGTTCCCTGTTTTGATAAAGCTAAGGTTTTTTTGTAAAATAAGTCAGAAAGAATATTAAAGTTAAGTAAGTAAGTTATGAAAAATTTGTGTGAATAATTTTGCTGGAAGACAATAGGGCTCTTGTTTAGCATTAAGACATCTGGTTAGAAAATGCTAGCTTTTTCATTTGAATATTTAGACAAATGTTGTAGGGCACTCATTTGTAAAATGAGGATGAGCATCATTCTTTAAGGCAGTTTTCAGGTCCACATTGAAGTAAGCAAATGTGAATCACTTAGGATAACTTCTGACATGGCATGGACGCTGGATAACTGGTAAACCTGGGAAGCAGTACAGCTGTGATACTAAACTAATAACAATAATGATTAAATAGCAACTGCATTGCTTTGCCTAAGCATGCAAACATGAAACTATCAATTAAGAATATCTTCAGTCATATCTAATGTTTGTGTTAATATCCATCTTTTTTAAAACACAAGTTCTTCTCAAATCCCTCCAATATTTCTGTCATGAAATGGAACTGCTCTTCAGCATAGTCTCACCTTCACTCTAAATTTCCCTGTTCACACTACATATTCCTTTTTTTCTAAACTTCCACCCACACTGTTTATCATTCCTTGCATACATGTCTGCCTCACTTGTAAAATTATAAACATTCTCATTGGAAATTAACATTGAGCCCAAACTTAGGTCATTGGGCTTTTATAATACTGACACAACACAACATAGACTATTAGGAATATAATTGAGATACGTACTATCTAGATTTGTTTTATAGTCTGCTTATTGAAGGGGTCAATCATTTACATTAAGCATATGTTTTCAAAAGCCTAAACACTCAAAGCTATGATAAGTCTGTTTGCCTTCATTCTTTATTTCTTGCAATTGCAAGGTTTCAAAGCTATCAAAAACATCTGACTTCTGAACCTTGCAGATAATGGCCACCCATCTGTAACATACTGTCACCGACGTGAGTGAGGGAAGGATATAGCTTTTCTTTCCCAGTGGAACCTAATTTGGTTCAGATGCCTGTGTCTCCCCTAGTAACTGAGAGGAGAGCTCACCCACAGCTTCAGAAATAGATGCTAATTAGTTTTAGCCAATTAGTCTACGGCATTCCCCAGGGGACAACTGAAGCTCAAAATGGGGAACTGTGACACAAATAGGTTCAGATTCAGGGGAACATTTATAATTTGGGCAAAATATCTTTCTTTCTCTTTCCCTCCTGTCTTCCCCTGTTTGACAGGGAAAAGGAAGACTTCAGCCCCATCTGCCACTGGTAACAGTCTTGTGATCCCGAGAAGGCCCAGCAGGCCTAGTGGGTCTGACTTCAGTCCTGCGGATCCGAGGCACTGAGAACATGGGGTCCCTGTGGACATCAGCATGACCCTGGTCACACAGTGCCAACACCCAAGTTGACCTTTGGACTTCCAAGTTGGCAAGATGATCAATTTCTTTCTCGTATAGGAAGGTTAGTGTCATGATTTCAAGCATTGTCCCAGAGACAGGCCACAATTAATGCTGTCATTTGCCAGAAGAGAACATAATCCTCCTTGTCTTCAATGAAATAGACGGTGTATCTTCTCATTACAGAAATCTCTGGCCAGGCAGCTGAGGGCAGCCCTGTGGTATCATTAGCGGTCCGCTTCTGCCTGTGGCTGCTCCATCTCCTGTGTGTGACTTGTGTGTGACTTGTGTAATGTAATGATCTGAGATAGTTGCAGGAGTTCTAGCAAGCTCACACACGGTCTTGGCCTCAGGATGGGGACAAATGAGGAACCAGAGCACCACTCAGAGTGGAATTTGCTCTCTAGACAGACCTCCCTGAGATTTACTAAAGCGTGCTCTTCGTTGGGCAGTCATTGATAACCTTGTGATAAGTACCTGTAAAGGAGGATTGATGTGGTCTTCATCCCGCATTGTTCTCAACTAAATTATGTTGTTCTTTTACTAAAGATGTAAAGGTCAATGGGTGTTGGGAGACAGGAGGCTACCCTGCACTTGAAGGTGAAGATAACAAAATGTCAGAACAGTGGTTCCACTGTGTCGTTTTTTATCACACCAGAAACACTTTTCAGTACCAAATACCTTAATGACCCCAACCTGGTGTAAATAGCTATGGATAAAGTGGGCAAATTTATTTCTGAAAACTACTTTTAACTTTAACTATTTGGAAGGGATAGTTGTTCAACTTTTAAAAAGATATTGTTAACTGATTTTAGAGAGGGAGGAAGGGAGAGAGAGAAAAAAAAATGATACGAAAGAGACAAAGTGTACAGTTGCCACCCATACAGGCCCTGACTGGGGATTGAACCCAAAATCAGACATGTGCCCTGACCTGAAATTGAACCTGTCACAACCTTCTGGTGCCTGGGACAGTGCTCCAACCAATGAGCCACACTAGCCAATGTAATTTCTGAATACTTTTGGGTAAATGCTCAACTCCTCAGGCATCTGAACTCAACAATGAAGTCATTCAGTGCACTAAACAAGAAGGTAACCAAAATTCCACTGGATCTGTGATGTTGAAAAGCAGTGTTTTATTATTTTTTTAAATATATTTTATTGATTTTTACAGAGAGGAAGGGAGAGGGATAGAGAGTTAGAAACATCGATGAGAGAGAAACATCGACCAGCTGCCTCCTGCACACCCCCTACTGGGGATGTGCCCACAACCATGGTACATGCCCTTGACCAGAATCGAACCTGGGACCTTTCAGTCCGCAGGCCGACGCTCTGTCCACTGAACTAAACTGGTTAGGGCGAAAAGCAGTGCTTTAATTAATGTTAAGCTAAAGAATAGTGATATTGACAATGGAAAAAATACATGTTCTTAGATGGTAGGATACCCTTTGCAATAAGGCCACATCACAGCGTAATTTTATCAAAGGGCAGCCAGGGAAACAGACCATGAAGTCCCAATGCTTTAAATTGCCGTTATTGAAAAGATGAAACACAAATTAACAAGAAAGTTGGTATCTGGACATTTTTTAATATGCCTGAGTTATAATCTTCCTAATTCAAGCTCTAAACTTCTTAACATTTTCATGAGGCTTTAACCCTGCTAATATGATTTGAGTATTAGCTGGCCCCAGGACTGGTATCGAAAATAAATCCTGATTATGTTACAACTATAACATTTGTTCACATGCATTGATTTACATATTTCAAGAACATAAAGGACTGTATTTCCAGGTGTTTTTACTGCTACTGGATTTTCTAAAGACATTTATTTCTCAGTGCTAAAAAATCCAGGCTGTTAGTTCATTCGCTAGACTGTAACTGTTGTTAATAAACTGATAATTGAACAATTGTAAAAAATTAAAAAACAACAACCTGTTTTTTGGGAGAAAGAGAAAGCTAGTATGTAGCCATGACCATGGCAAAGGAGCGGAAAGGGATATCCTTGCTACCATTTAGAGGTGAAGTTCGTGAACTCTCAGTTGAGGCAGCTCTTATTTTCTGCTGAGATTGGAGGCCCTGCATTCATCTGAGATCTGATAGTCAGGGCGTCAGGCACAGAGCATTTGTCTTAAAGCTGATACAGTAACACTGGGATTGTCAAGTAGAGCAGATGCAGTGATGTATAGTTAAGGAACTTAAGGCTTTTCCTAGAGAAGAAAATTATTTTTTATCGATTTAATGGATAGATCAAGACAAATAAAAATTAAACTGCCTCTCTTAAGACCCCTAGTAGGTATGTCTAATAATTCAAAACACTCTTAGGGTTTGAAAAGAGAGCGAGTGCCATAGAGGGAACCACTTACCAATGTAGTACCTGTCTACCTATCAAAAAGAAGCTAAATTAATCTCTTCTTGTTAAGGTCTCTCAAACTCAGCTCTTTTCTTATCATTCTGGAAAATGTATTCATTAATGCCACTATCCACCTTTGTGGATTTCTGTAGTAACCCTGAACTTGGCCTCACTTCCTACTTCAAACCCATTCCCTCTCTGATCACAATGAACCTGAGCATGTTTTTCTCCTGCATAAAATGACAGTCATTTCATTGTTGTTTAGAATGAAGTCCAAACTCTCTAACGGGTTACCAGACTCCTAAGGTCTCCACTGCATCTTGAATTTCACCCCCCAGGCTTCATTCCAGCAACACAAAACCCATTTAATATCCGAAACGTACCACATGATCTCAGAAGTATTGGGCTTACACTGGTTGGGTAGCTCAGTTGTTTAGAGTGTTGTCCCTAAAAGCCAAGGTTGTGGATTTGATTCCTGATCAGGGCACATAGAAGAATCAACCAATGAATACATACATAAATGGAATAACAAATCAGTGTCTCTCTCTCTCTTTCTCCCACCTCCCCTCAAATCAATAAGTTGGTGGTGGGGAGTCTTGGGCTTTGCATTTGTTGTTTCCTGTGTCTTGGATACCTCACAGTGTGAACTGAAGTAGCTCACAAGGATTGGTCATTGTAAGACTTTTTGGTAAATGAATGAATGACATTTTTGTAATCTTGATATAATAGGAAGACACACCTATTAATGCAAATTTGCAAATTTGCATTATTTTGAGAAGCTAGGCCTTGAGATACCATTATTTTCTCCATATATGTTTTAAGATGCAAGCAAAAGTGAAAACCTCAAAGCAAAATTAAGGGATAAAAACAGTTCCAAAAATTTAATTCCCTAAATTGTCTCTAAATTTAGCCTGAGCTTTAAAGATTCTGTTGAAGGGAAAATCCACTTATTCTATTAGTGAATTTTGAATGTCTAATGGGTTTAATCTGCTGCTCACAGTATCCCAGTTTTACTGTGTAACCTCGAGGTCCTGGTGATCCAGTAGGAGGGAGTCGGCAGGTCAGAAACTAGGGGACATCCGACAGGTGGTTTCGTCCAGCTCTGCAGAAGCACTGCTCTCATGAAGCCGCATGGGAGACCGCAGCCCTGGTGGAACTGACCCTGCACCGGATCCGGGTTTGATGTCCCCATGAGGTTCAGTCCTTTATAGAGAAGCTGCCACTCCAGGGGGTTTCTGCAATAACCAAGGACAAGAGCTGAGTTCTGTACTAATGTTGACTGTTCTCCACAACAGTATCAATAACACAAGGCTGTTTTGTGTCTCCTCTGTCCTCATTCAGTTACACTGGACCTCAAGTGGACTCAATGCAAGGGGGCATCTTTCCACAGAACCTGAGCTGCACTATTCGTTTACTTTCTTACACATACACTCACACTCACACACACTCACACACACACGCTCACATGCACACACTCATACACACGCTCACACGCACACACTCACACACACACGCTCACACACACACACTCACACACACTCACACACACTCACATTCGCACATTCACACACACTCACACTCACACACACATAGTCATACACACACACTCTCACACTTTTCTGTTCTTAGGTCATTTGAAATTTATTTATTTATTTTTTAATCCTCATCCCTAGACATGATTAGAGAAAGGAAAGGAGAGAAAGAGGGTGGAAAGGCGGCGGGGGTCGGGGGGAAGATGGGTATGAGAGAGAAACATGGATCTGTTGCCTTCTGTGCATGCCCCAACTGGGGATCGAACCCACAGCTTTTAGTGCACAGGATGATACTCAACCAACTTAGTCATTCCGGCCAGGCATTCTTAGGTAATTTGAAAACCTTAATTTCTTCCATCATTTTACTGGAGAACAATAAAGTCTTTCTTAGATATTAAAATTTGAAAATAGCTAACTAGAATAATGCTGAAAACAAAGCAAGGCAAAATACACTCAAACATTAAAATCAACAACTTAAAGAATTAGTTTGTGTAGCAATTTTCTCCCTTAAGCAATGTTAGGTTTAAACTCTGAATCATCCCATCATCTCACATTCACTGCCAGGTTAATTGTAATTGTTTGTACATATATGTATATTCACAAGTATCAATGCATTATATAAATCTTTTTATAATTTATACACTACACGGATTTTAACAGAAGTACCATTTATGCATATAAATATATGACTATTAATATTTATATTAAGTGTGCACAGAAAGGACAACTGTTGAAAGGAGGGTTTCAGAGGTTATTATTAAGAAAAAATGAGTTATAGAAGAACATATATAAATCTATGTATTTTTTTAATAAAGGGAATATATATTATGCAAAGAAAACACACAAGTGCATTTAAAATGTGGGGAAAAAATTAGAGATATATGACAGATGACAGATGACAAATGACAGTGACACTGAAAGGGAGAGTAAAAGAGGGCCTCTCTACTGCATTCCTTGCAGGTCTTCATTGTTTTCAGTTTAGCCACTGCCATGTATTTGTGGTTGACTTGGGCAATTAGGAAAAGAACATATGTGTGTGCATCACCATGCAGCCTATTTCCCATGCTAGTTATAGAGAAAACAGCTTTCAAATTATGCTTTAGCTTGCACTTTGGGAAGTAACAAGTAACACTGTAGGAGTTCCTGGTAGACTAATTCCAACAGCCAACTGCTGGTTTGCATTGTTCCTTTAAGGTAAGAATTCCGAAGGTTAGCCTCCTGGGAGCGCTGCGAAGGAGAGCCAGGTTCTGAAGCCCAGGGGGAGTCCCAGGAGCAGTGACTCCACCCTCCAGGCAGAGTCGATCCCCGGGGTCTTGATACTCTATACAGGCCATTTCTTTCTTATTTTATTTTAACTGATTTTTTAGAGAGGGAGGGAGAGAAGGAGAGAGATCTATTGCTTGCCTCCTACTAGGAATCAAACCCCCAACCTGGGTTGAGCCCTGACCAGGAATCAAATCCGCCACTTTTTGGTGTTCAGGATGATGCTCCAACCAACTGAGCCAAACAGGCCAGGGTCATACAGGTCAGTTCTTGGTAAATAAAAATGTTATGGTATTTCTGATCACTGGTATTATCACAAATCTCACTTTATTGTGATGGAGAAATCTCAAATAGTGTCACCATAGCTCATGTGAGATGTGGTATCTTTAAAAAGATTTATAAAATGAGGGGATATCTTTCTCTCTCATATTTAATGCAAATGGATGAAAAGCCATCACCAAGAAACCCATTATAGGCTTTTTTGTAAGGCAAATACGCATCTCATATTTAGGCTAGCATTTCATGTATTTCATCTGTTTATGATGTTCAATCAACATTAGAGTTCATGCTTATTTGCCAAGCCAGATAAATCCCCAACAAAATTCTAAGGAAAAAATACTTTCTAAAAATGCAAAGGAAGAATTTGAAGCATTTAGCACCTGAAATTACAGTATAAAGTATTTAAAATGAATAATCGGGCACATACCTGTCAAACTTTCTCTGTTTAGAACATTTGAGGGAAGAAATATCAAAATATATGCCCCTTTCTGCTACTCCTTTCTCTTATCCAATGGTAAGAAAATATAAGAAAGATATTCTCAGATCCTCATTCCAACCGCCTCATTTTTATGCTGAGTGTTGTTGAAATGATCACAGCAACTTCATCTCTCCGCAATCACCACGGAAATGACTGAGCACAGCACATAGCCCAGAGCCAAAGCGATTCATCAAGCTCATTTAAAGCTGCCATCAAATCGTGGTTTAGATGCACTGGTGAATTTCTGAGCCCTCTCTCTACTTAAAGAATGGGAGATGATGGGAAAAAGCAAGGGAGACTGTGCACTCTATGAGGGCAGGCTACAATTATTTTCCACCCTATGTCACATGCCTGCACATGATGCCATACACATAGCAGTATTCGACCAACACATGTTGTTGAATAAACCATGAAAATTATGGAACCAATTTATCTGCAAAATCAGTTGGAATGTTAATTCATTTGTTCCAGGGATAGTATTGATGTAATAGTGGGAATATTAGTCACAGATATTAAGAATTTATAAACAGGTGATTTCAAAGGCATTAGCTACTCAAATATTATCCTACCTAATAAAGAGGGAATATGCTAATTGACCCTCACATGGTGCCCACAGCCAATAAGGAGGAAATAGGCTAGTTGTCTGCCACACCCTCAAAGATGGAGTCACCCACAGCCACAAGATGGTGGCACCGAGTCCCCTCAGCCCCGCCGTGGGCAGGCTCGGCTGCTCCGTGTGCCTGCCTCAGGAGACCCCCGGACCCCTCAGCCCCCAGCCACCCAGGGCCAGCCTGAGGCTCAGGTCACTAGGGCCAGCCAAGGCTTGCGCTGCCAGCAGTGGCAGCAGCAGAGGTGTGATAGGGTGTCGCTTTCCCCTGATCACTGGGTCACCTCCCGCCCCTGAGGGCTCCCAGACTGTGAGAGGGGCCAGGCTGGGCTGAGGGACTCCCCCCTCCAGTGCATGAATTTTCATGCACTGGGCCTCTAGTGACTAATAAAGGTCTTAGATATGTATCTTGGAGCAGCACACCTCCTGTTCAATAACCAAGATGTGGAGTCCAGACTCTTCTGTACTGCATTGTTGACTTAAACATTGTGGAGAGGGTGGAGCACATGCTGTGGTCTCACCACAGTGAAACATTAGAAAGAATGCCTTGTTTTCTCCAAGTATGTCAAAATTTAATTGTTAGAATAGTGTAAATAAAAGCTTTGAAGGGAACTCACATTGAATTAAAGTTCAGGGGCACCGCATGTCTCTGTCTCTACTCCTGGTGACCCAGCTGGTATTCCTGAACATCTTCAAACCACTGAGCTCTGAGTGACAATGCTATGTATTGAAGATCCATGTCCTTGGTAGTTAAAACAACGCACTTCAGTCATCTCTAACTTGGGGCTGATAATGTAGACCAGAACTCTGAGATATGTGTCTAATAAATTTTAAGGCATCTTCTGTACTTTTACCTTATTTTAATAATGGAAAAATATTGATATTGATCAATGTGAACAAGATATTTTAAGGACAGACATAATAAGTGTCCACTGTATCAATTGACCCAGTTTATTCACAACAAAACTAAAATTATGCTTATAAGAGTGATTTTAATTTTTAAAGGTATTTTTCTCCACTGAAGACTCAGTGTGTTGATTATGTTACTTTTTTAGCAGGAGTTTGACTTTGGTGTGAGTTAATCAGGACTGAAAGCAGAGCTAACCCATCACAAGTGGACCACATAAATTTGTTGACATATCTCACTGAGCATAATAGGTTCAAGTTTTATCTATGTTGTCATAAATGGCAGGATGTGTTCTTTCTCATGGCTGAGTCATATTCCATCGTGTAAATACATATACTACAACTTCCTTATCCATTCTTCCACTGATGTTTCCATATTTTGGCTATCGTGAATAATGCTGCCATTTGCAAAATATGGATGAACCTTGACCACATTATACTAAGTGAGATAAGTCATATAGATAAAGACAAGTACTAACTATATGATAGTAAACATATGTAGAATCTAAAAGTGCTAAACTCATACAAACAGAAAGTAAAATTATGGTTTCCAGGGACTGGGGCTTGGGGAGATAGGACAGATGCTGCTTAAGGTTACAAACATATAAGTAATAAATAAGCCCTAGAGACCTACTACACAGTATAGTGAATATAGACAACAATATAGTATTATAGTCATAAAACTTGCTAAGAAACTAGAACTTAATTATTCCAACCACTAAAAGATTCTCTGTGTGATGGGATAGAGATGCTGAATATCACTACAATGAAAATAATATTACAATGTATAAATTTATTACATGTTCTACACTATAAATTTGGATAATGATATATGTGAAACATACTTCAATTAAAAAGGACATAAAATATTTTAAAAATATAAAAGATGTTTAATGAATGACAGGGAGCAGCAAATCTCAACAGTAACCGATAAGTAAAAAAAAATCCCAAATTATACTTTACTCTCTAGTATGACAATTTTTTTGAAGCAGAATCATAACATATAGAAAAGTCAATAATTTAAATAAGTAATAACACCAAGACCAAGACTTAATAGCTAGATATTTACCTCCCACCCTATCAATCATCTATCTATGATCTATCTATCTATCTATCTATCTATCTATCTATCTATAATTTATCTATCTATCTATCTATCGATCTATCTAATCTATCTATCGTCTATCTATCATCTATCTATTATCTATCTATCTATCATTTATCTATGTTTTATATATCAAAGAACCGAATAGGATATATGTGTGTTACTTGATACTGTAAATTTAAATTCTCAGCAGTAGTTACAATAGTTCAATATCTTTGTCAATTTTCTCTTTTAAAGTTTAGCAATTTTTGTGGCTGTGTGGTGGTATTACACTAAGGAAGTAACGTGTTTTCCAGAAGGACTAAGGTGTTGACAGCATGCTCATGGTTTAATGGAAATGGGGATATTCTATTTTAAAGTTTAATTTTTTCCTTTTAATTGGTAACTAAACACACCTTTATACACTCAAATTCATCTAATGCATTTTTATTCTCTGAAAATATAACTCATTTCTCAGAAATACACAATATATACTCTATTACATGAGTCAATTTTTCATCTCTTAATGGTATCCTTAATGGAATAAAATTCTTAACCCTAATGGTATCTAATTATTCCTAATTTTTCTTTAAAGTTAGTACTTTTTGTAGCTTTATTATGAAAAATTTGCTATTTCAAGGTTTATAGCCTTTTATAGATGACTAAAGGCCTGTTGCAGGAAGATTCCTGCAAGAATAGGGCTTCCTCAGGCCTATTCCTGCAAGAATAGGGCTTCCTGAGGCTGGAGCGAAGCAGTGGAGAAGGGAGCTTCTCCGCCACCTCGCTCCCTCCCATCTCCACCGCCTGGCTTCCTCCCGTATCCACTGCTGTCCCGCCCAGTCTCCCTGGGTTGCACATGGGAGGGCCGGATTGTGGCTGGGCGGGCAGCAGATCGCTGCTGTCCTGCCCAGCCACCCCGGGTCACAGATGGCAGGACAGGATGGTGGCGGGGCAGGTGGCGAATGGTGCTGTCCTGCTCTGCCTGCAGTATGCAAATTAATGGCCATCTTTTTTTGGGTTAATTTGCATACTCTTCTGATTGGCTGATGGGTGTACCGAAGATACGGTCAATTAGCATCTTTGTCTTTTATTAGTGTAAATTATTGTTCCACCTTTTACAATTAGGTCTAAAATACATATGGAATTGACTGATATTTTTTGTATTTTAAAAAAACCCTCTTTTTAAATGAGGTTTTTAATCATGAGATTTTGCAGAAATTTTCAAAAGAAAATTAAAAAGTTAACTTACAAAATAATTTAGAAAAAATAATAAAATTAGGTAAATTTGCATAAGTGAGATGTATGGTTTAGGGTACAATTAGGTGAGTTTTAAAAATATTGGATAAATATAGTTTATCAAGCTATGAACATATCAGTCCAGAAAATTTATGAATTATTCCTTCCAATCTCTACTCTCCAGAGACAAATACCATTCTGATATATAGACACATAGAACTTCATAAAAATGGAATTCTACAGTATCTACTCTTTGATATCTGATTTTCTTGCTCAATATAAATAAAATTAGGAAGTGTTTAAAAGTAAAAATAACAGTCTTATATTAATTATACTGCATTAAAATTCTACCATCCATTGGAGTGCATTCACACAACAGCGAGGGAACTATCTTTTGCCAAATAAATTATATGTCCATTGAATGCCTTTTTACTTACTGGTAACTTACTGAGATTCACAGAGTAAATTAGCATATTAAGCAATCTGAGAACTTCCACAGAACTGAACACCAGCATTCTTTAAAGTTGTTTTAGAATTGAGCCCTCAGTTCCATCCAGTCAATACAATTGGGACACAATGCTTTGTTGGAGGACCTGTATCCACGAAGTACAGAACGTAGTAGAAATAAATCATCTTGTGCTAAAAGTGGGAGTGAGTGTAAGTTGGGTGAAAGATTAGTTTGAAAAATTGCTTATTAATAAGATTTTCTACTCTAATGATAAATATTTTGGGAATTTACCATTTGAGTTTTCAAAGTTATTTTACCACTTATCAGAAGAGGAAGGACCATCTCCATCATATTATTTTCTTTTTGTCTTCCTTTGGTGAAGGAACCCTAAGCTAATGGGTTTGGAATGTATTTCACCAAGGTAATTGAATGTATATGTTCCTAACCTTCAAGAAAAGAACATAAATAGAAAAATATATCAAACACTGCATCTAGAGTTTGTATTGTTGAACTGCAAAGACCATTTATTAAAGCAATAAGTGTGTAGATATTAAGTTCTATATTGTAATGAAGAAAATTTAAGTTTGAGACAAACACGGAGACCAAGTGTGTCCATAAATACTGCTTATTTTCTAATCAATTTTAATTTGCCGCAACATTATCAGGTGGAATTAAACATTTCCATACTTATTTTGATGCAAACTCTATCAGTCTAGTTTATGAGTCCCTCACAGAGAGAAGAATTGCTTTGGTTTATCAAAACTATCAAAATGTTGCTCATTGATCTAGGCAGTTATTGATGCCTTCATTAAGATGAATGAAAAGTTGAATGTTAGCTGAATAAAATGTAAAATGGCTGTTACTTCACTTGGTGGGTTCACCCAGAGTCCTCCTTGACTTTGATGATTTTAGAGACCCGGCGGGGGGCGGGGGAGAGGGCGGTGGACCCAATTGTCATTGGGACCATTTATCACCATTACCAACTACACATCACTGACAAGGAAATGTATCTATTGATTTAAAACCTGAGAAGGGACAGGGGAGCAACTGTCCCTTGCAAATAATGAGTGTCATTCAGTTCAATGATTAAGAAAACAGAGTCTCTTCGCACACATCTCATAGATCCATGGACTCCGAATTGTAATCTTTGTATTATTTCCTTATCATTAGTGTAGTTCATTAATCATAAACGGGATATTTTCTCTTTTTATTTTTGTGAAAATAGTTTTATTTAAATGTATCTTTACTGTTTAAAGTATTACAGATGTCCCCTCCCACCCACTGACTCCTTCCCACTGTTTCTGTCCCCTCCCCAGGCCTTCCCAGCACTATTGTCTGTCCATGGGCTATGCATATATGGATATAAGTTCCCTGGTTAATCTCTTCCTGCCCTCACCCCATCCCCTCTGATATACATCAGTCTGTTGCATGCTTCAATGTCTCTGGATCTTTCTTATTCATCAGTTTATGTTGTTCATTAGATTCCACATATAGGTGAAAAACAGGATATTTTCAATGTATACAAACATATATGGGACTACAAATGTATTCACAATAAGTAGTTCCAGATGGTTTCTTCTGTATAACAGTTTCTTGTATAAAACAGAATACATTTCTCTCTCACATAAAAGAAGGGCTCAGGTAGTTAGCTCAGGTGAGGTAGGGAGGCTCTGGGGTCTTTGAGGACCCAGGCTCCTTTTGATTGTGATAATGGCATTTCCATCTTCAGGAGTGTCTTCTGAGGCTCTGGATATCATGCTTCCAGTTCACAAATTATACCTCAAAACAATTCTGTTAGCAGTTCAGTGGTCTGCTTTGAGTCACATGGAAGCCTGAGAACAATAGCATTTAAACGGGATAGTTTTCACTTGAAATAAAACGAGGTTTCATAGCTAACGAGAAAGAAAATATTGAGTATTTGGTGGCAACCAGCAATTTGTGCTAATCCATATCTTTCTTCTCTTTTAGAGCTTTGAGATATGAGTTCCATTTGATGTTCCAAGTGTTTGAAAGTAGGAATTGATATTTTGACCATCTTCTTAAATTAATCTTCTGGTGTTTAAAAATAAAATACATCCTTTAGTTGCAGGAAATATTTTTGAACTACCTTGAACCTTGTAGAGGTTCTACTTCTCTCCCCCTGCTCTTGATCTTCTCTGGGCATTAGTGGCATTTTCTAAGAATTCAACTTGTTCCTTCCTGACCATTTTTGGGGGTTGGGGTGGGTAGAGTAGCTCTAGTACAAGTTTCAAACATCCTGCAAATAGTTTGAGCTACAATGATCTCTCCATGAAGGCTTAATCCTTGTATTAGTTAATCCTTAATCGAGACTCTAGATGCCAGGAAAAAAGCTTCTAGTCCCCCAGGCTCCAATCCTTAATGGCAGGGCCACTTTAGGATTCTCTTTTGGCTTCTTCCTGGCTTGGTGTGAGCCCAGGAGACCAGATTCTCATGGAGAAAATGCCACTCTTCTCCAGGGAAGTCCAGGGGCTTCTGAGCCAAGCTGTTCCCTGGAGCCCTGCATTCAGATGCTCATTCACCCTGGTCTGACTCCGGTTCCCAAGGTCCCATGTAATCCAGGGATGAGACGAATTGCAGAAGCTCTCACTGTCGGGACTTAATAAGCCTACGATCCCATTTCTACACTGCAAGTCTCAACTGCCTCAGAGCAGATGCTTTGCTAAGGAGAGGACTGGAGTTGGGCTTGGGAGAAAATTAAGTCAGGATTCAACCCAATCATAATCGTCCAAGAATTTGGAAAGTGATTTCAAGCTATTTAATTTTTTTTCTCCAATAGATTTCTTTCTTCAAGGTGATCTTAAATGGGATTCTACACCAAAACTGGCTTAGAATTCTGCCCACCCACATTGCACTTTGTGCTGATCCCCTGGTTCACCTTGCTGTCTTGAACTCTTATCTTGCCCCCGCCCCATGGATATGATTTTTAAAAGATTGATCTCTTGCCTATTTGACACCCACTGAAAGAGATTCAGAACTCTTCTTTGAAGTTTTTGTATCCAGCAGGTATTTCTTCCACCTGTCCCTGTGCAGACAGAAATGCCATCTATCATAGAATTAGTTTTGTTTTGTTTTTGTCTTTTACAAGAAGGTGCAAAAATTATTTCTTCTATATGAGAAATATCAAAGAAAAGGGCATCTATCTTTACTGAAATACACAGAAAGGACCAATTGAGACCTCCTTTATAGTAAAGGTGGACAGTGTTAGTGGTACCAACACTCGTATTGAAAGTAATTTATAAATTTGAATACAAATATTTAAAACCCATCAAGCTAAAACCATTGAAGAGCTGACAATATATTAGCAATTAACCTAAATCTACATTTTAAGGTGGTAATTATTAAGAGTTTTTGCATCTGCACTATTATCAAAATTCTAGTTGTAAGAAAAAGAATGGTGTGTCTTATTTTCCCTTTAGCAATCTTTGGTGCCAGATGGCTGACTTTATATTCCATCTGACAGCCTCCTAACTGGGTAGCATGGGGCTCATTTCATACATATTCTAGGCCTTAGTTTCTAGATCTGTAAAATGTTCATAATGAAATCAACTGAACTCATAGAGTTTGGGGCTAATTAAATAAATTAATTTCCATAAAGAATAATGTCTAATAATGAGTAAGTACTCAGTAATCTCAGTAATTATTTTTAGCTATTTTTCAATTTGGGGATGATTCATAGAATGTATAATTTTTAAAGAGAGAGGACAAATATATTATAATAACTCTGCCTAAATGCATACACATGTAAATTAAATATTTTCTATGGAAAGTTACAACACACCTGAAATTCTACAGGATCCTCCCTGCCACATCCACCCTACTCCCTACCCCCTCATCCTGGAAGTCCATAAGGTCTAAAGTTCATCTTCTTAACAAGAACTGAGTCTCCCAATTCCCAGTCTCACTCTGTGAGTAACTCCTTCCCAGGTTGATTCTTTGCCAGTTGAAAAACACACTACCTTTAATCTGGGAAACAGTACATGTTTCTATGCTCCTGCAAAATATTTTCCTAATTTACTAAAGTCAATTACTGTTGTATAACAGGAACAAGAGGTAGACGAACATTTGACTACCATTTTATCACTTGACAAGCAAAAAGAACAAGAAAATTAACTAAAGAAGTATTTAAAGGGCACTCCAGGTTTAGGGTGCTATCTTACCGCTTCTGCACTGCTGTGTGTTCAGTGGATTCTGGAGCGTGACATTGGCAGCATATGACAACCTAGAATAAGAAAAGAACGTAGTAAATGTCTCTCTGCTTTTTGATTTGATACAAATGTCGTAGCACCAGTTGACATCATCTCCAGAATAAGAAACACATGAAAGCAAAACAGCTCTGCTCTGGACTGGCGGCTTGATTTAGTGACACGCGGCTCCCTTGCTTTATGAGTTCTGTAATATCAGCCTATTTGGTTTATGAAGAATAAATGATGAATAATTCATAACATATAAAATTTAATCATGGAAATCTGATGTTAGAGACCTTATTCTGAAAAAGACAAAGCCTCCATATCAATCATGAGGCACATTTTAAAAATAACATAACATCTTTTTGTTAAAATTAAGCCTCAAGTGCAATATATTCTATACAAGATCAAGAACAACCTCTTTAAGTAAAAGCATTTATCCGAATGGGTGCATTATAATGATGTGTAGATTTATGCACAAAATTCAATATAATCACCGACAGGCAAACTATCTTCCACTGCTTCTTTTCCCATCTAATTTTAAATCACACTGAATACTAAATCAATTGAACTGATGACTTGTAGTAGGTACTGAGTCCTTTGGAGAAATAACACTACTTGTAAATTCTGTAACCTTGGAAACATGCAATTGTGATTTGTATTGTGGGTGTTTATGAGTATAGTGTGACAGTCCTCAACATTCCCAATCTTAAAGACAGAGGCAAACACCTACCCCTAGAGTGATCTAAATCTGACACCCTTACCAAAGTTTCATCCCACAAGCAAGCCAACTAGACAAGTGGACATCTAGCATGTTTCTTCCCTCTTTCCTCTTAGACCATTTCTTTTTAACTGCAGTTGAAAGTGGCCCTGGAAGGCCCAGGTCCTTTAATTTTATGCTAAATACATTGAATGGCTGTACTGAGTCTCAGAAAAAAGATGGTTTCATTTCCATGGCATGTAGAGATCTTTCAGGTTGCCTACATCATCTTCAGAACTTCCCATTGATCATTGAAAATGTCCCAATAATTCAGGAAATTCACTGACTGTGTCTACCTGCTATCTATCCTGGGTGAGATGCAAAAGAAAATGAAGTGGCAAACAGTTAGAGACATCACTGGGACAATCATTCTGGAAGGGATATAGCATGTAGCTGACCTGGAGAGAGAGAGAGACATGCCCAGGAAATTGCCTAGGAAAATGACTCTGGTGATGCCAATTTCTATAGACTGTCCCTGTGTCTTTTCTTTCCTTATGTGTGCTTCCCTCATTACCACACCCAAGTTTTTTAATCAGAATCATTCCTTAATGGTAATTGAAAAGTCTATGATTCAGTACATTCCAAATAAATATAGGAGGCATCACTCAGTTCAAAGACTCAGTGGTACAATAAATATTGTATTTCTTAATCAATAATTTATAACCAACCCCCAGGCCACATTAAGGTGGACTGACAGGGGCACCCAGCTCGGGCAGCCTGAGAGCTGGTTTTCACTCTCTAGGGACCCACAGAGATCAGGAGTTGACACCTCTGCTTGGAAAATGAAGGAAGCTGTGTAATGTTTGAAGTAACACAGTCATCGGGAGCCTTCTTGTCTAAATCCCCTGGTTTACAGTCCTGTGGCTTCCATTTCCTTCTGTGTCACTAGTGGAAGACAGAAATTACTGCTAAGATGGAACTCTGATGTTGGAAATCTGGTCTCATCTACTTCTGTGACAATTACAGAAAACAGAGATTGCTGCCAAGACAGAACTCTGATGTTGGAAGTCTGGTCTCGGAGTGCCACAGTCCAACCACCCCCTCCAAGGTCTATCTCCTTCATCCAGCCCCGCCAGGGCACTGCCTGAGAACCCTGGGAGTAGACTCACTTCACACTCTAGGAGATAAATCTCTTTCCATCTTTCTTCCCTTCAGGAGCGGATACACGTATCATTGTTATTGTAAATCACAAATGCTGTCAAGCAATGGATGGTCAGAGCCACCACTGACTGAGTGAGTACACAGAGTCATTGGTGATCCATCCCTCTGATTGGCCATCAGCCAACCAGTAAGAGTGGTATCTCTCCATACCAAGAGACATATATTCAAATTCAACACAAATCATAAGGTTGATCAACGGATATGATTATACAGTTGATTTTTGAACAATATAGGTGTTAGGGGCACTGACACCCATTTAATAAAAAATCCACATATAACTTTTGACTCCCCCCAAAATACAACTACTAATAGCCTACTGTTGACTTTACTGATAGCATAAACTGTAAATTAACACATATTTTGCATTTTATATTTATTACATACTCATTATTACAATAAAGTAAACTTAGAGAGGAGAATGTGTTAAGAAAATCATACGGAGGATAAAATATAGTATTTATAGAAAAATAATCAAATATAAGTGAACCTGGAAAGTCTAAACCCATATTGTTAAAGGAATGCCTGTACTTTGTATATATAGGATATTAGCAACTGTCTGTGGTATGACAGCTAGATTGCACTAACCTCTTCTCTGATGATACTTTATAGAGATTCAACCACATTTCTCAGTAACACCATGTAACTTAACTAAAAATTTGTGTTTATATGATTTACCCAAAAGTCTCATACACCTTAACCATTGGCCTACAGGCACACAGAGGGCATACGACAGAAAGTCTCATGAGGTAGCGAACAAAACCGTCTTTTTAATGTTATCACAGTGTTCTTATGTTTTTTGTTCTATTTATATCACAAAATAAATTCACTTTATATTACTACAAAATAATATGAGACATATAACCAAGCTCATCACATCAGAAAAATTCTTTATTTCTTTCTCTCATACAACCTTGTAAATTTATTCTCTAAAACAAGGATTTCATATTACATATTCTGTGTATTAAACAATTAAAATCTGTTTTTATTATTTTAGGCCACATGGATGCCATTTACAAGAATAATATTGCCCTTCCATAACTTTTTGTTCTGTAAGTTAACACTCCTACTTAGCATATTAGAAACACATCTATATTCTGTCATTGCAAGCAGACTTACATAGCAATTTTGTGTTCAGTGAAACAAAGACATCCAACCTAACATTGGCATTGTTTTTTTGTATGTGTGTGTTTGTTTTAATTATCAATGAGCAGTTGTGAAGCAACCTGACTTCAAATACCAAAAGCTTCATTAACAATGGACAAAAGAGAATATTCCATGGAGAAAAATCACTGTAGTAAAAACTAGTTATTTATTAATTTTGGAGTTTGTTAAGTATATTTTGAAAATTGAGAAAGGTTTATTAAATATTTTATTAAACATTTTAATTTCACTATGTTCTTGTAGTAACTAGGTATTATAATCATAAAAGAATGTTTATCACCTTAAAGTGGAATAGATAAAATATGGATGGAATAGGAGGGCCCATATGGTAATTTCAGAGCACAATTTATGAAGCCTGTTTATACTTTAATGCAGAAGAATGAGCTGCCACCATCCTTCAAAAGGGTCTGTTAAGATAATCTCTAATAAATATATTGTATTGAAGGAAAGATGATGGTTTCTCTGAAACAAATTAGATCTATTAAACTATGAAACATTAGAGTTTTTTGAAGCAGAAAACATACTATGAACAATGAAGAGAAAAATGTAGGAAGGGTAAGTGAATCTAAATATATTTATAATTCAATACAAATGTCACCATAGTCTCTGCCAAAGACTTTAAGAAACAAATTCATGGAACTGTGTAATACTGTTTGATCATTGGTAGGGACAAGGTTGAAATGCAGGGATGAAGATAAAAATGAATGAATAATTTATTTCACTTACTAAAGAAGAATAAGTTAACTGGTAAGGGTGCATGTGAGCAAGTCATTCAGGCTATAAAATAAAGTCTGTAATTTATCATATCACTTCAGCTATATACTAATATACATATGTATATATGTATATCCTATCTAATAAAGATGGAATATGCAAATTGACCATCATTTTACACAAAGATGGCAGCACCCACAGCCAATAAGGAGGGAATATGCAAATTGATATAAGGAGGGAATATGCAAATTGATGCAACAAAGATGGTGGCAGCTGGCTGGAGCAAAGGCGGGAGGCAGCTCCAGGCCCTGAGCAAAGGCCTAGGTCCCAGGTGCCAGAGGGAAGCCAGTGCCGGCAGCCAGGGGAAGGAAGGCCTATTCTTGCACGAATCTTTGTGCATTGTGCATATATACACAACACATACACACACAACACACACACACAAACACACTCATACACACACACTCAAACACACACACACAACACACACATATATATATATATATACTAGAGGCCCGGTACACAAAAATTTGTGCACTCGGGGGGTCCCTCAGCCCGGCCTGCATCATCTCACAGTCCAAGAGCCCTTGTGCTTGCTGCTTGCTCTTTAGCTCCTTAGCACTGCCACAGAGCCTCTCCCGCCACCACCACTGCGTTTGCCAGCCGTGAGCCCGACTTATGGCTGAGGGGCGCTCCTGCTGTGGAAGCGCACTGACCACCAGGGGCCAGCTCCTGCATTGAACATCTGCCCCCTGGTGGTCAGTGCACATCATAGCAACTGGTCAAATGGTGGGACACTTAGAATATTAGGCTTTTATTATACAGTAAGTCCTCGGGTTACATCAGAGATCCATTCCTACAGTGCGACGGAAAGCGATTTTCGCAGTAAGTTGGAATCCACCTACATAAGCACCTACGTCACTCACATGGAGCATATGCACAGCAGTAATAAAGTGAAACAGTAAAAAAAATAAAAGAAAAGAAAGATAACATTTCCTGACCTTTACTTGTGGTAAATAAATAATACAAAAACATAAAGCACATATCATACGTTGATGAAATGACGGACTTTTTTTTTTTTTTATAAATAAATGGGAGATGGCGATGTAACCACAAAATGACATATATCAAGTCTGATGTAACCCGAGGACTGCCTGTATAGGATATTTTTTTTAAATAAAAACATGAAGGAACTTCTTCAATATTAATGTTGAAATGGTGACAGCGCCTCACGGTGTCATCTATTAATGTTGCACTCAATTCCATGTAGAGACAGAGACCCTGACAAAATCTTCATCACAACCAATAGCTAAGGCTTATAGACAACCTAAAATAAGCACTAGAGTGAAACTGTTCAGTTAATACTAAAATATAGGAAGCTTGACTAACAAAGCCTTACCCTAGCTTCAACCTAAGGACTATTTTGAAAATATGTAAGGAAGATAAAAACTTTTGAACACTTAATAACATTCATCTTAATATACAAGGAAAACCTGAATACCTAAGAAAATATAACCATAACAAAACAGCAGATAGAATATCAAGATATTTTCCTGTACTTGATAGGAAAAAAAACAAAGCTAATATGTCAATCAAGTGAATATGATTATTAAATATAATTTGATCTATGATTATTATAATTATTTTATTACAACTTTAATTATGAAATGCAATAAAATATTTAACAACCAATATATTATTTCATAATAAGGACATTTTCCCTTGAATTTCTTAGAGAGAAGAGTATATAGGTCCTCAAGTTTCACCAGACTATAATTATAGATAAGAAATTCTTAAACAAAAATAATCAAAGACATTTACCTAAAATGAGTACTAAATAAACTATCATTTCAGGACATAAAAGCAGCCTTCCCAGCTTGGATTATTAATGGCTGTATGCCATGTCTAACCAAAGAATTTGTGATGTCTTAAAGAATTTATCTGTGCTCAGAGCATTTGAAACAGTAGACTAGAAAATCTCTAGACCAGACAGATGCTATTATTTTGATGTGGATAAATGACACTGATTCCATCCAGCACCATCATCAGTCCCCCTATGACTTGTGGTAATGTAAGCCTGACAATTAAAAGCAAGCCCAGGAAAGACGATGAAATGAGGGAGATCCCAAACTGCAATATTTGCCCAAATTGACTGCATTACAATTCAGTCACAAAAAGAAGTCTTGAGACTGAAATAAAATTCAATTATAACTTAAAGTAAGTAATGAATCTTACCCCAAGGAAGAAATTCATACTTAAAGTATAGACAGCAGAAAATGACCAACAGAAATAACTAAACATATA
Organism: Myotis brandtii; assembly: GCF_000412655.1. NCBI lineage: Eukaryota > Metazoa > Chordata > Mammalia > Chiroptera > Vespertilionidae > Myotis > Myotis brandtii. The sequence goes on along the minus strand of NW_005370042.1, from coordinate 335,809 downwards.
GGATGCCATGTTTACAAGACATAATTAAAGACAAATAGAAAAACTTCAATGTTTTTACTATTTGACAAGTAATAATAAAAAATAGGTACTGAATAGAACAATTTAGATAATATTCTTAAATGGTAATTCTAAGAAATACAGAAATATAGAAAGTTAATGAAATTGAATTCAGAAGTTTATTTAGATGGTAGGCAGGAAAATACTATAATCATTGTAATATATATGTTATAATTTTTTAAAACTATTAATTCAAAATCTTACAGAGCTAATCAAGAAAAGAGATAAAATAAATGTAAATGATGAGATGAGAATGAAGAATTCAATAAATCAATGAAATAAAGGCAACTTAAAGGGAGAGAAAATGTGTAAGTCTAGCTAACATGGCAACTTGGATTATTGCTCACCACTCCTCACTTCCTCCTGATGATAAAATCACAAATCCAGTCCATTTGCCATATTGGTCAGCAGTGCTTACCGCTCTGGGATTTGGGGTATATCTCTCCATCCCAGTGATATTGAGCTTAGGCAAATCACTAGGTTTGGTCAATGGAGTGTCATTACCTGAATATTATAAACAGAGGCAATAGATATTCTTTTTGAAAAAAGATATCTTATTATTTTTTTTAATCTTCATCCAAGAATATTTTCCCATTGATTTTAGAGAAATGGAAGAGAGAGGGAAAGACAGAGAGGAACATAGATGTGAGATAAACACATGGATTGGTTACCTCCTGCATGCGCCCTGACCAAGGCCGGGCCAGGGAGGAGCCTGCAACTGAGAATCGAACCTGGGACCCTTAGGTCCACAGGCCAATGCTCTATCCACTGAGCAAAACCGGCTAAGGTGCAATATATGTACTTGCATGACATGGCTGGGACTCTTACACTTCTGCCTCTCACCCGTAAAATAGACCTCAAGTTGTCACTGGTTTAAAAAAAATGGCTTTCTGCAAACATGCTTCTGGTGGTGGCAGCAGGCGCACCCTCGACATGCAGACGATGTGGACGAGTTCTTGGACTTGTATGTGCTGCGAAATGCTCCGCCAGCAAACGCATCATCGGCTCCAAGGACCAGGCATCCACCCAGATGAACGTGGCCGAGGCTGACAAGGTGACAGCAGGCTCAATGGCCAGTTTAAAACCTATGCTATCTGCGGGGCTATCCACAGGATGGGTGAGTCAGATGACTCCATTCTCTGACTGGCCAAGGCCAATGGCATTGTCTCAAAGAACTTCTGACTAAAGAGCATCACAGATTGAAACTTGTCATAAATAAATAGTGGAAACATAAAAACAAAACAAAAAACAAAACAAAAACAAAAACAAGAGAGGTTTTGTAAAGCAGGACCCAACACTTAGCTGAAGCCCAGCCTAACTAATGCCCCAGTAGCTTAGCGAGCTAAGGCCCACCCTCAGGAAAGACCCACAACAGACAAACGCGTGCTTTTACTAATACCCACTAAGTGTGAAGCTAGTCTGTGAACAACATTTTTAAAGATTTAAGATACCTAATAATTAAGAAAATGTGCATTGGATAACTTATTGTTCAAGATTTTTAAAGTTGCAAATCGTGATTTATGGGGCAGAGCTCTTGGAAGATCTCATGCGTAACCAGGAGAGCTAAGATCACAGCAACATGTTCTTGTTCTTATGAGTGGGCTTTTAATCTCAAGTTCTATTTGATCTTTAATTTGCCATTAACTTTTTTTCTAATAATAATAAAAGCAAAATAATAATTTTAAATATAATTATTATATATCTATCTATACTTACATATCTTTATTAATAAAAGGGTAATATGCTAATTAGACCAGATAGACTGGATGTCTTCTGGATGTCCTTCTGGACAAAGCTGCAGTGTCTGTGAGGGCTGAGGAGGGCTGGCAGTGGAAGCAGCAGCGGGATGATGGGGGTGGTGCCTTCCTCCTGCAGAGGGAGGCCAGACTGTGGCTTAGGCATGGGAGCCGGCCTAAGCCATCAGTAGGACATCCCCTGAGGGCTCCTGGACTGTGAGAGGGGACAGGCCAGGCTGAGGGACACCCCCCCAGTGCACGAATTTTTGTGCACCTGGCCTCTAGTATGGATATATATAAAGGAGAATGGATTTTAAATGAATCATCATAACATAGTCTCTACAATGCTGACCAATTATCTTTAACCTATCTTATATTTTCTGCTTGTTTTTTGTATTTAATAGAAAACTTAGGATATAATGATATTTGTCCTTAAGTAGTTTTACATTATTTTACAAAAGAATATAATTTGTCTTATAAAACATTAATTTTGAATGTTAGCTAACATCCATTTTTATTAAAAGGTATGGTTAACCTCAAAATGGATTTTTGATAAATTGTTTATTCCAGAAAATCTTTAGTTTTAACAAAATTCACTCAAAAAGCAAATGAATGATATATCTAGACATTTTAAGAGGCAAATCCTTGTAAAATTAATTGAACATCATTACCATAGTATTCACACATTTTCAGACTGCAGAAAGGATGTAACACTTTTGGTGCTAGCCATATCTGAGTGTTAAAGTCTGACAACATGCCTCATTTTCCAAATATACCTAAGTAAACCTGCAGATAATTTCAATTATGGAGATTCTTGAAAAGTGACCAGAAGATATGAAGACTCTATACTTCATGAGGGAACATAGACTATCACCTGTAAATGTTTATTCTAAGAAGCTAATTATAAATCAATATGAGGGAATCCATTAGGATATATCATAAGTGAAAAAATAAAATTAAGAAACTACTATAGGCTTTTATTAGGATATTCATTTAGTTTATGGTAAAAGATGTTCCCCCATTGGTCAAAAAAATGTTTTTCTCTGTCATGTGACACTCAAGATGCAGGCATCTCATCTCAGGGCTTCAGTGGTAGCTCTGATCCACAGGGCTTCAGAGCTGTGTCATTCTCAGATGGGACTCTGGGTCAAGAGGGGGATTTCATACCCCTAGAGGGAGGATGGGGAAGGAGGCAGCATGCCCATCTCAGGAAGGGAGACTGCTGGACGCTGTGCCTATCTCTCAACTCCTATGTCAATGACTACATTGGATCACATGGTCACACCCACTTTTCTTCTGAAAAGCTATGTCAAGGAATTAAAGATTTTATTACTGTGATGGAAAACTGACCTTAGAGACAAATGCAATCTCTGAAAAACTCTTTTGTAAATTCAATAGTTATTTCTCATAAAACATCGTCAATATCGAGAATGGAGGGTGCTTTTTCCATAAAAAGTAATAAATATAATACATATAATGAAGCATATAAAAGACTCTTCTTATAGGAGACTTGTCCTATCATATATCTAGTTTTAATCTAAAAACTAAAGTAACTAAGACAGTGATATTGGCATATACACAGACAAGAAAATCAATAAAAAACAAAAGAAAGGAGTAAAAAAGACATGTGAAAACAGTGGCATAAGAGACATACAAGAAAAGGAGAAACTAAGTAGATAATAGGAAAGTTTATTTTCCATACAGAAAAGAAAAGCAAGAAAATTGATCTCTGTCCCCCATATGCACAGAATTCAAGCCCAGATTAAAGATTTAATAATGCAATGGGAAAATTTCATTACTTAGTAGAAAAATATCTTTCAGACTTTTGTATATCATTTCTTAAACTAATGTGCAGGAACAATGATAGTAACAACAATAAAATAAGGGTTTTAATAAATGACCCACTGCTAAATTTAACTACATTAAAATTAGGATCTTATGTTGAAAAATAATAAACTACACCTGAGAGGAAATACTTGTGATGAATAACTGACAAAAGGTTGGTGTGTCAAGAAAAGTTTAAAACACGGTAGAAGATGGGTAAGACATGAAAATCTTGGGTTGATGTTCAGCCAGTATACAAAAATACAGGATGACATTCATCTTACAGGCTTGTATTCATATTTTTTATCTGGTCACCCTGGTATCTGTTTACATTGGTCATTGCCTTTTCTGTACCAATTGCTAAATGTTTAGGCTGCCACTCCATAAATAGCCATTTCATATAATAGGAAATAAATATGGCCAATAAACATATGAGAAAATGAGTAAGGAGGGAAACCTAAATCATGGTTTTCATGAGGCCATTTCAATCAGTGAACTACAAAAATATGAACTTTGACAATACCAATGGTGAGGAGAAAACAAGTCGATGGGTTCTTTTATAGGCAGCTCATGTGAGTTCAGATCCCTTGAATGACTTTGGGAAACCATTTGGAATTTTCTTTAAAAGTTGAATCCCACTGTATTCCACAGGCCCTACCCAACTCCTAGGAACATCTCTAAGAGAACTGCAGTCTTCCCTTTCTTTAATGTTCTCTGACCTTAGGGAATGTTTTTCTCCATCTTGTCTATGAAAATACTTGTCTCTTCAAGTCTACGAATCCCTTTAAGCCATACCAGAAATGTAGGTCATGTAAAAAATCTGCTGCATTTAGTCCTGTTGTTACAAAGGGAATATAGACATATAGCCAGTGTAAGAACAATAGAGTGATAAATAAGCAAAATAAAGACAAACTCACTGACAGAGAGCAGGCAGACAGTGCTGGCAGGGGTCTGGATGAGGCGGGTGGAGGGACTGGGCAAATAAGAAAAAAAGAGAGAGAACTCATGGGCATGGACAACAGTGTGGTGATTGCAGGGGGAGGGTGTGAGTAGAGGTGGAAAAGGGCACAGAGGGGATAATGATGATAGAAAAAATGAAATAAAATAAGTTAAGAAATAAACATATTAAAGTATTTTCACAACTTTAAAAATTAGGAATAAGAATGGGGCAAGAGAAGTCATATATCTAGCAAATAAAAAGGAATAAATCCATTTCAGCCAATTTAAAAATAAATAAATAAATAAATAAATAAAT
>NW_005370042.1:309451-329558 GCF_000412655.1 Myotis brandtii | reverse complement strand
GCCCCAACTCCCCAATCGGCCCTGCTCTGAGCCCGACCAGGGGCTGCACCTAGGGATTGGGCCTGCCCTCTGCCACCTGGGAGCAGGCGTAAGCCAGCAGGTCATTATCTCCCGAGGGATCCCAGACTGCGAGAGGGCACAGGCCGGGCTGAGGGTCCCCTCCTCCCCCCCGAGTGGACAAATTTTTGTGCACCGGGCCTCTAGTCTAAATAATATTTCTTGGTTTGTGGTGATGACAAGATCAGGCCCCACTCTGGAGTGCTTGCTCTATGCCAGAACTGCTACAAACCATTGGCCATGGTTAATTTAGTTAATCTTCACAATATTCTCATGAAATTTGGAGGAGTATTATTACTTTTCATGCCTAAATTGAGAAACTGAGGAACAAAGGGTTAAATGATTGGGGTAAAACCCTATAGCTTGGAAACTGCAGTCAGGGAAAACACCCAGATGATCTGACTTTATTTTTTTAAATATATATTGTTACTGATTTCAGAGAGGAAGCGAGGAGAGGGAGATAGATACATCAATGATGAGAATCACTGATCAACTGTCTCCTGCATGCTCCCTTCTGGGGATCGAGCCCAAAACCCGAGCATGTGCCCTGACAAGGAATGGAACCATTACCTCTTGATTCATAGGTTAACACTCAACCACTGTGCCATACCTGCCGGGCTGATCTGACTTTAAAGCCCCAACTCTCAACCACTTCATCAGACTCTTCTCAAGCTCTAGTACCCATCCCTCCTCACCAGCACTGGTGGCCCCTGCTGATCAACACACAAAACAGGAAGTAGACCTAGCCCTGGCCAGGTGGCTCAGTTGTTTGGGTGTTGTCCCCTGGCATCCAAAGGTTGCTGATTTGATTCCTGGTCAGGGCACATGCCCAGGCTGCTGGCTCCATCCTCAGTAGGGGGTGAACAAGAGGCATTCGACAGATGTCCCACTTTAACATGGGTGTTTCTTTTTCTCTCTCCCTCTCCATTTCCCTCTTGCTAAAAATCAATACAAATACTTAACAAACAAACAAACATGAACTAGACCTAGAACATGGTTAATTGCATAAAAGTCAGATAGCTTATTAGTGGAAGCCAACCGGATTGCCATTCCTTGGAAGTTGGGAGTTTGTGGTGAGCAGTGGCATCTAGAATAAAGAGCCTCGGTGAGCAGAGGCAGAGAAACAAAGATCTCTAGCTTATCAATAAATTAGAGTTACTAAAAATAGCAGTATCATTTGCTTGGAAATAGCTAACATGTTTATTATAAGATTTCTCAAACATATGACATATAATGAATAAGTTAATGGGAGAAAAGGAGATATATGTACTACTATTTGTAATACTTTAAACAATAAAATAAAATTTAAAAAATAAAGTAATTTTCAGGTGATAGCTAATATAATATTTGATGATGTTCTATTACTTCTATTATTTCATTTTAACCTAATTTCAAAAAGGATAATAAGTAAAATATTAATGAATGAGGAAGTGGAGGGTCAGAGAATTGAGATAATTATCTAAAATCATTCTAATCATTACTTCTGAGTTCATTGCTTACTCGACATCTTCAAATCGCTGTCTTTAGAAGTAAATATTTTCATATTCTTGCATTTTCCTCTAAGTTATACTTTTTAAAATCTAAACAAATTTATTGTTTATATCACACTCTTCCCACTCCCATCAAAATTTCTTCCCTTTTGATTTGGTTCGCTTGAGTTGTGGGTGATGGCATTTTCTTTCCTCACATTCATTACACAATATACATGTTTTTTCATGACATAATTCAGTGTCTTAGCAAATTAGAACAACTTAATACCCCGGGTAGCCTTGGACTGAGATAAAGTGCAGTAGAGGGGAACCAAGCCTGAGAGCTTGATTCTGGAGGACCGCATTCAGGCATGGCTCTCAGGCACGATGATAAGTCCATTGCACCTCCATGGTGAGAGGGGAGAGTGGAAAACATTAAGAACTATTTTGTTATTGTTGCTGGAGTTGCATGAAAATGCAGTCGACAGTAAAATGTAAGATGGTAAAATATACAAAAAATTATCTTATACTGTATATTGGTTTAACACTGCCATAATTGAATTTAGAAAAATGTCAAAGGTAAATATAGCTCTAGTGTTCCCACATAGATTAATGTAAGGAAAATGTCTGTTTAAATAGACATGGGGATGAAATAAGATAAAGCCAAATGGAATAGAATATACTCTTGTTCACTAACTTAATCAGGATTAAAAAGGTCGCACATAGCTACCTTTATTATTTTAGTGCATTGGCAAAATTTCCAAGGGTTTTTACTGTTTTCAGGAAATAGATTTTATTTCAGGGTTTTACAATATTTCAGAACTGCCATAAACATTTTAAATATTTTATGCAGCATTTTATTTGAAATTGTAATTGTGTCATGAAAGTTCTATGATGATCTGAAGGCAGCCTACTAAATTTTCTTTGCTGTGCCCTAGATGTTTACAAGTCTTCTCATCTCGAGACCACTACAGACACACATGACTGATAATCTATCTTTATAGAATATTTTTTAAAACTCCCCATCGTCCTGAAGAGCAACTTACTTTTCATAGATGTGTTCTCCTTTATCCAAATATTCTTAACAGACAGAAAAAGAAGGTGACAAAAAATAAATAAATTCAGAGGAAATGTTTTGCAATTATTCCTCCAGTAAGTTCTATTGAATTAAGAATAGAATTACTGATGATTTGATGTATAAAATATTATATGTCCAGTCTCATCTGGAACTACCTCACAACCAAAATATGGTAACCTTTATTGACACCAGCAATCAGCCAAGTAAAATAACAGTAACCATGCTGGCTGCTGGAGGTCAGTTGAGTCAAATGTAATATAACTAGCAAAGAATTTGTAAGATGTTTGAGAATATTTAATACTGAAGATGAGAGAAGGTGATGGAACAACAGACGTAGAGCCTATGAGGACATTAGCCAAGGAATGTGGGCAGGTCTAGACTTTGGAAAAAACAAGAAAATGGATTCTCTCCATGGAGTTCCCAGAAGGCACACGGTTCTGCTGACCCATTTTAGACCTCTGATTTTCGTAAGATAATACCTGGGCTGTTTTAAGCTACTGAGTTTCTGGTAATTTGTCATAGCAGCAAAAGAAGCCCAATACATCAGCTAGTCAATCGTAACCTGAAGTGAAGTCATCACACGCTTCTTATTTCTCACCATGTCTATCACTTAGAGATTTCGAGTTATATATTCTCAAAATAGTTTTGTTCAAATAAATTGAATTTTTGTGTTTGCTGAACACTGAAAAGTTAAATGTAGATGCAGAACAGAAGATAATGTATTCTCCATATAGTTTTTACTAAAAATAACAGGTCAAACATAATTTTAATATTTTAAAATAAGTTTTCAGATGGGATTATAGTAAGAATAACTTACTGATATACTTTAAAGAATAGATTTCAGATTTGTCTCCACTATAAAATTTCATTGACAGAGTTATATTTAAGTGTCTCAAAATGTCTTCTGAATTGCTTCACTTCAAGAAATGTGTTTAACCAATTTAAGTATACTACAGAAAAATGACTTTGTACAGACATTTGGACAGAAAATAATGGTCTTTACCACAAGCTTCAATAATCCTCGAGGCATGTGCATAATTGTGTCTCCTTCATGTCCCTTGGAGCCTGTGTTAGAATTTAGAGGTTGTCTAGATCACTTTCACTAGAAAAATAAGTCATAAAGCTTCTTCTTTAGTAGAGTTGCAGACCCTGTCCTGCTCAAAACTTTTGAACTTGAAATCACCTACCTGTATGTAGATTCACTTAATGTGAAGAAGTGGGATGAGGAAATTTAACTATTTATGATTGGTTAGTCATGTCACAAAATATTTGTTCTAACATCTACAATTAAAAACTTCAGATTACTTTAATCAGTATACAAGTAGAAGTTCAAAGGTATATAACTGAAAATGTACCATTTGAAATTCTGGTAAACAAATACATATATCTATATATCTATATCTATATCTATATCTATATCTATATTTTTTTAAGCATTGCTAGCAAGTGACTGCCATGAGTAAAATAACTTAATATCAAGAGGTTTCCTGCATATTAATAAGCCAAACCATATATACATATGTATATATATCTTAAGTAAAATATTCGTTTTTAAATATATATAACAACAAAACTTAAGAACGCTTCAGAGACTTAATTAAATTGTTTGAAGATGATATATAAACAAAATAAATAGTTCCAGTCACATTAATTTCTCTTTATTTTTATCATTTATTGGGGTGACAGTGATTAATAAGATCACATAGGTTTTAAGTGTATATTTCTATAGTAATATTAAATCCATTGTGAGAATTTTGAAAGGCTGGTTATGTGTTAAATTTCACACTGATTTAATATCATCACACTAAAATAGAACTCCTTTCAGCTTGAAGGTCTTCTTTGATACAATAAAAATATTAAAACATGGCTCATATGTGGAAATTGTTATTGAGAAGATGATACACTGTTGAAAGCTGTGTTAATAATTTTAAGACACTAGGATCCAAACACAGGATGCTAATTCATTATTAAATTGATAAACTGAGAAAAAAATTGGACTGATATGTCAGGGTATATTTATCTTAAAAATTCATGTATTATAAAGCATTATTTCTAAATTGGTAATATAATTTGATGATGTCCAAAGCTTTCTAATGTAGTGTTTCACAAATATTGGTGCATATTTAGTTTTGAAATTTCTATTCTGATGGATAGTAGTGAACTAGACTATAATAAGAAATTTATGTTTGAGTGAAAAGAGGGAGAAAATATGAAGTGAGGTCAGGGGAAGGAATACAATTTTTAAAAAGAATGAGTAGTCCAAGGAAGAATGAGGAATTTATAAATTGCTTCAGACTTTTAAATTTACACTTGGAACAAGTAGAGAAAAGTCTTTACCTTTGATGAGAAAAATTAGAAAATGTAGGGAGACTTTATGGAAGAAAAATTACTGTTTCTTCTCGGCTAATTAAACTCAAAATAATAGCAGGATTCAGTGAGAAGATGAACAAACATATGCTTAGAATATTTATCTGATCATAAACAATTATATTATTCTGGTACCATGAAATTAATCCTTTATCAGAAAGAATTAGAACAACAATAATATCTAAAAACTGAATCATCTCTCTCTCAAAGTGCTCAACTTTCTTTCAAAATCTAATTAGTTACTCACCAGGACTTCTGAAAATATCATATGTTTAGCAATGAAAATAATCACTGTGAAACCGAAATTGCATTCGTCTTTAGCTACATCCTATGTTTACTGATAACTTTTAAAGCAGTTGCTCAGGGCTGCTTCCCACGTGTGCTCTGTGCATACACGCAGGGGGACTGGGGTCTCGGTGCTCCCCTGTGTCCTAGGGAGAGATGGGCAGGCGATATTCCTTCGCTTCCCTCTCTCAAGATACTTGTTCCCCAATCACTTCTCAGGGTACAATCAGCCCATGAGAACACACAAACTACAATGAAAACATGGGCCTGAGCCCCCTCGTGGATCCGTTGGTTGAAGCATCCACCCCTACACCAAAAGGTTGCGGGTTCGAGCCCTAGTCAGAGCATATACCTGGGTTGCAGGTTTGGTTCCCGGTGCGAGCCTGGGGGGTAAACCAATTGATGTTTCTCTCTCTTCTCTTTCTCTCTCTCAAAATAAAACAAATAAACCTATCCTCCGGTGAAGATTAAACAACAACAACAACATGGGACTGAAAGATATGACCACTTAGTCACTATAGCAATGAGGTGAGGAGTAAGGTTAGGAATGGATTGTTTTAATGATCTTCCAAACAGCGACTACTAATGCCTAATGCTTAGACTAAGTGCCTGACGTTGGGTGTCTGCATTAGCTATCTGAGCTTTAGATTCTTTAAGTTAAAAGAGAAATGGCAATATCCACCCAATCTGGTTTTCTTGAAGATGAAATCACACGGCCCATGCTAAGCAGCTAGCACAGTGTCTGACAAATGCTGAGGCTCCATAATACGTTGCCTTTTCCTAACCTTGTATACTACTGAAGAAGCTCCTGCTTTCTTTTTTTATCTCAAACCCAAGCTCACTCCAGAAATAAAAGCCTTTACAGTTTCCCTTGTCTGCTGCCCGCCTCACAATCCTAGATCTCCCGTGAACAATGACAACAAAATGTATAGAGTCCTTCTGGTGGTAAGCAGATCTCCATCGCTGACTGGGTGTAATTCCGAGATCTATGCATTGAGACTACATGGCTTAAACCTTGACTATATGCCTGGCCACTTAGTCTTATGAAGTATCATGGAACTTATATACAGTGTAGCAGTTTTATTGAGCAGTTTCTTTAACTACTGGTTAAGGCCTTACTAGTATATGTTTCATGTTTTTATTTAATAAGATAAAATCAATTCATGAAGGAGAGTCTTTGAGCAGAGAACCTGGCATGCTTTAAATCGGCAATAAATCATCTCTATAACCTTGCAAGTTAAGCAAGAGGAGATGGAGTTAGGAAGTGACATTTCATGGAGACTCATGTCCCCTCCTAAAACTAAGGTGCTCTGGATTTAGGGTGACAGGCATGACATACCTCAAATAACATGAACATATGCCTCACCATGGGTTTCTGTAGTCTAGGGGGGGAATTCTCATCAATTTCTCACAACTTCTGAGAAGTTTTAAAAATTTCATCACATTTTGTACATATATTTGCATACCAGAAAAGCATTTGTACAAATAACTTACAGAAATGAGCCTCAAATTCATCATGTCAGATGCTTGTGAGCACTTTGCAGTGCTGTTATGAGGAATGATGTTGACAAATCTAGTTATAATGGCTGTTCTCGGAGAACCGGAAGTGGCCACGTGAAACCCTGACAGGGATCATCTGTATTAGTTGTTTGTTTACTGTCACTGGTGTTTTATTTTATGTGTTAAACTCATCCACATAAAGATAAAACACTCAGATTTTTATAAATTTGTTAAAGATGAAATGAATTTTTTATGAATTATGAAAATAAGTTTATATTCAATTTTTTAAAAACATAGCTACCCTCTGTCCTTCAGAATAATCAGAAATTGAGAATAGTCAGACCTATGAATAGTATTTCAATGTTAAACAGGGTTTCAAATGGGAAAGCTTCTTTCTAAAATAATGCAGAGTTTTAGTGTTGCTATTTTACATGTATTTGAAACTGGCATCCCATGCAAATACTTTCCACTTACTGCCCAAAACTTCCTGAAGCTTTGTTTGTACGTCTTATGCCAACAAAGCAGCACGTTGGTCTCTAAAAGAAATGGGCTGCACCTAAGTCTATGTTTGGTTTGATGGATATAATTCACATTCACTAAAATGAGAGCTTTGGGGGAAAATACAAAGTCATTATTTTGCCATAAAAGTAACTTTTTCTCTTCAAAACTAGGCACATTCCACCTTCAAAACTCATAAAAGATCCTTCTATGTAATGTGATTACCTGACTCTTGGTCTTCTACCTCTAATCTCAAAATTATCTTGTGCAGATTTCCATTTGCTGATTATGGTGATAACATTTACCATCTGTTCAAATGTCCCTGGTTTTGTTTTAGTTTATACTGTATGTTGAAAAATCTGCTTTATAATATTTCTCTAATAAATCTGTGAGCTCTTGGGAAACTGAAGATGGAACTATTGATATGAAGGGAGCTGGTTGGAGCACCCAATGCCACAAGAGGCAGGAGTGGGGATGAGGAATATAATCCTTGTGTTACAGTGAATTAAAGAACGTCCCAGGGAAAAAGCCTGAACACTGTCCAGGAAAAGGCAGATGGCAAGACTTCGATGCTAGAGGAGCCAAATGGCAGCAAAGCCTGTGTCCTCACAGAGCCTTTCCCTGCCACCATCTTAAGTATGAGAAGCAGAGACCAGCGTCACAAGGAATTTTTCAGCGCAAGACACAGACATTAACAGAAATGAATCTGTAAAATGGAATGTTGAACTAGACAGAGAGACCTATAATCTGACTGCAGAGGTTTCAGAAAGAGAATGACATGTTTTAATGGGGAGGAATTTTTTTAAATATTTTTCCTTAAAACAAAAGAAATTTAAGTCTTGGGGGCAGAGGGTACAGTGGTGGCAAATGATTTTCATTCTGTTGAATTTGAGAACATTGGAGAATTGGAGATCAAGTACAGTTTTATAGTTTCTGGAGATTAAAAAAAAAGTGCACAAAAGCTAAAGAATCAAAAGGATTCCTAAGTACACAATAGCAACAGTCAAAGGCAGAAGAAAGAAGAAATGGAGGAAAAAATGTCTTCGAACTAAGTTAAAATTGTTTTCAAACTAGAATTCTAATCCAATAATCTGGCACCCAAGTATGAGGGTGGAATAGACATTGTTAGAGAGACAAAGTTTGAAAAATAAACTGAGTTCCCATTACCCCTTTCTCAGGAAGCAGCTGAAGGGTTCCAAAAACCAAAAAAACAAATAAACAAAGGAAGAAAAGGGAAAATCAAATACGTAGGAAAGAAGACATTCCACACATGGAAAAGGTGAGGGGAGCCCCAGGGTGACAGCTGGGAGACAAGGAAAAGGTGAAGGGAAACCCAGGATGACAGCTGTGTGACATGGAAAAGGTGAGGGGAACCCTAGGGTGACAGCTGGGCGACAAGAAAACGGTTAGGGGAACCCCAGGGTGATAGCTGTGTGACATGGAAATGGTGAGTGGAGCCCCTGGGTGACAGCTGTGTGACATGGAAAAGGTGAGGGGAATCCCTGGGTGACAGCTGGGTGACATGGAAATGGTGAGGGGAGCCCCAGGGTGACAGTTGGGCAACATGGAAACAGTGTGGGGAACCCCTGGGTGACAGCTGGGTGAATGGAAACGGTGAGTGGAGCCCCTGGGTGACAGCTGTGTGACATGGAAAAGGTGAGGGGAGCCCCAGGATGACAGCTGGGAGACATGGAAAAAGTGAGGGGAATCCCTGGGTGACAGCTGGGAGACAGCAAGAGAACATGGGAGGTGCTGCGGATCCCAGGAAACCCTGGGGACATTGACAAGGGAGCAGAGGGGTTACTTGATCAATTGCATCTTGGGGAACATTATGTTACCCAAAAAGATTTGCAGAGTTGATACACTGTGGGATCATTAAGCCAAAGATTCTAAGAAAAACCAGCCAATTTTTTAAAAGGGTCAATTATTAACCTCAGAAAAATGCAAAATACATACAAAAAAAGTGACTGTACCCATGATATGGCACTTAGAACAGCAGTTTATAATATTTTTAAAGTCAGAAAAATCAAAACACTGAATATGTATTTATTCAAATTTGCAATCAAGCTATTTTGGGACTGTGGGCTGAGTGTCACAGTGGTTGCAGAGTGCTGAGATAATTGATAAAACGCTGAATCAGGAGCTAGCAAAATGCTAATAAAAATATTAGAAATACCAAGAAAATCACACTGAATATGGTAAAAAACTTTAAAGTAGATTGTTCTCCACTATGTATATAAGTAATTAGGTAAAAATAACAAATTAATACCAAAATATTGACCAAATATCAAGAATAATATTTATAAATTTCAGTTAAGAACAAAAACAATCTATAATCACAGCTCACAAACTATCATATTTACTCTCCTCTTTCTTCTTGTTGTTAAAATACAAATGAAATCAGAGAAAAAGGAGAGATGCAGTAATAACCGCCCTGGAAGTTAATGGCCCAACATTTGTGAATCTTTTAAATGAATTTCCACTAACCTATGTGGAAGGAGCCAGATTTTAATATCATTAATGGCCCACTCATAGACAATAGAAGCACAGAGAGAAAGGAAGTCAGTTAACAAGTAGAGCCAAGTTCAACAGTAGCCCCAATATGTAGTCCATGACTCTGAGGCTGAGCCTTGCTCTCTTTGCACAGGTAACTGATAGATGGACTCAAGTGGAGATGTCATTAGGAAATTAAATATATAAATCCGGACTTCAGGGAGAGGCCTGGGCTGGCTACCGAGGAAATGAAAATACTAGGACTTATAAGTTCAGTGAAACCAGATAAAAATTGTATAAACAAATTTCTGGCTAACATACACACTAAAATAATGAGAGTTGCAAGATGATCAACTGATTAAAAAATGCAGACAACCAAATTTTTAAAAATTTGTAAGATTTTTGAATAAGCACTTGACATAAAGAATATTCAAAAGACCAAATGTGAAACATATCATTAGTTATTGAAGACATTAAAGTTGCAGTGTTAGAGCAATCATCATCCACCCAAGCAGCTGACATTCAAGACGGGAACCGGAGCCTGGGGAGACTGAGGAGAAGGGAGACCATCACACACTGGTGGTGGGAGCGAAAATGACACCGTGTGCACAAACATTCCACAGCACTGTTAGACACCTTGCAATACAGTGAATATTTAATGGCCAAGCAATTTCACTGTAAGGATATACCCAACCGAATGGAGTATATATGTGCACAAAAGATACACACAAGAATGACTGCAGCAGCACTGTGTGCAGGAGTCTTGAAGAAGTCAATTGTCCATTTACAGTAAAATCAATAATTTACAGATGCTCATACATTGCAATACCACAGAGCAGTGGAACTATTCAAGCCACCACTATATATCATAAATAACAGGATAAACCTCACAAACAATTCTGAGTAGAATAATCCAAATCCCAAAGAACATATGATATATGATTATATTCACATAAAGTCCCCAAATAAGGAAAATTGGTGTATGGACTTAGAAATCAATAGAACAGAAAAGGAAGGGGTAACAATTAGGAGTGGCCACAAATGTGGGGCTGTTTAAATGCTCATACTGTCCTAACTTTAGCCAAGGGTATGGTTTATGTTGTGACAATTCATTGAACTTTACCTTTTGTGTGTATTTTTTTCTCTTTGTATAATTTTTTTTCTTTTTTAAATTCTCACCGAAGGATATATTGTATTTATTTTAGAGAGAGAAAGAGAGAGAGAGAGAGAGAGAGAGAGACAGAGAGAGAGACAGAGAGGGGGGGGGAGATAAACATCTGTTGGTTGACTCCCATACCCCGCCTGACTAGAAATCGAACCCTCTACCTTTTGGTGCATAGGACAATGTTCCAACCAACTGAGTCACCTAACCATGGCTATATAACATCCTATCTAATAAAGAGGGGATATGTTAATTGACTGCCCTGTCCTCAAAGATGGCAGCACTCACAGCCAATAAGGAGGGAATATGCTAATTGACTGCCACACCATCAAATATGGAGACGCTCACAGCCACAAGATGGATGACAGAGGAGGGCAGTTGGGGGTGATCAGGCCAGCAGGGGAACAGTTAGGTGTAGATCAGGCTGGCAGGGGAGTGGTTAGGGGGTGATCAGGCTGGCAGGCAGAAGTGTTTAGGGGCAATCAGGCAGGTAGGCAGACACACAGTTGGGAGCCAGCAGTCCTGGATTGTGAGAGGGATGTCCTGTGGGATCGGGCCTAAACCAGCAGTCCAACACCCCTGGAGGGGTCCCAGATTGGAGAGGGTGCAGGCTTGGCTGAGGAACATCCTCTCCAGTGCATGAATTTCATGCACCGGCCCTCTAGTTCTTGTATAAGAGTGTATGCCAAAATTTAGAAAAGGAGAGAAGAAGAGTATAGAAAGAAAGGAAGAGTTGGTGATTACATTGGTTTTCTTGCAGGTTTGGGATGCTGACAATATTCTGTTTTAATGTGAATAGTGGTTACAACAACGTGTCCTTCATAAATTTTGAAAATTCATTAAGCAATACATTTAAGGTTTATGCCTCATGTGGGCCTATGTTATATGGCAAGATAAAAAAGTTTTTAAAATATCATGTTACCTTAAAACACCTCTTATATACTAACTAGAGGCCCGATGCATGAAATTCATGCACTGGGGGTGGGGATGTCCCTCAGCCTAACCTGCACCCTCTTGCAGTCCAGGACCCCTCAGGGAATGTCCGCCTACCAGCTTAGGCCCGTTTCCCCTGGGCCCAACTGTTGGAAATCCCTCTTCCAGTCCGGGACTCCTCGCTCCTTACCGCCCACTTGCTTGCTGCTCCTTAGCACTTGGCTCACTGCTCCTTAGTGCTGCCATGGAGACAGGAGAGGCTCCTGTCACCACCACTGTGCTCTCCAGCCATGAGTCCTATCTTTCTGTATAGTCGTCTGTGGGCCAACTGCTCTCTTCCTTCTTATTTAGAGCGAGCAGCATGTGAGGGCAGAGCATGCTGTCGTGGAATGCAGTGGGCTGCCCAGAGCTGAGGGGAGTGGCTGGTCCCACAGGGTGAGAGGTGGACACAGAGGACACTATCTCATCCAATTGTGGGGTAGGCTGGCCGGCCTTCATCTGCCTGACCCCACCCAGGGAGGGACTGAGAAGGGTGTCCGCCTCTCCATTCTCCATCCTTCCCTCTGTGACACCTGTCACTCTTGCCAGGCCTCCCACAAAGTGATTTCAGCTCAATCCCTAAATGTAAAAGGGCATGGGGTGGGGCGGAGGGGTCTACACTCCAGTGCCCCCTGATTCCCAGCAACAGTACCTTGTCGACAGGACCTGATCTCAGGACACTGGCCACAGCTGTAGAACACAGATCTGTTTCAAGAAAATTTGGGAATGCAGACTTTCATATAAGCCCCTATTCCAAAAGGTGGCAGTTTATTCACATTGTGGCAAAGACACCTTCAAGAGTAACATAAGTGGGTAAAGTCAGGGCCAAGCTGGGCCATTTCTTCAAACAATCTCTCTGAGGTGCATGGACAGAACCAAGTCTCAGCTCTTTGCAGGACACTTCTGGGTTTTTTTAAGCCTAAAGGACAGTAGTCTGTCTCCATTCTTGCTCTTTGGCATTTTTTTCACTGTCAGATAAAAGAATATGTACATTAGGGCAATCCTCTCTAGATACAATATTCCAGTTGCACCCATGTGAGGACCACAGCGCCCCTTAGAGAGAGGGAGCTGACAGATGGGGAGCTGGGAATTCTGAAAACCAAAGCGATGACAAAGATGCTAAGCGTTTCCTTCATGCATCTGACACCCCTCTGTAGGCCAGGCATCTGCTGGACCTTTACCACTTGATGTCCCGTCTGTGTGCCCTGCCCCAGCCCTTGAGTGCAGGGGGCATCTGGGCACACTCCTCCCTGAGCTGGGAGGGTCCCCACTGCGCTTCTACCTCCTTGGGAAACTGCTTTTCCAGCTCTGTCCCCGCAGGAGAGCCATGGGGGTGCCAGATCCCTTTTCTTCCTTTAAAAGTGCCCTGAAAAGCGCGAAGACAGCTATGCTAGGAAGGGGTCACTCAAATTCAGCAGGAGTTGCGATTTGCTGAAGGTGCATTGAACAGTTTTGTCTTACCCCGTTTGTGGTAGTGTAATCTGATTTAAAACCAATGGACTAAATAAACAGAAGCACTTTCTGCAGGGAGCTCTGGGCCCCAGGTTTGAAGGCCAGCCACAGCCCGATGGCGAGAGACCCAGAGTTCCACCATCCTGGCCAGGCCCAGACCTCCCTTCAGCCACCGTGTCCAAGCCAGAGGGAATTCTGAGCCCCAGCGATGACAGCGAGCTCTGGACCCCGGGTTTGAAGGCTGGCCATGCCCCCATCGCAGTTCCACCGCGTCCCGGCCAGGACCCAGAACTCCCTTTGGCCACTGGCCCAGCCAGGGCCCAGGACCCAGGGCCCAGGGCCAAGTCATTTGGTCGTCCCTCACTGCCACCCCTGCCGGCCTGGTCGCCCCATGCAGCCTCCTTTTCGGTCATCCTAGCCGGTTGTTTAGGATGTGACAACCCCTGGGTTTTTATATATTAAGATAAGTTTCCATGATGACATCTAAATAAAATTCTTTAAGGAAAGTACAGTCATAAAGACGTTACTCATCTCTAATCTAGAAAAAGGAAGTAAAATTGTCACAGTGTAGAGCATAACATTGTTTAAGATGTTTTGGTGACTTTTTTTCTCATATCAAAGCAGGAGATTCACTGTAGTCTCACTTTAAAAATAAAGTATATATCCAGAGACAGAGAAGCATTGATCAGACCGTCAATGGGAAGGTAGGGGAGGGTGGGGGTAAGGGGGAAAGATCAACCAAAGGACTTGTATGCATGCATATAAGCCTAACCAATGAACACAGACAACAGGGGGGTGAGGGCATGAGTGGGGGGTCAGGGGGGGGATAAGGACACATATGTAATACCTTAATCAATAAAGAAATTTAAAAAATAAAATTAAAAAAAGATAAAGTACTGTTGTTTCCTTAGGCTTTCGGTGTCATATCTAAAATATAATTGCCAAGACCAAGGTCAAGGAGCTTTTTCCTTATGTTTCCTTCCAGGAGTTGTATGGTTTCAGGTCTTATATTTAAGTAAATCATTTCAAGTTAAGTTTTGTGTAAGATAAGGGTCTTAAAAAAGAGGAGGTTAGCCTTTGTAGAGCTGTAGAGGGAAGTCATATAAGTAGAGGGAAGAAATGTGCCTAGATCTACTGGAAGACATTCAACCCTTTCCCATTCCTATGCTCCCAATTCTGTAAGTTCGCCTAACGTCTCCGACAAAACATTTTTTAAATTTCACCAAAATCTACTTGTATGAGGCAGGCCCCTCTCATGTAGTCTTTGATAAGTATAACAACATTTAATTGGGGGGGATTATGGGTGGTGAAAAGTATCAACCTGCAAATTATCAGGAGAAAATAAGATCGATTCTTCATTTCCAACTAGAGGTGTTGAGAAGGCAAAGAGGAAGACAGCTGACACAGAGCTGACAGGCATCTACTCTTTCCCAATAGTTTTGTTTAAAAAAATAAGAATCAAAAAATATGGTTGTTTACTAGTGCTGTTTTCAATATTTGCTCTTATGTTAGATATTACAGTTCTGGTCATTTTCTGTCATAGCTTTTTGGGTTGCGATAACTCGCAAAATAATAAATATGACTTTAAAGAAAGATATTTTCAAGTTAAAAAAAGTAAAAGCCTGGGCCAGCTGGAGTGGCTCAGTGGTTGAGCGTCGACCTATGAACCAGGAGGTCATAGTTCGATTCTGGTCAGGGCACATGCCTGGATTGTGGGCTTGGTCCCCAATGTGGGGCGTGCAGGAGGCAGCCAATTGGTGATTTTCTCTCATTATTGATGTTTCTCTCTCTCTCTCCCTCTCCCTTCCTCTCTCTGAACTCAATAAAAAATATTTTTTTTTAAAGTAAAAGACTTAACCTGAATGCTCATTTTTATCAAAAAGTTATAGGCACATTTTAGAGTAATGGAGGGGACAGATAGGGCTTTAAGAAATTCAGATTTGTTTCCTGCAAGTATTTTAGTGTTATAGGCAGGTTACCAGAGTTCAAATTGGTATTAAGTCTAATTTGTTAATAGTTCAAGTGAATAGGTTCTTCTCCCAGGAAGACATTTAATTTTTCTTTCCTTTTATTGATCTACTTGGTATTTGGGAGTTTGCAAATAGGGTGATGTGAACTAAGAAAAGCAGAAAACAATGTAGCTTATTTCTGTGGACTTTTCCAAAAAAAAAGCAAGAAATCAGTTATTCTGACTACTGGACTGAAAATTAAAAACATTGTTTGGAATTGACATCACTATGTCATGTTATCTGCACCAATAGAAATGCCTTCCTTCTGTTGATATAGCTGTTTCCTTCCCCTCCCTCTGGCCTTTATCTCCTGGTTGGAACATCATTTGTGCTTCAGCCTGAATCAGTGCTTCCAGAACAGCTATTTTTATTGATCTCAGTATATAATTGTTGCCTCTCAAAAAGAAAGTCTAGGCACGAAATGTCAGGACATGAACAGTCAAGATGAAAATGGTGTAGTTGTAAACACTCTAAAAAGTTTTCTGTTATATATTTTTAAATTGGAAAACACTGATATTCTCAATAACAAATTACATTCAAAACTCCTCAGTAGTTTTGCATGTTATACATTGTTGGTCCTAATTTCCAACTGGCATGAATGGATATAGACTATGTAACTGAAATAGAGCCAAGGATAAAGATAGAAGTTACCTTCCAATTAGCACAGATATTTACTACCAGAGGTCTGGTGCATGAAATTCGTGCATGGAGGGGGGGTTCCCTCAGCCCAGCCTTCACCCACTCCAATCGGGGACCCCTTGGGGGATGTCTGACTGCCGGACACCCCTCTCATAATCTGGGACCTCTGGCTTCTAACCACTCATCTGCCAGCCTGCCTGATTGCCCCTAACCCAGTGGTTCTCAACCTTCTGGCCCTTTAAATACGGTTCCTCATGTTGTGACCCAACCATAAAATTATTTTCGTTGCTACTTCATAACTACAATGTTGCTACTGTTATAAATTGTAATGTAAATATCTGATATGCAGGATGGTCTTAGGCGACCCCTGTGAAAGGGTCGTTCTACTGCCAAAGGGGTCGTGACCCACAGGTTGAGAACTGCTTCCCTAACCCCTCTGCCTGACTGACTGATTGCCCCTAACTGCCTCTGCCTGCCATATCACCCCTAACTGCCTGCCTGCCTGATCACCTCTAACTGCCTCTGCCTGCCTGATCACCCCTAACTGCCCTTCCCTGCCAGCCAATTTGGTTCTGATTGGTCAGGTCTATGCCAGTCAGCGTCAAAAGCTCTGCCTCTTAGGCAGCCATTGGCTCCTCACAGTTGACCCAGATTTGGTTCTGATTGGTCATTTTCTATGCCAGTCAGTGTCTCTGGGCCTATCAACAGGGCCTGATCAGAAAGGTGGGGCTGATTAGCATCCCCGGTGGAGGCCTGGAGAGAAATGGAGGCATGGCTGTTGGAGAGAAAGAGAGGCAAGTTCTTCTCCCAGGAAGACATTTAATTTTTCTTTTCTTTTATTGATCTACTTGGTATTTGGGGGTTTGCAAATAGGGTGATGTGAACTAAGCAAAGCAGAAAACAATGTAGCTTATTTCTGTGGACTTTTCCAAAAAAAAGCAAGAAATCAGTTACTCTGACTACTGGACTGAAAATTAAAAACATTAATTTAAAACAACTGAAAATTAAAAACTACTGGACTGAAAATTAAAAACAACTCCACCAGGGTTGCCACAGAGGCTACGGATCAGACCCTGCCTCTCTCTCTGCAAGCCTCTCTCCAGGCCTGATCTGCAGGTCCCTAGGCAGTCAGTGCTGGGTCAGGTGCCTGCAGTGGCCCCAGTCAGTTCTGGGTCGCCAAGGCAACCCAGCACTGACTTCCGGTCTGGTCGAGCCTTCGGTCTTAAAGGTTGTTATGACCCTGGCTCTTTATTATATAGAAGGTGGGCCCTCTGAGTATGGTGTGGTCACTTGGACCTGGTATCTGAGTGTCCTTTTGAGCCTAGAATGAACAGGGAGGAAATGTGTGTAGTTGTTACTGTGACTTAGAATGCAGATTTTATTTTATTTATTAAAGCCAAAGTATGATCATGAGGACATGGAGTAGGAATTTCTCTATATACAGAAGTCATTGGACACTTTTTTTTTTAACTATAACTCCAAGCTTTTGCCACATTCCTTCTTCCTAGAAGGCTCTCTAATTGGGAAAGGGAGTTCTAGATGTCATGTCCACTCACTTTAACTGGACAGTCCTGCCAGTGTCAATGACAATTAGTGCCCATGAGAGGTGTGGGAAGCATCGAAACCAGGTAACAGCTTGTGCAACATGAAATATCAGCCTCTAGTCGGGCATATTGCCTGTTGACTTTCACGGGGGTCTATTTGTTCTAGACTCAGACAATATAAGCAGGTTGTTTTATAGTAAATGATGAAGTCAAATTAATGCTACAAAGATAAACAGTATATATTCGAACAACTGTGGTGCCCCTAAAAGTCAAATGTAAACAAATGATAAAGCAACAATGAAGCAAAGCTCCTTTACCAAAACACCCCAATATTGCTCCACCTAGGCCTTCAACAGGCATGCGCATGCACCTAATACACTACTCAGAGTTTGCCAAGTTTAACACCCATACAACGAAAACCTCACCTCACCTATTCTGAGTTTCTTCCTTTCCCACCCTGACTCTGTGACTACTATTTTCTAGAATAGATGAATTTAGACACTAACAGTCAGAAGGTAGACACCTGAGGATGGATCCTAGTGCTTTAGAAGCAAACCTGCACGATCAAAAATATTTAAAAATGTTTTATTTTCCTTAGTGAAAGAAAAATAAATCCAATTACAAATTGAGTTAAAATAGCTCTAACTCAGAAAGGAATCCGAGACTATTCAACTTCATAGCTAGATGAAAATTGGAAATTGAAGAAAGCTCACCTTAAATCCTATATAATAAAGAGCTAATATGCTAATTATACCAGACTGCAGAACTATTTTCCAGAACACCAGTGGATGGGGCCACAGGGCCTCGGGGCCGGGAGTCACTCAGGGCAGCAAGGGCCGAGTCCCTTGTACAAATTTCATGCATTGGGCCTCTAGTTTATCAGAAAAGATTATTTTGTTAAGGCTGGTTGAGTCCAAAATATTATCAATCATAGTGTAATAACTGTTATCGTGTCACATGGGTACTAGACCTATTAGGGTGATCACTACAAGGATTATAAATGTCTAATCACTATGTTGTACACCTGAAACTGATATAATATTGTATGTCATTTGAAATTAGTTGTGTAGCAATAAATAAGCCATTTATTACTCCCCATACAGGAAGAGATTTTAACAGAACCTCAGAGATGTTTAACAGATCTTTTACTGACTCAGTTGGTGAGAGAAATATAATTAGACAGTTTAAAGCAAAAAATAACATATATAATTATTTAGCAGAAAAATGTCTATTAATTTAAAAATTACTTTATGGAATAAATATGAGAATTTGAAAAGTAACTATTCATAATTCAAGTGACTCTTAGATAATTAAGCAGAAAGTATGCTTAGAAAATTCAATGCCCTTTTCTTAAAAAGCTCAGCTCTCTAGACACTGAGTCCTTAATTGTTGTCTTTCTGGTCAGCTGGATTTGCATTCTGTTCTGAACCCACAATGCACTCCATATTTTTACATAAAGACTGACCCTCACCTCCAAATTTGGGGTGATGTTAACAAACTAAATGGAAATGAAAATAGGTGAAACATTTCCTATTTATACTTTCCACTGTGGCAAAATGTCTTCTCATCAAAAATGGTCTATGACAATGTTCTTATGAAAGAACTAAATTGAAGGGACCACTTACAATGTTGGTGCACGTCCCCACTGCAGGTCAGAGGGTCAGCCATGTTCACCAGCTGCATGTCCTCCTTCTGCTAGCTACTAGCTTCGCTCAAAGGTTAGTACTTGGAACTCAGGAGTCAGTCTATGAGAGATTAAAATGTCACAAATCTCAGCCCTACACAGGTGGTTTTTAAAAG
The DNA here is from genome assembly GCF_000412655.1 of Myotis brandtii. Classification (NCBI taxonomy): domain Eukaryota; kingdom Metazoa; phylum Chordata; class Mammalia; order Chiroptera; family Vespertilionidae; genus Myotis; species Myotis brandtii. The sequence goes on along the minus strand of NW_005370042.1, from coordinate 310,233 downwards.
TCAGTGATTGTTGGATAGAAACACTTATTTTTTAAATGAAATGTATTTCTGACATCCCATTACCAATTTATGCAACTAGGAAAGAAACAAGGACAAATTACCTGAACTAAAAATCTGTATTACAATTTATAACTCTATGGCAAAGCATCAAGAAAAGCAAAAATTCTGAATGGTGACTTCTCATCTGTCTTTTGAACCTATTGTTGCAGTCACAATAAGATACCTGGGCCATCTTTGAAAACCTTACAAGTGATAATAATGGGGGGGGGGGAAGGGGAGGAAAAAGATAATTTTAAACAATAGAGAGATGTATGCAAATGCATTTCCAGTAAAAGTCTGAATTTTCACTATGTTATGTTTAATGTTTGCCTTCATTAAATATATCTAATAAAAGAGAAACATGGTAATTAGCCGTACCTCCGCTACCCTTCCGATTTGGCTAATCAGGGCGATATGCAAATTAACTGACAGCCAAGATGGTGGCCGGCAGCCAGGCAGCTTGAAGCGAACATGAGGCTGACTTGCTTCAGTGATGGAGGAAGCCAACGTTCCCCGCCTGCCGCTGCTGGCCTCTGAGCTTGCAGTTTGAAACATTGTTACAAATATAGAAGCTAAACAAAACCCCAGAAACCTGCTTTCAGCCAGCCGGGATCTCAGAGCTGGAGTTGAAACAGTGTTTCGATTATAGAACCCAAACAAACCAGATACCTGCTTTCAGCAGCCGAGGCCTCAGAGCTGGAGCCAAGCCTCAGAGCTAAAGCTGGCCCAGAAAAAAAAAAAAA
>NW_005370042.1:281143-308246 GCF_000412655.1 Myotis brandtii | reverse complement strand
CACCCAGGAGCAGGCCTAAGCCAGCAGGTCGTTATCTCCCGAGGGGTCCCAGACTGCGAGAGGGCACAGACCTGGATGAGAGACCCCCCCCCCCGAGTGCACAAATTTTTGTGCACTAGGCCTCTAGTATATATATATTTATATATCATATATCATATGACTTATATATCATATAAAGTCCTATAGCTGCTTGCACTCCTTTTCCTTGAAATTACTACAGCTTATAACCTACTATTCATAGATGAAACTTTGACCAAATTCAGTGAATGTTAGCTCTAAAACAAAAAGAGAATCACTTACTAGTAAATGTAGCTTCCTGAAGATATAAGATACAGAGTGTCTTAGGAAGGGACCTTAGAGAGTAAATTCAGGCAGTAGGCGCCTGAATTTCCACATGGCTTTTCCCCTCTTCCCAAGCACAAACACAACCTCCCAAGGATCTAAAGTACCTGTGACTTCCTGTCCACCTGGATAAGTCATCTTAAATCACCCATACAGGAAACTCACAGGATGCCCTGTGGGAGGTCAAAGGGATCCGAGCCTCTATGAACTAAATTATCATGAATCTAGACAACAGATATAACCCAGAGCCAATACTATAGAGGTACAATGCTAAATGTGTCCATTAAAGTAATCCTAATATATAAAAAACCAGGGGCCGTCCTGACCGAAACAACTAGACAGACAACCGAACAGCAGGCTGCATGGGGTGACCAGGCCAGCAGGGGGATTAGTGAGGGACAACCAAACAACTGAACAGCAGGCTGCAGGGGGCAACCAGGCTGGCGGGGGCAAAGGGGGGTGGGTGGGGGCAACCAGGCTGGCTGGGGGGGCAGTTGGGGGCGACCAGGCCAGAAGGGGGGGACAGTTGGGGTGACAAGGCCGGCAAGGGGGGCAGTAAGGGGCAATCAGGCTGGCAGGCAGAGGCAGTTAGGGGTGATCAGGCTAGCCAAGGGGGGCAGTTGAGGGTGACCAGGCCAGCAGGCAGGTTTGCAGTTAGAAGCCAGAGGTCCCGGATTGTAAGAGGGATGTCCGGTGGCCAGTTTAGGCCTGATCCTCAGGATTAGGCCTAAACCGGCGGTCAGACATCCCCCGAGGGGTCTGGGATTGGAGAAGTTGCAGGCTGGGTTGAGGGGACCCTCCCTCCATGCACAAATTTCATGTACCGGGCCTCTAGTAAATAAATAAAAGTGCCATTGGCTTTCCCTCTTTTAAGGGCTAGAGAACAATTAAATTGTCAGATGACCCCCTTTATATCAACTGGGGCTGGGCTGATTCCCCTAGAGAACAAAGTGCGCTTGTGTTGCTGTGGTGATTATCACACAGGTTAGTTAAGACCTAATTAGCTCCACAAGTCATTAAAGGCCCCCAGGCCATTAGTCCAGCCGCAGGTCCATGGTTAACAGTGACTAGTGTCGACACCATACCTACTGGGAACCTCAGCACTCGGACCTGCTCCTCTGGGAGCCCATACTCCACACTAAAAGCAGGGATCTCACTCATTCAGGAATTTAGCGTCAACTGGCCATCCTAGTTGTTTGTTTTCCTTAGGCTGTAGGAGTGGAAACTAAATAGAGGGAGAAAGAGTCAATTTAGTTCAGGATGATAATTTACCATGCCACGGTCTCCCCTGTAGAATATAAGACATATAAAAGCAAGGAGCTCATTCTCTTGTTTATCTTTTAAGATCCCCACTAACTATAATAGTCTCTGGCTTGTAAAATTGCTCAATAAATATTTGTTAAACAGATAGTTATCCATGGATCCATGCATGAACAAACAAATAGTGATTTCCATTCTGGTCAAGACTAGCTATTTACCAGCCCTCAATACAAAATTTTAAGAGCTGTCTTCAAAATTACCTTTTCCCTGTTCACTGTATTTCTTCCTGGGTCAGTGCAAGGTATTAGGGGTGAAAGGGTTCTCTGTGGTCGTGTTCATGAAAGGATTAGGTTAGAGGTGCAGCCTGAATCCAAACTTCCCCTGTAGAAAAGCTCGTCACGATTTTGATAAAATGAAAATGAACTATGATACTGACACTCTTATAACTGTCATTGATAATCGAGACTAGACCTCAGCAGCCTCTTTTTGCGGATTCATGACAACAATCTTATTTTCAAGTTGGTCATCACCTGCCTCAGCCACTGGAAATTCTGAATATGCTTGAACTTGACTTACCAATGCAACTTCTTATACCTGATTTATTTCCTAGACAAGTAAGTCAGAGTATGTAAATATAAATCTTGGTGCCAGTAAACCTTCTATGAACTCAATGATAGTTTTCTTTCCGCCCAGTAACATGAGGAACCTCTTAAAGGGAATTGTGATGGGAAGGTGTCATTGCTGCCTACCTTCCCGCTGATGCATGCCTGTCTCCACTTGGCCCACCACAGCCACCTGGACTCATTTCCATGAGACATGTTAGCCATTCAGTAAATGTCTGTTGCAGTAATAATATCTCTCTTATAACAATAATAATAGTCATCGCTAATGTTCATAACACAACTTGCCAAAATCTATTTCAAGTGTTTTCCATATGTGAATTCCCTCAGTCCTCTCAAAAACAATGTCATCAAGTGATTGCCCAAAGAGCACACTCTTTTCACCCATTCCTGTCGCTTTGAATGTGGGTTCCTGTTCTAGTCAAGGACATTTACCACTTTGTGAGGTTTATAGGAAAGTACATTTACTTCCTACTAGGTCAATGAAAAGCTCATCTAATGGCTTTCCCAGCCTCCCTTGCCACATTGGTGTGCCAGGTACTCCATACAGCACACATTCCCCAGATAGTAAATTGGAGACTGGTGACAAAAAAGCAAGTGCCATAGGAATCATCCCCGGTGGAGTGGCAGCTACAATCACCTTAATTACCCACTGTCTCCCTGTAGCAAGCTATTTCCCCGGCCCTCTGCAGGGTGGTGCGGGTGTCCTAGACAGGAGCCCTACACAGGTTGCCATTGTGTTTTCCTTGGCTCCACCCCAGTGGTGTCAAATCGGTTCTCTAGGTTCTGAGGGATTTCCCAGCTACATTATACTATTTAATGAGTTAACTTTAATCAGTCTCAATGTATTTCTGTTTCTTGCAACTACACTCTCCTATTACCTTAGCTCTGCAGAAATATTTAAAATAAACACCTGATTAATATAATTAGTTAATTTGATACTGTATTGGTTGCATGTTGTGCTGAGCCTGGTGGGAGTAGGATATTGATTACCCAGTTCCTTGGAGCCTGATTGAGCTGTAGATGAGTTGACATGTTGATAGTTAACTGATATACAGTATATGAACTACAAGGAGGAATAAAGTATTCCAAGATCCACTGGGTGGTCGGGGGCGGAGGAAGACTATGTTCTCCAGGAGTTTTCTGGGAAGCTGACTTGCAGTAGGAAACCAATCTGTCCGGTATAGTTTGGGATTCAGAGTGAGGATGGGGTCCCAGGCTGTCTGTTGAGAGAGTTTAGTGGCCTTCCTTTTGCTTGGGTGGAGCAGACTGAGGAAGGCTTAGCTGAGGCCACAGAGGCCAGTGATTCTGGCTTGGGTATCTCATGATAATTCCTAAGATGCAGCCAGATTGCCACTATCTGAATTAAGGCTTGGCATTGTGTGGAAGCTCTGCCTCTGAGTGGGCTCCCGTGTGTGCTACCAGTGAATTCCCACTGGATACATCTCACGCCGTGCTCTTGTCTTCGCTCACAAAGACAGAACCCACATGTACCACAGCTGTGAAATGTTCAAGACATTTCCCACTAAGTGTGCAAATGAGCCTGTGCATGATAGCAGCCATGGTACAGCCTGTGAGCACAGAGCCTCACCCCCTTAAGATATTTAGTTTTGTGTTTTTCAGACAATGCTGATGAAATAAAAAGACTTGCAGATAGGAGTTTACATTCCACAGGGTACCTGGAACATTTATAAAAAAGAACGACTAAATCCAGTGGTAATTCAGGAAGTTCAGTCTGATGGTGGCCTTTAAGTAAACCTGGGAACAAAATCACTCCAGTTCCTCCTTTTCAGCAACATAAAGAATTCCCTGTGGGCTACTCTGGCGCTGTGCTGTGCTTAAGTAATTGTCTTGCTTAAACACCTTGGCTTACACTAAGAAGTGAGGTGTGATTCCACCAATTCCTTGTCATCCCCTAAAGCATGTTGGAATTTCTGCTACTACCCACCCCCATCTTCCCTCAGACTTCCACAGTAAAGATAAAGACAACAGGAAGTACACCCCCAAACTCACAGCTCAACTCTCAAGTTCTTACCTTTCTTTTTAAAATATATATTTTTGTTGATTTCAGAGAAGAAGGGAGAGAGAGATAGAAGCATCAATGATGAGAGCGAATCATTGATAGGCTTCCTCCTGCACGCACCCCTCCCCCCCACTGGGGATTGGCCTGCAACCTGGGCATGTGCCCTCAACTGGAATCGAACCTGGGACCCTTCAGTCTGCAGGCTGACTCTACTCTGAGCCCAACCAGCTAGGGCTCAGGTTCTTCCCTTTCGATCCTCTTCCAAGTTTTTATCCCTCATTCAGAAATTTCACACATTTTTTTTCTTCTGCAGGAAAGGAAACCTTTCTGCTACTATTCTGTATTTCTCTAGACTCTGTTTTAGGAAACAAAATTTATTAAACTTTAATTTGGAAGTCCAGGCCAAACTTATCAGAAATAAATGTGTGTCTGTTTTTTTTTGTTTTGTTTTGTTTTTTAATATTGCAACTGTATAGTTCTTGCTATCAAAATCCAAACTGAATTTAGAACTCAGAGCCAGTAGTTTCACGTGGTTTTCTAATTGGTTCCTTTGGAATTCTCTGCTCCCTGGAGCAATAAGGCGGCACCGAGGTTAATTATTTACGGCCTAAGGATTGCAAAAAGAACACATTTGCTATGAAGGAAAAGTAGGTTGTGTTTTAATTTAGAATATTATATTGCTGTAATAAAAATGTAAAAAAATATATCAAACCTGCTCATTCTTTTCTTATGCAATGAAGAAACTTTATCCCATGTCAACAAAAAGAGAAGTGATGAAGTGGATGAAAGAAGCAACACTCTACCTATATCGGTTCTAATAAGTAATAGCATGAAAGGTGTAAGGCATTCCCAACTAAGGGCTTAGTCAATTGGATATTTTTTCTCCCCATCACCGTCCATCAAATGACTGGTTCTATGATCCAGGGATTATTAGTTCCAGGCCGAACGTGCAAGTGCTCTTTAAAAGAGGCACCGGAGTGGGCCTGTAGGTCTAAACGTCGCTGACAAAGTTGTGCTAGTCTCTGTCCACTGCGTCAGATTTTAATAATTTAAGCGATAAGCCTACTGTTTGTATGTAGAGTGAGAGAGAAGGAAATGTCAAGAAGGCTGCATACCTATTTGATGGCACAGAGAGGTTCAAAAACATACACACATTCACACACATGTAATAGCATAACTTAAGGACAATTCATTTTTGACCTTTTCCCCTGATAGCAGAGCTCAAAAAATAATATTCTTGCTCAAGGTCCAATTGTCTACTCTTCTCCTGATTTCTGCATAATTCCATGAATGAGTCTGTTATGGAGCAATTTCTGTTTGTGGAAATGTGATTCAAGTAAACAGAACTCCAGTTATGCTTCACTAATAACTACTGAAATCTAAGCCAATAAATTAACCTTTTGACCTTACTTTTTGGCATTGAAAATCTTTTCTACAAATATGCTTAGTAAAGTTAATTTCATAATTTCACACTAATTTAAACCTCAGATAGTCAGAATGGATGAGCAAAACGAATTTAAAAGCCAGTATTTGTAAACACTGTACATTTTGCTCTACTAACTGTTATGAAGAAGAAGGGCTCTTTGTGTGTTTGAAACCTTCCAAACAAGTGGGTCTGGTTCACGCGTGGACCCTATGAGCCAGAAGCCTCTGCTCTCATAGTTAAAGGCTCTCCTGCAGCAAGTTGTAAATGCATGTTTCAATCAAGATGACCTGCAGCGTTCAGCTATTCAAAGGAAAATATGGCTTGGTCTCTTTAAGGTTTGAAAGAGTCTCACCTTAAAATATAGATTTGTGCCAAGTAAACTGTCTGACCTTAGAAAACCGGTGACCTCCTAACAGGGAAATGGAAAAAATATCTTCCACCAGCTTGGTGTTAGGAGTTTGTGGCTAACGTAAGAACATGCCATTATAGCACTTCAGAGATGAACATGCTCTGTGCCTCTCAGGTGTTATTAGATAAAGGGATCTTGATGTAATCGTTCTGTAAAAGAGCATAACCATGTTATCTTCTGCTCACAAAGCTGCAACCTGGTCTTCCAGTCTGCAAATGGCTAACCCCACTTTCCAGACATACAGGTACTCTCACCTCTGCAGGTGCTGACTTGTATCTGTTGTCATTATTGCAAGTACAGGGCTCACAGTTTGGCATCTCAGAGTCTTTTTTTTTTCAATTTCACATCTTTATCCTGGAATGTACCTTCCATCCTGGCCATAGTAACTATCTCCAGCATCTAGTAAAAGACCAGGCAAATAGTCAGATTTCAGCAAATAGCAGTGGAATGAAACATATGACTAACAACAGCTATTTCTTTTTATTACACCTACCTCTTGATTTTACTTGGTGTCTAGGTTCCAGAAGATGAAAATGTTTCAATCCCTTCTGAAGTAGAGTTGTGAAGAAAAGAATGGTTAAATAAACACAGGTCTTTCTCTATTCAGGTCGAATCTAAAATATGTTCCTGAATTATAGTTCTAAGTGAGAGCTTTCACTATGCCCTGATTATAATATATATTCTCTAATTCTTCCCTTTTTAATTTTGAGCTCTTTTATTATAATATCCTTCCAAGCCAATGTGTAGGCTACAGAAACAATTAGTACTCTTGCTCTGTACCTTGTTCTGGGAAATTCTGTATAATTGATAAAGTGAGTGGGGGTCTGAGGGAATCATACACATATGATCTTCTTTTTTTGTGGAAGGTCAACCCCACTGAACGTTTAGCCAGCAAGTCTCAAAAGGAATGGCTAGAGAACGTGCCATGGAAAGGCCATCCCACCCTTTCTGATAATGTGCTTTCTGGGCTCATATTGAGCCTCCCAGACTATAAACCCTAATGTAAAGTTCAAATGGACATACATTCTGTTTCCCAGGGTCCTTGCTCCTGACGAGCAGACATATGGACCTGCTTCTGGTGACCCAATGCACTTGAATAGACCTTTTCCAGAACCGAGTGAACTACAGGAGACAGAGGAGTATGAGACATAAGTTTTCCTCCTGATGCAGATTGTGGCAGAGGGAACACAGTTCTGAGCTGGCTGATTCTTCGGTGAGGAGCTCTCTGTGTCGTGAATCTGAGCAGCAGTCCTGGAAGGTCATCCTGGAGTCCTTTTCTTCAGGCACACTGCTGCTCTCTACATTTCTCACATCCATTTCTGCTTCATCTAGACTGGATGTTCTCTCCTGCAGCCAAGAAATGTGATCACTGTAATAATTGACAGCAGAAGTGTTTTCAATTCTCCTAGAAATTATAACCTGGGATTAAATCACTGATATAGAGGGTGCAGAGGCAGTGGGGTACGGCTACACTTAAAGGGTAGATGGTTAGAGACTCATGTAACCTAACTGTGAAACAGTTACCACCTCTATTCACCTGGATTGAGATGCCAATGGATGATGATATTTTGATAGAATAATAAATTGCTAATATAGAGTCTTATGAAGGACTTGAAGAACAACACCATCATAGTGGGTTTAACTCTTCTCAATGAACCAGAGAGCTTAAATAAAGAAATATTTAAGATACAAAGGTTTTAAATCTCAGATGACAGTACCATAAAAAAATCATCAAGCATCAATGATTATTTCCAAAGTTTTCTTGTCTCTTTTATCTGTGAAGCTGACTAAGCCTTTAAAAATTGAGTCCCACCTGCTATCATAACTTGGTGTCAAAATCTTATAAGTCCCTTACAAGAAAGTTAGGGCAATGATTGGTGAAGTGTCTTGTTCTTAAAATTAGAAATAAAGCGATTTGGAGAATTTCAAACACCTACCTCACAGAACCTTCTGTATCATGAGTTTTTGAGGATGGCCCTGGCTTCTTTTAGAGCCCTGTAAATAACATATCTAAGGAACTACAGTTATCTTAAAAGACTATGATAATTCTCATAGTCATTCAGACCTATAACCAGACTTCAGGTCCAGCATGACAAGAGGAAAAACATCAAGTTTAACTAATGAGGAGAAGGCTTATACATAAAAAAATATTGGAAGAATGTGCATGGGGGACAGTCTTGGAGGGAAGAAGAATAATTTATGTCAAGCTGAATTAATACCATGGGTCTCACTTTTAGTGAATTTGTTTTAATAAACCCGCAAGCACCTGAAATTGTTTGCTTAGTTGAAATCTAAAATCAAGGGGCACTAATTTTAAATAAAATTGATTCCAAATGATTTGATTACAGAAATGTTGGAATAGATTTATTACATGTAACCTACTCATTCAGCCCTTATCTCTATCTCCCAGCAGACACCTGGAACACTCCCTAACCATGTGTGTTAGTTCCTAAGCACTCTCATAACGAAATGCCGCACACTGGGTGTCCGAAAACAACAGACATGAGTTCACCTACAGGTCTGGAGCCCAGAGGTCCTCAGTCAATAAGCTGGAAGGGTCATGCTCCCCCTGAAGCCTTAAAAAGAATATCATCTCCCGCCTCTTCCAGTTTCTGGACGTCCCAGGCATCCCTTGGCTTGTAGCAGCATCACTCTAATCTCTGCTCTGTGTGTGTGTGTGTGTGTTTGTGTGTGTGTGCATGTGTGTGTGTGCGTGTGTGTGTGTGTGTGTGTGTGTGTGTAGGTTCTAAATTTCTGTAGTGCAAGAGTCCCTTGGAAGCCCTGGTTGTCCATATGCTAGAAGCAGAATTTGTTGCTCTTTCTTTTTCATATATTTTTAGTAGCTTATTAACCTCATTCAATTTATTTCATGGACAGAAGTAATTTGCTGGTAATTTCAATGTTACATCTATATTGCTAACCACTCCCCTTGGTTCTAGGGTTATATATTCAACAGTCTACCAACCTATATATAAGCCAAGCGACTGGAATGCCGGAATGACCGAATGACCAGTTTCACTGTGGCGGCCTAAGGCCCAATTGGGGACCCAATCACCCCTCCTCCATAACCTGCTGTGGCCCCTCCCCCACTCATCCCTGCCCCCAATTGGCCCCCTTTGATGTCAGGCTGGCCAGATGCCACCCATGCATGAATTCGTGCATTGGGTCTCTAGTATTTCTATATGAATAAACATAAAATTTTATTTTATACATTTCCACATTAAAGATAACATTTAATGAGTTTTGATAGTCTATTCTATCTGTCCAGAAAAGCTTGTTAAATCAAGATTATTCCCCATCAGTAACTGTACATCACCCTCCTTTGTTCAGGCCATATGCCTCATTGGTTATCTAGCTCCTGTACCACTCCATATTAAAAATAAATAAATAAGTAAATAAACAACAAATCCTCAGAACATATATAAAAGCAGCATATCTCCTGGCTTATCAATAGATTGCTGTTTGGTTTTTTTGTTTAGTCTTTTTCCTCTTTTAAATCTATTCTCTAGTTTACATTTTCATATAGCGTAAAAACTACTCATTAAAATAATCTACATGATCTGACTCCATTGGATTTTGACATCATGTACAATTCTCCATATTATTCACATCACTGTAGCTTACTGGTAACTTTGTAAATGCTTGAGTACCTCAGAGGCAGTCTCCATCCACTCCCTGTACTCTCTTCTGGGGCATCTATATCTGCATAGCTGGTTCTCTCATTTTCTTCATGTTCTGAATTGAATGTTGTTGTCCACTGAAGCATTTACTTGTGACAATATTTTAATGAATACTGCAAGAGCATTTTCCGTCCTTCTTTCCTGATTTATACGTTCTTCTCAGCACAAACACCACATATTCACTGCGTACAATGTGTATGTGAGCTACGAATTTCTCTTAGCAAGTCCTTTTTGTTTAAATATCTAAAACTTGTATTCTGTTACCTACCACGAAGCATACTGTCCATTAGATAGGGTTATGGTATGTGACCAACCACGACAAGGACATAGATGAGTGCAATCAGAGTGTGGCAGTCATGACCTCATTCAGCACATAATGGATTTAACTATGGATGAGTACCGTCATGCTTAAAATGCCATTAAGTTTCACAGCAGAAGGCAAAAGAAAGTTCTAAAAATATTCCAAAGTGAGCATTTCAATAATATCTTTAAGGATGACAACACTATTGTAATGAATATATTCTGTCTCATGGTTATCACTCAAGAGAAAATACTACTTGAACTTTAAAATTCTGATATACTCGTTTAAAATATTTTACATTGACTATTCTTAGTTATATATAACACAGTTATCTCAAGCAAGAGGCAAAAATATGTCTCATGAAGAATGTCCTTAAATTTTACAATGAAGAATTATGGCATTAGTGGCTTTTGGCTGCATTATGTTGGTAACCAAAAACGATGACTATAGAGTATTTGTATTCAAAGATTTATACAACTGACTATGGTATCATAAAAATCTAAACTAGTTCATTAGAAATTCACAGCCCCATTCTGTTTGCAGGTATAAATTTTCATTTAATCTAAAAGAGTTCACTGTTTTTACATGTTTTATGCTAAAGAGGAACATGATTACTCTTCAGTGTGTAGAGCTAATGTGCTGACACCTAAGTCTCAAATAATGCTTATGTTTTGCCTGTTTATTTTTCTTTGGATAAAAATATTGGGTCCAGGCCTAGGGATATTGGACTAAATTCCTTAAAATCAGGAATGGACTATCCTAGAATGTAAGGTTCTCAGACTTCCAAAGCAGGACTCCCAAATTTACCCATTAAGTTACAACTACTAGAAATGTAACTCATTTGCCTGAAAGAAAAGTAGATTCCTGAAATCTAAGACCAATAGACTCTACTAGGAAAAAAGGATCCTGGTAGAAAACCTTTAACAGTTATCTTGCCCCATTTTTACTGGCCTATACGGTGATAACAAACTGTCAACTCTGGCCAATGTGTCCTAACAGAAGACATCCTACCAACTTCCCTCTGCAAATAACTACCATTTAATAATCACTTAATTATAGGTAAAGATGTATAAAATATGTATGAAAATATAAAATATCAATAATAAGATATAATTAGTTATTATAATCTTTACAAAAATTGGACAAAGTCATTGTTTGTTGAGACCACCAAAACACACTGTATGGAGAACACAGGAACAGCATATGTGGATACCAGGAAATTGGTAGGAGTTGAGAAAGGAGGAGCCTCCTGCATTCATGGAGAATGGCATTTGCTAGGACACATTGCAAACATCATCTCATAAAACCCTCAACATGAATCATAGGAACAAGAAATATCATGTCATTCTACAAATTAGATAAATGAGAATCTTGGCAAATACATTTTCAAGTGTATTTGAGCTCTTCAACCTTCAGCCACACAACACTACTTCTTGTTAAAATATCAATTTACAGCTCAGATGGTTTTTATCTCAAGAAGAATGAAAGCTTTAGCTTAATTATCAGCACCTTACCATGGCTCCATTGTCAAAAGAAAATGGGGAATTGCTATGACTTAATTCGAAATAAACACTATTATCATGTACTTCTTCCCCCAAAAGAGCAGAGGACTGATTATTATACTTCCTAAATAAGTCATTAGTAAGTTCTCATTCTATGTTACCATAGACTTTAGATTAGATATTTCTCTAATAATTGTTTAGATACCACGGACTTGAATTATATTTATTTTTGATTTATTTCTTTCTCATTACATTTGACTGTTATCATAAACAGAAATTTTATTTTTCCAATGGAATAAGAAATATAAAGTGAAAAATGTATTCTGAGTATTAAGTTCTCTAATGCTTCACTACGGTTGAGAAACTCCTATTGTTTACTCAGTGGTAATTTGCTTAAAGCTTGTAGAACATTGTGCTAGACGGAGTCCCTCCAGGTTGCTTGTTTCCCAGTAATTAAATATTAATATTTTAGCTCTGCTACAGTGACATATGTCCATGAACCTTTAAAATGAAAATATTCCTTCATATATGTTTCCAAAAAATTAAAACCATGTACATATAAGGATTTAAGTCTTGCATAAAAATCAGTGGATACTGATAAACTTCTTTGACACTGAATTCTATTTATTTGTAGGAATGCCCACCCCACAGTTCTGCTACCCTAGCTCTGAGCAGACTTTTATTTTAATATATGTACTGGCTCCATTATGTTAAAAGCTTCTATTTACTTACATTTATTGTCTCTACTTTTGAATACAAGGCCCTTTGGAGTGAAGACTATTTTACATATCTTTGTGTCACTAACATTTAGTCAAATACCTTGCAGTCACATCGTGGGCACTCAAAAACTGTTACAAGAATGATTAAGTGGATGAATGAATGGTTATAATACTTGGAATTAGCATTTTGTATAAAAACTATGACCTAGAAAAGCACAGGGGACATTAAACCACAACTATTATACTAGTGACACGAATTAACTGTGATTTTGGTTTCACTGCTGCTTTCCTTTTGCAACTCAGTCTTACTGGACCCTTGAGCCGTCTTCATTCTTCTTGTAAAGTGACACCAGGCAAGAGAATGTTCTGAAAGTTTATTCTTCATCACTTACATCTTAGTAAAATGAATGTTCTGAGTCCCCTCCCCTGGTTGCATACTACAAAGGAGAATCCACTTCTTTTTAGCCTATTTGGTGCCCTGCACTAATCCCAAATCTATAGATTTAAAGGAAAGTTCTACTCACTCCACTTCTAAATGACAGGGTAGGATTTGAAGGATTTAGGAGGATTCTGAACTATTGTGATAGAGCATCTTCCCCAAGTCTGAATGTTTCATGGACAGTGACTCAGCATCCAGGCAGGCCCCACTCCTGCAATTTGTCAAACAACTGTCAGACAAGTTCTCCATGCAAAGGCATAGTAAGAATATATTATGCAAATAACATATTAAATAATCTTATTTTTACTCTTGGATTGAATTAGGGTTTTTTTCTAATTGAGCATGTCTTACTTCTTCTCTTTTTGTACTCAGATAAAATGTCTACTCTGTTTATCTCACATTGATACTTACTACCTCTTCTCCTTAAGGGTTCCATTAGTTAGCCACTTGCTGTAATTTGAGTAATATTATATTATAAATCCTAGAAAACAATTTTATCATATTTTCTGCTTCTTCCATATACAGAGAAACAAGGTAGAGAGCTTGTTAAGAAAGTGGCATCCCAGGGTGAAAATACAGTTCCGATCAATGAGCTCAGCAACACTTTTACATCTTGAGATTGAGTTTCCTGCAGAGTAGTTTTCCATCAGTTTGTGCATCAGCATTAAGCTCCTTGAAAATTTCTGCAGTGTTTCAAACTCTGATAAAGAAGTTTTGTCATTTGCGGAACTAAGTCACTCATTGATCATATTTGGAAAACAAATCAAGCCATGAACAAATATTCAAGAAATTACCCAGCCCTAGCTGGTTTGGCTCAGTGGATAAAGCATTGGCCTGTGGACCAAAAGGTCCCAGGTTCCATTCTGATCAAGGGCACATACCTAGGTTACAGGCTTCTCCCCAGCCTGGGCACTGGTCAGAGCGTGTGCAGGAGGCAACCAATCTATGTGTTTGTCTCACATCTATGTTTCTCTCTGTCTTTCCCTTTCTCTTCCACTCTCCCTAAAAATCAATGGAAATATATCCTTGGATGAGAATTAACAAAACAAAGCAAAAAAAGAAATTATCCATTGTGGATAATTTCTGAGGGCTGAGAATGTACTTAAATTCATATCTAAAACAATTTATATCACTTTAAAATGGTCACATACTTTAAATGTTTTATATTGTATATATAATATTTATTGTTTATTTTTTAATAAAAAGCTTAGCTTTAAAATTATATTACATGCAAGTCATTTCACTAATTGCTTTATATATTTGGCAGGGTATTGTGTGTGTGTGTGTGTGTGTGTGTGTGTGTGTGTGTGTGTGTTCATGTGCACACGTGTGAAGTTTATCAACAAAGGCTCAATCCTGGAAAATTACTACATGGAATACGATTTAGCAATTCATGGCTGAGGGAACCATGGAGACACTTTCATCATGGAAAATACAGGAGATGTGATGAAAAAAGATGATCATAATGGGATAATAGGGAAACTCTTCCTTCTAGTCAATACAGCAAGGAGAGACATGGAAAAGTGGACAAGGGGTGGGGACCAAAAGACAAAGAGATCAAGTAACTAACAGGGCCTCAAAGGAGGTAATAGAGGAAAGACAGATTCCAAATAGCCTACCATGAAAGGTCTACATCTGCTGAGACCCAGAGCCAAAAGTAAGAAGACAAAACCAATAAAAGGTCTCCTAATGCCAATAAATAATCCATGTATTGACCTTCTGGTTGACTCAGTATAGTTTGGAAGAAACTATTGAAACCTAATATAAACTGCATGCATTCTATCTTACTCCACATGTGTGCTTGCTCGTAAAATTGTTAAATAAAAAAAATTGTTAAATAACAGACAGGGCCCCTCTCTCCTGAGATTTCAGCATAAAAGCGATGCAAAAATCATCTCATTCCCCACTGCTGACAATATAAAGAACTGAGCTTTTCATTACACAGATGAGAAAATTGAAGCTGTTAATTAGAACAGGAAATTGAACTCAACTCTCTCTGGTTCAAAGACATGCCTTTCAAAAGTGATATTTTCTGTTTAGTTTTTTGGCTAGGCATGTTTTATCCTTCACTACACTGAGCTTTACGAAAACAGGAATTGTGCCTATGTATTAGCTTTGTGGGGCTAAAATACATGAACACAGACTTAGTGGCTTAAAACAAGAGAATATTATTCTCTAGTAATTCTTAAGGCCAGAAGTATAAAATCAAGGTGTCAACAGGGCCCTGCTCCCTCTAGCAGAGAGCCCTTGCTTGGTTTTCCAGCTCTCACTGACTAGATGGTCCTTGGTATGGGTGTGTGATTTCTAGTTTCTACTTCTTTCTTCATATTGCCTCGTCATCCATCTACCTGTCTTCTCTCTTCTTTCTGTGCAACTCTCCCCTTGTCTTTCCCTTATGCTGTCACTATGCTCTGCCAATCCTGGATGGCTTCACATGGAGATACTTACCTTAGTTACATCTTCAAAGACCTTTTCCAGATATGGCTCCATGCATAGATTCTAGGAGTTAGAAAGTGGACGTATCTTCATGGGGTGCCACCTTTCAGGCTATGATGCACTCACTGGGTAGTATGGGCACAGATGGAAGGGACCATTACAAACTCTCACATTCTCACTGAAATTATAACACACCAGAGGCCCAGTACATGAAATTCGTGCACGGGAGGGGGGTCCTTCAGCTCGACCTGCACCCTCTCACAATCCGGGACCCCTTGGAGCAATCGGACATCCTTCTTGCAATCCAGGACCGCTGGCTCCTAACTGCTCTCCTGCCTGCCTACCTGATCTCCCCTAACCACCTCTGCCTGGCTTCCTGATTGCACGAACCACTCTGCATGCTTGCCTGATCACCCCTAACTGCCTCTGCCTTGGCCCCCGCTGCCGCGGCTTCATCCAGGACATCTAGAATAATGTCCGGAAGGTCGATTGGCTGTCTGGTCTAATTAGCATATTACCCTTTTATTATTATAGATGGCACATTCCTACCTCATCACATTGGTGTCAGATTATTGGCTTGGTGTAGTTGTACCTTCAATGCCATGGTGTATTTTTACACCGATATGTAGGAGTAAGTGACTTGATATATATTTTTATATAGTTACTACAATGAAATGTATCAGAATAATTACATCAAGATGGAGAAAAATAGTGGATGTGGACAATTGGTTTTTACTTAATTTAATAACGAACACCTGAAATTGATTGCTTTGTAGAAACAATAAAACTTTTTATAATAATAAAAAGACGCTTATTATAATAATGACATTATTATTATTAATGCTGATCAGTATCATTAACATCATAATTAGTTCTTTAATCTTTATGTGTGAAGGAACTCCACAAGCATAGCGCCCAACACTTCACCACAGTAATGTTGCCAGGTAGGTCTTTTCTCAGTTTTCCTTAAGTTGGGGGTCACGCGACTTATTTCTGCCAATGAAATCTGAAACATAAGCTATGTTCTAATGTGACCTTGAAAGCAGCCTTGCACTCACTACCCCTGGCCTCCTTTCTCCTTCCCCAGTGACCTCACAATTATGACTTCCTTATTGCATCACTACTTTATGGAAAGAAACACTACGTTAGATTTCTAGAAGAGCCAAGGATGGTGTTTTGTATTCCTCTGTTTGTGGCGTGCATGAAAGATACATTTTTCTTGTTTTAAGCTACTAAGATATTGGGATTTCTTTAGTACTATATATAATCTCACCTATGTTGATTAAAGGAAATAATTCAATAGAAAACTGCTTGAAAATATATACGTGCTATTTATAATCCAAAGTAGGTCTAGCCTATATTAACATCTCTCATTTCCACTTAGAAAGCTTTATAATTTGTATTTTTAATTGATTATGTTTCCCCTTCCTTGTCCATGAGAATTAAAATCCATGAGGGCTAGATGCATTCTCATCTTGTTTACCAGTGAATTCCCAACACTTTAAAAAATTCATTTATTAAAGCCACCATATGCCTTCATCATGTAAGAAAAAAAAAAGGCTTGAATACCAGTTTGTAGGGGTAATAAAAAATACCTCTGGGAAGAACTATAGATTAACCACATTGAATTTTAAAATGCAGAAGGGCTGCAAAGTGCTGAATCTTTAATCAAAATATGCTTCTTGCAAAGGTTTGCTCTTATTAACACCAATGGGGAAATAAAATATTAACTCCTGCCAGAGAAGTGAATTATTGTGATCACAATTCAAAGGAAATGAAAACCAGGCAATACCAGTTGCACAAGCATAGGAAAATTATTCGGGTGAATTCCAAGAATATCTGGAAGCATACAGGCATTTGGATCCTTAAAAGAAACGTGTGATGCAAATATTAAATGTTAGGACCTGCCCTGGATTCAGACCATGACAGACAAGAGTTTTTACATGTGATTTAGTCCTAGTAATTACTACATAAAATAAAGTCTTCTCCTTTTTTCTCCTCTGACAAATGAACTTTTATCCTACTTTTTACATAGTCTTTCAATTAATGCTCATTATTGAGTTTTTTCAGTGCTCAGTAAGTTTCTCTTTTCACAATAATGTCACATAAAATTACAAAGTTACCAATATTGATAATCCTTCAGTATTTTAAATTTATCATTAACTCTCAATAGAAAGGGTTATGGTATGCTTTTGAAAGCTACTCAAGACCTAAATTCAATATACACATATCAAACAAGATACGGAAATTTGGGCTTCAATATATTTTCACATTCCTTTCAAAAATAAATTTATCCAGTGATCCTCAGGATATGCCTCTGGGTCCCAAAACAAAAGTTTCAATAGTTATCAAGATAATAACATCTACAGAAAATATATAATATGTACAAAAAGGTACACATCAAAATTATTGTTATTGAATTTAATCTGTCTTCAAATTCTATAATGAAACTGCCATGCATCCAATTGCTCAGAAAAGAACTCCAGTCATTCCGGATTACTTTCATTCTTCATCCACATATGCAATGCACCAATAATCACAGTTGCCTTTATTTACAAAATACAACCCTAACCACTTCTCACCATATACACTTCTTCCCCAGGACTCAACACCAACATGATTTTTCATTTGTCCAATGGTCTTCCCTTTCCCACCCCCATCACATTACAATCCACTCTCCACATACCAGAATAGGCAGCATGGTCTTCAAAATAAAACCTTAAAAGCACATAAGATCATTTCACTACTATGTTAAAACATTTAAATAAATGGTTTCCCAAAGTTATAATAAAATTCATAATGTTATAATGACCCTACAGGACTCAGCGTAATCTATCGCCTGCTTATCTCTCCAGCCTCATTTCTTATTATTCTCCCCATTTCAATCAAGATACTCCCACCAGCTGTGTGTTTTCCTTCTGCCCCTTTGCAACCTTCACCCCTCAGCAAGGGCTGGTCCCTGGGGTTCTGCATGGTTCCAGGATTGTGTGTATCTGATCTCAGAGGCCGTGTCTTCACCAGCACTTTATCTGACTGCCATAACTAAAGGAGCAGTAATGTCACCCTGCATATGGTTTCATAGGAAAGCCACTCTTGCAATCTGAAAGGATGATATTTCTGTTTTTATTTTTACTATATCTTTTCTCCTCCATGGGGACTTGCATAGTTTACCACTGTATTTCTCAAGTGTAAAACATCCTGCTTATTGTCAACATTTAATAGCTGTCTATTGAATGAATGAATTTGCTAATGGAAGTATCTTAAATGCTAATGAACTTCTCTATGATTAGTAAACACATAAGTTGACATTATTATTCTTGTGAAAATTGATTCAAATGAATAGGCAGATTTTGTGCCAACCCAGGCAGATCTCTACTGTCTACTCACATGGATGAGCTCCGTATTCAGGAGACAGACTAAATGGATAATCAGTATGTATAGAATTGCCCTTAACTTGACTTTAGTCTCAGAAAGCACTGTTTTTGTCTTGTAATTTATTGTGCTTTATTATCTTACTTTATGTCTTCTTCATCAGTCAAAACAATGTCACAAAACTATGCCAAAACCAATGCTGACATGTTACTAATAACCAAAGCCTCTACCTTGTTATTTTTTATTTTAATGAACAGACTTCTGTTTTTTTGAATATATTTTTATTGATTTCAGAGAGGAAGGGAAAGGGAGAAAGAGATAGAAACATCAGTGATGGGAGAGAATCATTGATCTGCTGCCTCCTGCATGCCCCACACTTGGGATCGTGCCCACATTCCCTGACAGGGAATCAAACAGTGACACCCTCTACCTTGTTATTTTTTATTTTAATGAACAGACTTCTGTTTTTTTGAATATATTTTTATTGATTTCAGAGAGGAAGGGAAAGGGAGAAAGAGATAGAAACATCAGTGATGGGAGAGAATCATTGATCTGCTGCCTCTTGCATGCCCCACACTTGGGATCGTGCCCACATGCCCTGACAGGGAATCAAACAGTGACACCCAGGTTCATAGGTCAATACTCAAACACTTAGCCACACCAGCCAGACTGTTTTTAACAGAAATCAGAAAGAAACAATTGATATAAATAGGCCACATCTTCAAAGTTGAAAGGAAAAGGTATAAGTTGGCAGACACTAAACTCTTGGAGGTTCACTTCCTCCTGATACAAACCAAATGGCTGCATGAAATAACTTTTTCAAGCAACAATTATTTTTCTTATTCTCAACAATAAAGTTTTTTTTAATAAAAAATAAAAATCAATGGCAAAAATATCCTTGGGTGAGGATTATTAATAAAAAATCCCACAAACAAACAATATGTTAAGTTGGCAGACACTAAACTCTTGGAGGTTCACTTCCTCCTGATACAAACCAAATGGCTGCATGAAATAACTTTTTCAAGCAACAATTATTTTTCTTATTCTCAACAATAAAGTTTTTTTTAATAAAAAATAAAAATCAATGGCAAAAATATCCTTGGGTGAGGATTATTAATAAAAAATCCCACAAACAAACAATATGTTAAGTTGGCAGACACTAAACTCTTGGAGGTTCACTTCCTCCTGATACAAACCAAATGGCTGCATGAAATAACTTTTTCAAGCAACAATTATTTTTCTTATTCTCAACAATAAAGTTTTTTTTAATAAAAAATAAAAATCAATGGCAAAAATATCCTTGGGTGAGGATTATTAATAAAAAATCCCACAAACAAACAATATGTTAAGTTGGCAGACACTAAACTCTTGGAGGTTCACTTCCTCCTGATACAAACCAAATGGCTGCATGAAATAACTTTTTCAAGCAACAATTATTTTTCTTATTCTCAACAATAAAGTTTTTTTTAATAAAAAATAAAAATCAATGGCAAAAATATCCTTGGGTGAGGATTATTAATAAAAAATCCCACAAACAAACAATATGTTAAGTTGGCAGACACTAAACTCTTGGAGGTTCACTTCCTCCTGATACAAACCAAATGGCTGCATGAAATAACTTTTTCAAGCAACAATTATTTTTCTTATTCTCAACAATAAAGTTTTTTTTAATAAAAAATAAAAATCAATGGCAAAAATATCCTTGGGTGAGGATTATTAATAAAAAATCCCACAAACAAACAATATGTTAAGTTGGCAGACACTAAACTCTTGGAGGTTCACTTCCTCCTGATACAAACCAAATGGCTGCATGAAATAACTTTTTCAAGCAACAATTATTTTTCTTATTCTCAACAATAAAGTTTTTTTTAATAAAAAATAAAAATCAATGGCAAAAATATCCTTGGGTGAGGAAGTGAACCTCCAAGAGTTTAGTGTCTGCCAACTTAACATATTGTTTGTTTGTGGGTCGCTGTGCCCACAGCGGCAGCAGTCAGTGTTGTGTTGCCGAAATTCGTGCACCGGGGAGGGGTGTGGTGTCCCTCAGCCCAGCCTGCACCCTCTCCAATCTGGGACCCCTTGAGGGATGTCTGACTGCCCATTTAGACCCGATCCCAGTGGCATCGGCCTAAATGGGCAGTCGGACATCCCTCTCACAATCCAACACTGCTGGCTCCCAAACACTCACCTGCCTTCCTGCCTGCCTGATTACCCCTAACTGCTTCCCTGCCAGCCTGACCAATGCCTAACTGCTCCCCTGCCAGCCTGATCGACACCTAACTGCTCCCTTGCCAGCCCAATTGACCCTAACTGCTTCTCCTTCTCCTTCTCCTTCTCCTTCTCCTTCTCCTTCTCCTTCTCCTTCTCCTTCTCCTTCTCCTTCTCCTTCTCCTTCTCCTTCTCCTTCTCCTTCTCCTTCTCCTTCTCCTTCTCCTTCTCCTTCTCCTTCTCCTTCTCCTTCTCCTTCTCCTTCTCCTTCTCCTTCTCCTTCTCCTTCTCCTTCTCCTTCTCCTTCTCCTTCTCCTTCTCCTTCTCCTTCTCCTTCTCCTTCTCCTTCTCCTTCTCCTTCTCCTTCTCCTTCTCCTTCTCCTTCTCCTTCTCCTTCTCCTTCTCCTTCTCCTTCTCCTTCTCCTTCTCCTTCTCCTTCTCCTTCTCCTTCTCCTTCTCCTTCTCCTTCTCCTTCTCCTTCTCCTTCTCCTTCTCCTTCTCCTTCTCCTTCTCCTTCTCCTTCTCCTTCTCCTTCTCCTTCTCCTTCTCCTTCTCCTTCTCCTTCTCCTTCTCCTTCTCCTTCTCCTTCTCCTTCTCCTTCTCCTTCTCCTTCTCCTTCTCCTTCTCCTTCTCCTTCTCCTTCTCCTTCTCCTTCTCCTTCTCCTTCTCCTTCTCCTTCTCCTTCTCCTTCTCCTTCTCCTTCTCCTTCTCCTTCTCCTTCTCCTTCTCCTTCTCCTTCTCCTTCTCCTTCTCCTTCTCCTTCTCCTTCTCCTTCTCCTTCTCCTTCTCCTTCTCCTTCTCCTTCTCCTTCTCCTTCTCCTTCTCCTTCTCCTTCTCCTTCTCCTTCTCCTTCTCCTTCTCCTTCTCCTTCTCCTTCTCCTTCTCCTTCTCCTTCTCCTTCTCCTTCTCCTTCTCCTTCTCCTTCTCCTTCTCCTTCTCCTTCTCCTTCTCCTTCTCCTTCTCCTTCTCCTTCTCCTTCTCCTTCTCCTTCTCCTTCTCCTTCTCCTTCTCCTTCTCCTTCTCCTTCTCCTTCTCCTTCTCCTTCTCCTTCTCCTTCTCCTTCTCCTTCTCCTTCTCCTTCTCCTTCTCCTTCTCCTTCTCCTTCTCCTTCTCCTTCTCCTTCTCCTTCTCCTTCTCCTTCTCCTTCTCCTTCTCCTTCTCCTTCTCCTTCTCCTTCTCCTTCTCCTTCTCCTTCTCCTTCTCCTTCTCCTTCTCCTTCTCCTTCTCCTTCTCCTTCTCCTTCTCCTTCTCCTTCTCCTTCTCCTTCTCCTTCTCCTTCTCCTTCTCCTTCTCCTTCTCCTTCTCCTTCTCCTTCTCCTTCTCCTTCTCCTTCTCCTTCTCCTTCTCCTTCTCCTTCTCCTTCTCCTTCTCCTTCTCCTTCTCCTTCTCCTTCTCCTTCTCCTTCTCCTTCTCCTTCTCCTTCTCCTTCTCCTTCTCCTTCTCCTTCTCCTTCTCCTTCTCCTTCTCCTTCTCCTTCTCCTTCTCCTTCTCCTTCTCCTTCTCCTTCTCCTTCTCCTTCTCCTTCTCCTTCTCCTTCTCCTTCTCCTTCTCCTTCTCCTTCTCCTTCTCCTTCTCCTTCTCCTTCTCCTTCTCCTTCTCCTTCTCCTTCTCCTTCTCCTTCTCCTTCTCCTTCTCCTTCTCCTTCTCCTTCCCCTTCCCCTTCTTCATCATCCATGTCAGGAACCAAGTAGTACTGTAATGGATTTGGCCAAATATCATCTTTAATGGCTCTTCCTAACTCATCTACACCTGCATCAGAATGGTCAGTAACTAGGTAAAGAAGCTCTCTCAATTCTCATGCTGTCTCTTTCTGCTGGCTTTATTCTGTTTGTTTGTTTGTTTTTACTTGAACCTTTCCTCAAATCCCTTTCCAGATTTCCATTTGATTTCAGTGGACTTTGAAGATAGAGCACCACTCTCATTCAGATGAAATTCTTTGGAGAGAACTTTATTTTTGATGTAAGGGTTTTCATCAAAATAAAAATGTATTCTGTAATACATATCTGACTTAATATCTTAAAATTCTGTCCCTTCAACTCTTGTCAAATAATGCAGCACCTCTTCATCCTCCTCCCCAAGCAGTGCTGACACTTGTGGATGGTTGACAAATGTTACCCCAAAATGTGGGATTTTTGAGATCAACTCTGACTTCTGAGAAAATGGTTGGTGGAGTTTGTTATATTTCTATTCTGCTTTCAAAATCTCTTCACTAGCTTGTTCATTGAGTCTGTCTATTCAATTTTATACTTCATCAATATACTTCATCAATATGTTCAATTGATTCTTGCTGTTCTTTTCCTCCTTTGGCAAGTCCTGAGGGATTGACTTCTCCAACTTGGGGGGAGGAGGCAATTTTGGTTTCTTTGCTTGAGGTGGGAGGAAAAACTGTCGTTGTGGGGCCATTCTGTGAGGAAACTCAGAGGGAATCTGACTGAAGGGAAGGAGCTGGGGTAGAAGGCACTCTGAGAACTGATGTTGTCTTCTATTTTCGAACCACAACACAATTAACTTAGAAAGTAGCACTTACCTCAAAACTAGAAAAAACTCTCATGTTTTATGAATTACTAAATATACTGTTAACCCACAGATTCAACAAGCAATCATAATAGAAATATAAAACTACTTAAAATGAAATAATACTACTCATACTTCCTATGAAAATATAATGGAATTAAACAAAATACAAATATAAAATGAAAGAATGGGTAAAAAGACAAAAGTAGTTCCTTAAAAAATCAAAACGTAAGAAGTTTTTGAAGACAGTATGACTAAGAAGAACAGAGAGAAAGCTCAAATAAAATGAAATTATAAAGGAAAATACAGAAATATCTAGAGATGTTACAGAGATAAAATTATGACAACATAGATTGAAGAGTTTTCTGGCAACATAATTTTTAAATAATCTAGAAGTAGATAAATTATCAGAAAAATATATTTTCATACTCACTGAAATAGTAAAAAACATAAATGGCCCCAAATTTAAATAATAAGTCAATCATTTTAACAGAGTCTTAATAACTCAAATTATTAAATATCTTGAAGGTACAATAGTAAAGCTACTTTAAGCTTCTAAGTCAATCAAATTTAGTTTCATATTCCAGCTTTTCAGGTTTTCCAGATGTGTAAGATCTTACAAAAATTATGCCATTTTTCTGCACCTGTTTCCTATCCTCAAGATTTCAATAATATAAATATCTCACAAAATAGCTGTTCAGCCTAAATGTGAAAATATAAGTAAAATCATAGTCCAGAACATGCAGTAGCCCCATGATAAACACTAGTGTTCATACCTCTTCCCTTACACCCTACTCATACAACTAATTATATGTAGAAGACCTTTAAAAATATTTCATATATAAAAAGGAAATATACTTTTTATTAGAAATTACTAGGTTTGAATCTGAGATCCCTGTTTTCCATTAATGGGCAAACGCATAATTTAGTTTTCATCTTTGAAACTCACTTATGGCTATCTTCAGAAGAACAGCAATAGTTAGCACCTAGAGTTGTCATTAGATAAATGAGATAATAAATACTAGTGTACAGTACTTAGTACATAATAAGTGTTTAAAAATAATATGATAGTTCTATGCAATGATATTTAGAATGCCAATGCCTACAAGAGACCTAAAGAAAATTTTCAAAATTCAATCATCAACTTCATCTCAGGAGATAAAAATCAGTGTTAGGTTATTAGAAAGAATCACCCACTAAAAGCAGAGCTGCAAGTTTCACTAGATTGATTGGTCCGGCTTTGGTTACATTTTTGTTTGTTAGTTTGTTCTAATTAGGGGTAGTAACTGATTAAGTGTGCTAGTCCTAAATTAGAGATGTATGCACGTGCAATACAGCACACACAGTTCCCTGTTCGCTGAGATCCCTGGTTTACATTAGGCCAGTAGAGTGGATGAGTTGGCTTTGGGGAACGTCACAGGTGGGGAAATACATTCTGGTTTACACGTTGGAATCACCACTTCCTCCTGTGTGAGCTGCAGAAGCAGCTTTACTTCCCCAAGCCTGTTTCCTGAAATAGAAATGAACTTTTCAGATCATTTTGAGAAAAGAGTGAGCTAGTGTTGTGAACAATTAGCTTAGTGTTCGGAATACTTAGTGATTGGCACAATGTAAGAAGGTAATATTTTCAAGAGTTCTACAATATGAGAAGTGAAATTCTTTGCTAAACTGCTACTCATTTTATCATCAGAGTTACAAAAGCAGATATTACCAATAGAAAAATAAAATGTGACCTCTGTTTCCAGAGTGGGGTATGTTATACACTTTGATCTTCCCACAATCATAACCTCTTACCTAAAAGTTAAGGAGTACCGCTGGAATCACATTACATAAACATTTTGATTTATAGATGAGCTGCTATGGAACAAAAGCTTAAATGGGTCCCCCATCCAGGTTAATGACACACCTTCCTATCTCTCCCAGTTAGGTTCTAGAAATATTAGGGGAAACACTTTGGAGAGTATATGATTGTCTAATCACTATGCTGTACATCTAATACAAAATAATACTGAATGTAAACTATAATTCAAAAACATTTTAAATAAAAAATGTAAAAAAAAATAACCCTACACACACACACACACACACACACACACACACACACACACACACACAGAAAGAGAACCTGTGTGTACCCATCCAACTTTACTTGCCATTATTCTAAACTCCTGTTTTTCTACTATTTCTAATGTTTATCATTAATGTCAATAGTCCAATTATTTGTTGCATATTCAAAAGCTACTTTGAGAGGAAAAATGCTATGTATGGAATATTTGCTTCTTATTCTCAATTTCCCTCTGGCTTCCCGTGTCCTCCTTGCCTGGGAAGAGAGAAGTGTTCTCACTCTTCCAGCTGCAGAAATGATGTTCTCTGTGGGCTAATTCCATGGAGTTGCACTGTTTAATAATACTGTTTACTTCAAGGTGTTTCTTTGAAAAACCTCCCAGGAGTTTCTTGGCAGCCTTTGATTACACTGTTGTCTACTTAGGAATATAATCACGTTCCTGGAGTTTTACTTAGAGAATATGCACTTAGGTGAGCTCTGAGTAATGAAAACTCATAGCTGTCTCCAGACAACTAATCTGGTTCCCCTTGTCAGTTGTAAAGAGATATTGTTCTGTGGTAGGAAGGCCAGTAAAACCCATTAAGACTAATGACTTTCATCACAGTTGAGATAAAAATTCCTTGCAGTAAAAATGCTTTCAAATAAAAAAAAAAGTACACACATTGTAAACACATTGATATTGCACATTGAAGATTCAGAGAAGGTTCCAAAAATGTTTAGAAATTAAACATTTATCCATTTTGGAAAAAATATATTTACCAAATTGAAGTCTGTAGAAGATGGCATGTAATCTAACCAAATCTTTAAACTCGAAATGGACATCATGTATTATGGGAGAAGTTGAAGTATTTATTTTAATTATTAGATATATTTTTTAAAGGTCTAAAATATTTTAAATTCCATATGTTATCATATATTGGACATTGTCAAGACTTCTGTATCAACTAGAACAAACTTCATTCTAATATCTGAAGTGAATCCATTGAAAAAATCGAGATAAACATTTACTGAAGTTTATGGCAAGGTCAAAGGAAATGAAAAATGTTGGCTTTGTCAGGAATTATGAAAAGGACAACCCTTGAAGCAACAGAAAACGGAAATATTCATTTACACAAAATACAACCATGAGCATGTATGCAAAGAAATGTAATAAATAAGGAATGCATCTGCTATGAATGTCCTGATCACATATATATATATGCAATTTTTTTCAAAAAAGTTTATATTTATTTAGTACTTATATTTGCTTTATCTCACTTAATTCTAATGAGTATGGGGATAGCAACAACATTTTAGAAAGGAGAAAAAGATTAAAACTTATAAGAGACTTAAAAATGTCATTAGCTCACTAAATATTTCAAATATTAATTCATATAAAAATTCAAAATAACATTCTGAAGTAGCTATAATTACTTCCTCCATGTTGGGGATGAGAAAATGATATTCAGAACATTTACATAACTGGTTCACCTTCCAAGCATGGGTGAGCTGGACATCTATGTTCTTAGCACTTCCAATGCTCTGCCTCTCAAAATCTAACTTTTAGGGAAGTACCATATCCAAGATTATGCTAATGGCTAAGACATACACTGAGTGTCCAAATTATTATGACCACCTCACCTTTGTAGGCAAATTAGCTATAATTTTGCGCTATAGTTTCTAGAGGGCCAGACCATTATAAATATGGAAGCAGGTTGTTTACCATGACAGTAGAAGTGATTTTTTTTCTGAAGATATGGGTAAACAATGCGATTTAACAGCCTTTGAATGTGGGATATATATATATA
>NW_005370042.1:278449-280034 GCF_000412655.1 Myotis brandtii | reverse complement strand
GTGTGAAATTATAGCTAATTTGCCTACAAATGTCAGATGGTCATAATAATCTGGCCATTCAGTGTAGACCAAGAATTCAAAAGCTATATTCTTAAACCTGGGTACTATTGCCTCTGGATTTAATATCTTCTCTATTTCTATCTACATCAACCTTGGGTAATCCCATTCTGCACCATGACTAGATCCAGAGTTTCATTTGTAACTCAAACATTTCCCTTGAAATCAAGATATATATACTCAACTACCTACTGAGTGTCAGTACTTGGATGTATATGGTATCCAGAAACATTGAGTTTGGTGCATTTTAAGTATCCTATCTAATAAAGAAGGATCATGCTAATTGACTCTCATGCTGTTCCAAAGATGGTGGCACCTACAGCCAATAAGGAGGGAATATGCCGTGAGTGGAGAGGACCCAGGTAAGGTGGGTGGAGAGGTTCCAGGTAAGGGGAGTGGAGAGGTTCCAGGTAAGGGGGGTGGAGAGGTTCCAGGTAAGGGGGATGCCGCCCAGGGCCAGCCTGAGGCACAGGCAAGCCTCAAATGGCAGCTGCACAGCCAAGACCCAAGGTGCAGGCAAGCCTCGGATTTTGGCTGCCCAGCCACCCAAGGCTGCCCGAGGCTCAGGTAACCAGGGCCAGCCAAGGCTTGCCCTGCCGGGGCAGTGGCAGCAGCAGAGGTGTGATGGGGCATCACCTTCCCCTGATCACTGGGTCACCTCCTGCCCCTGAAGGCTCCTGGACTGTGAGAGGGGACAGGCTGGGCTGAGGGATGCCCCCTCCAGTGCATAAATTTTCATGCACTGGGCCTCTAGTAAATTTATAAATAACTAGTGGGAATACGAATTGAAGCTTCACTCTGAGCACTGAGGAGTTACATTGGACAATGTAGTTATACTTGCTAAATGTCAGTTTTCTCATCTGTAAAGCTTTAAAAGATAGCATCTATCTTAATATTATGCAGCTTAAATAGATTCATATATGAAAAATTAAAAGAATGTATTTTAAACCTTGAAGAGAGAGTAACAACAACAACACACATAAGCAAACAAACAAAAAAGGAAAGAGAAAGCCAAAGAGAAGAGAATGAGAGAGAACACAGACAGAAAAGAGAGAAGCATCAGGGAAACAAGGAAGGACTGTGTTAATGTGGATTCGGGTTGGCTAATGGGTGTTAACGTAAGGAGTCTATTTTGTGTATTGAACACAGTAAACTGCTACAACGTTTGTGTGTCACAGAGTGAAGGTTATG
This sequence comes from Myotis brandtii, assembly GCF_000412655.1. NCBI lineage: Eukaryota > Metazoa > Chordata > Mammalia > Chiroptera > Vespertilionidae > Myotis > Myotis brandtii. Next base: position 278,786 of record NW_005370042.1, on the reverse strand, counting down.
ACCAGAAGTGTACTTGGGAAGTTTAATGTAGATGCTGTGTAAGAATGGGCATGGGCAGGAGTGAGGAGGTCACTGGTCATTGAACAGATGCTGGGATCTGTGTGCCTTGTGTGGGTGGGAGTTGCTGTTTTGATCTAGGATGTATATCATGGAGACTGCAGGCTAGAACTGCCACAGGTCTTCTCCAGTGCTCACTGTGTCCCCCTAACCCCGCCCACCTGCCCATCTCCTTGCCCTCCCTCATTAGCCCACTCACCCAGCCTTATTCGCTCTGAATACCAGGCATGGAGCTGACTGAGATAGTGAAGGAATTTTCCATTTTTCTAAAAAAGAAAAA
>NW_005370042.1:266180-274733 GCF_000412655.1 Myotis brandtii | reverse complement strand
CGCACTGCGCCTCCTCTGAGTCTCGGTATGCTTTTCTCTTTCCTTCTAGTTGTAGAATTTCCACTCAGCCAGCCTTCCTGTGGTTCTGGATGATGTCCTTTCTGTCTTTTAGTTGTATTTTTGAAGTGGTTGTTCGAGGCAGCAAACTCCGGTGTTTACCTATGCCGCCATCTTGGTTCCTCTATATCACGTTATTGTATTTAGTGTTAAAATGTACATATCAAGTAAGAACTATTGTCCAGCAAACAGGGGCACTGTTGATCACAGAGGGCTGGGAAAGTCCTGAAACTGACACTCAGTCCCAGGAAGTTGGACTTTCATGGTTTAAACCACCTTGTTAAGCTGATCAAATGAATGCGGACCCTTTACATTACTGTACTAAGACTAGGCCCAAGTTCTGCTTTCATGCTGTTTATTTTCTCTATTTTATGATGTCTTGGCATCTTAGGACTCTCTACATCCAGGGAGGGACTTAGTGAATTCAAATGTGTAGATAGAAAGCAGTTTGCTTGTGAGTAAGGCTTTGATAAGAAGCTGTCCTAGTCCATTCTCCCACCTGCAGGTGCGAGCACCGACCTGAGTTACCAAGGCCCGGCACTGAACACTGAGGGGAAAACTCTATAGAGAATAGAAGGCTGCAGTTATTGACACCAGCTTGCTCACCCTCATGCACTCCACAACACACAAATAACCCCACGTTCATGCTCTCCTTCATTCCTGTTACCTCCTGACCTTCCCTGAGTGGGGTGAGGCACCCATCCCTCCTCCAATCTTTTTAAGGGCAGTTGTCTCCTGATCTAATTTCTTCACTGTCCTGATACATTTCAAAACATATAGATAGATGATGTGAAGATAAATTTTAGACTTTTTAAAATCAGTTTGGCACACACCGTCCTCCTGTCCTTGTCTCCCTTCTCACCCAAAACCATGGTTATGGTGATAACAAGAGCAGAACACTCAGCCAGGATTTTAGTACTTTAAATTACCTCACTTCTTTCTTACAACAATCCCATCTATTAGGTAATCCTATCTAATAAAGGGTGGAGAGGACCCAGGTAAGGGGGGTGGAGAGGTCCCAGGTAAGGGGGGTGGAGAGGACCCAGGTAAGGTGGGTGGAGAGGTCCCAGGTAAGGGGGGTGGAGAGGACCCAGGTAAGGTGGGTGGAGAGGTCCCAGGTAAGGGGGGTGGAGAGGACCCAGGTAAGGTGGGTGGAGAGGTCCCAGGTAAGGGGGGTGGAGAGGACCCAGGTAAGGTGGGTGGAGAGGTCCCAGGTAAGGGGGGTGGAGAGGACCCAGGTAAGGTGGGTGGAGAGGTCCCAGGTAAGGGGGGTGGAGAGGACCCAGGTAAGGTGGGTGGAGAGGACCCAGGTAAGGGGGGTGGAGAGGTCCCAGGTAAGGGGGGTGGAGAGGACCCAGGTAAGGTGGGTGGAGAGGTCCCAGGCAAGGTGGCCACTCACATTCATCCCATCCAACTTCTGTGCCAAGACAGAAAGGTAGGGATGCGGAAGGGTTTGCTCAGCAGTCCTAGGGCTTGAAAAGCACACTATCTGTCATCAGTAACGATAGTCATAGCTACTGAAGATGCACTATGAACAAGGCACCAGACTAATTAGTTTATTCACGTCATTGTATTTAGTGTTAAAATGTACATATCAAGTAAGAACTATTATCCTGAAAAAGGGGCACTGATGATCACAGAGGGCCAGAAAAGTCCTGAAACTGGCACTCAGTCCCAGGCAGTTGGACTTTCATGGTTTAAACCACCTTGTTAATCTGATCAAATGAATGTGGACCCTTTACATTACTGTACTAAGACTAGGCCCAAGTTCTGCTTTCATGCTGTTTATTTTCTCTATTTTATGATGTCTTGGCATCTTAGGACTCTCTACATCCAGGGAGGGACTTAGTGAATTCAAATGTGTAGATAGAAAGCAGTTTGCTTGTGAGTAAGGCTTTGATAAGAAGCTGTCCTAGTCCATTCTCCCACCTGCAGGTGCGAGCACCGACCTGAGTTACCAAGGCCCGGCACTGAACACTGAGGGGAAATCTCTATAGAGCATAGGAGGCTGCAGTTATTGAAACCAGCTTGCTCACCCTCGTGCACTCCACAACACACAAATAACCCCACGTTCACGCTCTCCTTCATTCCTGTCACCTCCTGACCTTCCCTGAGTGGGGTGACATCCATCCCTCCTCCTATCTTTTTAAGGGCAGTTGTCTCCTGATCTAATTGCTTCACTGTCCTGATACATTTCAAAACATATAGATGGATGATGTGAAGATAAATTTTAGACTTTTTAAAATCAGTTTGCCACACACCGTCCTCCTGTCCTTGTCTCCCTTCTCACCCAAAACGATGGTTATGGCGATAACAAGAGCAGAACACTCAGCCAGGATTTTAGTACTTTAAATTACCTCACTTCTTTCTTACAACAATCCCATCAATTAGGTAATAGTATAATAATTAGAGTGATAAGGAAAGTCATTACACTATCCCAGATTTAAAATATTTTAAGAGACATTGTCATTCCTTTGAGACTTTTAGACCTGAAGGCACTCTCTTGCTTGTTGTCATTGATGAAGCAAGTCGCTATGTTGGAAGGCCCTCCTGGCAAGGAACTGAGGGTGTCTGCCAGCCAACAGCTCACTAGAAACTAGCCTACAAGTGCCTCATTCCAATGGCCCTATAGGAACAGCAATCCTATTCACACTATCCTTCTTCAGTCAAGCCTTCAGGTGAGACCCAGCCCTGGTCAACCCTCATTTCATCTGCATAAAGACACTGAGGATACAGAACCAGCTCAGCCACTTCTGGGTTCCTAACTGCAGTAGCTATGAGATTAACACATGTTTTTTAAGATGCTATGTTTGTGGTAATTTGTTATTCAACAACAAATTACAAATACAGGACCTAACACTGGAAAGCTCACCTTTATCTCTGCAGCCCCATTATGCCATCATAATGATGGAAGGTACTGGGTCCCATAGGCCTGTGTTGATAAGCACTAGCATTGCCCAGGAAAGTGACTGTAATGGAGACAAACCATTGAGAGTTCATCCCTCATGCTGTATCTAAGATCAACCAAGTTGTGCATGCAAAAGAGCAAACAAACAAATAAAACAAAACCAGGATATAATTATGGGGAGGGTATTGTTATGTCAAGATATATCCTTGGTTCTGTACTTTGCAACTGAACTATAACAGGCCCAGTCCTCAAAGAATACTGGCCACAGAAATGTCCAGAGAACTCGGATACCAGATGCCCGGTTCTGTTTTGCTGAATGTCTCATGTTACCTCACAAAACTGTTTCCCGGAGCTGTGGTTTCTGTCCCTAGTCAGCCCCTCTACCCACACCGTCCATGAAGATGCACAGATCCAAAGCTCACAAACACAATCCTGGCAACAAAGCCCAGCTGCAGTGCCTCTTCCCAGTGGAAGGGCCTGCACAGGGCTGGGCAGAGCTGAAATGCCCTGGACCATGCCAGGCAGCCAGGCAGGCCTTACTCAGGCTATTGCAGCAGGGAGAGCGGCAGAGTGAATCGGACTCAACTCTGCTGACTGAAAGCAAGAAGGCTGCTAGAGGCAGATTTTGTTTTTTGTGTTTTAGATATGTTTATGAGTTAGCAGGACTCTGAATTATTTCTATTGCTGCACTGCAGTCCCTCATCCTTGTCACCTGTTCCTAAGTGTTCTTCCCACCAGTGTAAACAACCAAATGTTTACAGTTCACCCAGGATGAAAACGTAGGGACTGATCTCCCCCATAACGTTTCACCTTCCCACATTAGTTTCCTACACGACAGGGTTTTACATGAGGTTTTCCAAGGGGAGAAAATGGATTATGAGTTCAAAGAGGGAGTAGAGGGGTGATTTTTTACCTGCCCTACGCCTTTTAGCAAATGATTGCTTTTTGGTCGATATATTAGAAGGCTGTTATCTGAAGAGAGTAGGATACCAAGGTGGGGGGGAGTTTTAGGGAGAAACAGGATAATATTCAGTCCAGAAAAATGATGCCTTTGAAGGATATTTGCTGAAGAAAAACTATAATAGTAATGGAACATAAACTACATTTGGAAGAGTAGGAAGGATAGCTATGAGCACACACATGCACTGTGTGTGTGCACGCACACATGTGCGCGTGTGTGTATGTGTGCATATGTGTGTCTTACCTCAAATTTTAGGAGTCAATAACCATTTGTTGAGCCTGGGATATTACAAGTACAAAACTAACCATATGTTCAATAATAAATGAATAACTAAACAATACCAGGGCCATTAACAATGAACTCATATAACAACTATATTACATTGTGCACTTCCATTCAGGAGGCTAACCCAGGCTCAAGTATTTTTTAACAAATCTTTGCTCTGTTTCTGAGTGGACAAAACACACACGTGGAAGGAAAATTACAAAGACACATCAGTTATTGAAGGCCTCCTGTGCACCCAGATTATGCTAACTGCTCAGACTCCAGGCCAGGCAAATCTAGGTTTAAATTCCCACTTTTACACTGTCTAGATGTGTGGATGGAACAATATATTTCTTTCTGCTGAAATTACCAGATATTTTTTGAGTAACTATGATTGGAATTTAGAAAAATCAAGGTACTCTGGTAATGCTAAAGAGCCACAATCTCTAACACCCTGCTTCTGACCTGAGAGGCTTATAAAACCTGTGGGTTCACATTTCAAATGCATCTAAAATTTCATTAGTAGTTACTACTTGAAAAATGGCTCACTCGTGTTCATAAGATTTTTATAATTAATGCAATAAACACCATGAGAGTTCTTTAATTTTAAAAATGATGCAAAACAGAGAAATACATTTTAATAAAAATTTTAAGAAGTATTACACACCTGTCACCTAATTATTTAAACCATGTGTCCACTTCTAGATTTACATTTTGTAGAACTAATAGATAAGCCTATCATTATTATAATTATATAGTCACGGTTTATGTAGGTTTAGAACCAAAAAAATTCTAATCTGGTTAAATATGTTAGTGGCCTGCATATCTGCAATTGAATATAATCCTCTCTATCTGCTGAGAAAATCAATTTCTTTCCCACAGCAGGAGTGGAGAAGCACTTCTCCTCGGAAGCTTACACAGATCCCTGCTTCTCCTTGCCACACGAGGAGAGATGCTTGCATTCAGTGATTCCTTCATTCAAGTAGGTTACTGTACAAAATATTCTGGTCCTAACATTTCCTTCCTCAAATAGCGAGGATTTAGGTAGCAAATGTGACAATTATACTAGGGTGCAGCTTTTAATCCTGACGTTAGTCTAACACTCAGTGTTAAAGAATCAAAAATGGCACAAGCTTTCCCAAAGCCATGAGGGATAGTGTACAACACCCTGGTCCGTGACTGTCTCTGCAATTAAGGCCGTCTCCCCGTATCCGCACATGCAGCCAAAGAGCACTTGAGGAAGCATCGGGCCAGTGTGAGGAATTCTAGCAGAGCCCTGTTTTCAAAGTGTAATTGTTTCTGTTGTATTTCAGAGCCATGTGGCTCTTCATCTAAATGATGGACAATTAGGGGGTTGCATGTTGAGTAATTTCTGCAGGCTTACTGCCGCTTAGAGTTGGATCATCTTAAACTCTAAAGGTCTTGTCCAGTTACCTGGGGCTGACGAGGTATTCCTTAGATAGACCAAGGAAGGCCGCAGCAGTGAGAATGTCTGCTCCTTGAGTAATAAGTTATCAACTTCAGTGAAACAGCCTGAACCCTTTTTTAAAAGTAATTGGAATGCATAGTCTTCTTTCTGGTTCATGACAAGGCAGAAAACACTGTCTTATGTAAGAAGAATAACAGCTTTCCCAAAGCCATGAGGGATAGTGTACAACACCCCTGGTCTGTGACTGTAATTAGGATGGTCTCCCAGTATCCGCACATGCCGCCAAAGAGCACTTGAGGAAGCATCGGACTGGTGTGAACAATTCTAGCAGAGCCCAGTTGTCAAAGTGTAATTGTTTCTGTTGTATTTCAGAGCCATGTGGCTCTTCATCTAAATGATGGACAATTAGGGGGTTGCATGTTGAGTAATTTCTGCAGGCTTACTGCCGCTTAGAGTTGGATCATCTTAAACTCTAAAGGTCTTGTCCAGTTACCTGGGGCTGACGAGGTATTCCTTAGATAGACCAAGGAAGGCCGCAGCAGTGAGAATGTCTGCTCCTTGAGTAATAAGTTATCAACTTCAGTGAAACAGCCTGAACCCTTTTTTAAAAGTAATTGGAATGCATAGTCTTCTTTCTGGTTCATGACAAGGCAGAAAACACTGTCTTATGTAAGAAGAATAACAAAATCCCATCTTAGCCCCAGAACAGTGTCCTAGTTATTTATTGTTTGTTAATCTTATACTAAAAAATATTGTCTCTAAATTTTTAGCTTTCACTTTTATCCTCATTAAAAGTCAAGATGGCTTTATAAGTTTGGATTAAAGAAGTAAGGACACACTTTTTCACAGAAAGGAAGTTTGAAAAGAATTCCGAAATGAATTAGAATGTATTCAAAGCTCTTTGGATTAAAAACTTCTGTGAAAAAGTTCAAACTTCCACCCTAGCCATTTTTGTTCAGTGGTTACAGTGTCAGCCCTCAGTGTCGCAGGCTCCAGGGCCAAGGGAACATACCTTGGTTGCAGGCTTCATCCCCGGCCCCAGGTTGGGGTGCCTGCGGGAGGCAACCAATCCATATCACTCTCACATGGATGTTTCTCTTTGTCTCTCCCCCTCCTTTCCACTCTTTAAAAATCAATGGAAAAAATATCCTCCAGTGAAGATTAACAAAAATCAGTTCAAACTTTCAAGTTACACATTGAAGTTCCAAGTTTCTCCTATTTAATCTCAGCTAAAAATGGTATCATAGAAATGACTGGAAGGTGTCTGTGCTTCGAGTTCTATTTGGTAGAGACATAAACCAATAATAGAGGGCAAAATATACATTAAATTTTGGAAACCCAAATGTGAGCTAAATTTGGGAAGCCAGACTTGAATTAGATATCAGAAGCAACTTGAAATTTTCTCTGACTATCTTTCAGAATCAAGATTGTTATTCACTTTATTCATTAAAAAACAAAAAACAAACAAACAAACAAAAACAGGAGAGGAACCAAGATGGCAACATAGGTAAACACCTGAACTTGCTGCCTCGCACAACTACATCAAAACTACAACTAAAAGACAAAACGGATATCATCCGGAACCACGGGAAGTCTGGCTGAGTGGAAGTCCAACAACTAGAGGGAAAGAGAAAAGCACATCTAGACTGGTAGGAGGTGCAGAGGTGCAGAAGCGTGGAGGTACAAAGGAGCATGAAATGGGCTGGCAGCTGGGTACGCTGTGGTCTTTTTCAATCGGGAGGGAGATGCAAACTCCGTACTGCTCTGAACACCAGTTCTGGGTGAGTCTCTGGAGAATTTCAGAATCAAGATTGTTATTCACTTTATTCATTAAAAAACAAAAAACAAACAAACAAACAAAAACAGGAGAGGAACCAAGATGGCAACATAGGTAAACACCTGAACTTGCTGCCTCGCACAACTACATCAAAACTACAACTAAAAGACAAAACGGATATCATCCGGAACCACGGGAAGTCTGGCTGAGTGGAAGTCCAACAACTAGAGGGAAAGAGAAAAGCGAATCTAGACTGGTAGGAGGTGCAGAGGTGCAGAAGCGTGGAGGTACAAAGGAGCATGAAATGGGCTGGCAGCTGGGTACGCTGTGGTCTTTTTCAATCGGGAGGGAGATGCAAACTCCGTACTGCTCTGAACACCAGTTCTGGGTGAGTCTCTGGAGAACCAGACTCATATGGGGAGAAACTGAACTGTCTGGCATCAGGACAGGAACACGAGGACAGCTTTCTCTCAGAGGTGCTCGCAGCAATCATTGTTCCTGCACGAGGCCACGGGACACAGAGACCCAGGGACCTATCCAGGACAGGGCCGACAGACAACCATTGCTGTTTGCACCGGCCCATGATTCCTTGAGACCCTGCCCCACCCAATTTACACCCCCACCCAAGCTGTGCACAGAGGCTTTTGCATATGAATGGCCTGGCCTTTTGCATTCTAAAACCTAACAAACTGCAGCTGGGTCAAAGAACCCCAGAGATCCAAAAGAAGGCCTAAGGCTCCTCAGCAGCCAGCATTGCTTCACAGATGTGCTTCATCTGGGCACCTCCAAACCCCAAACAAAGAGGGGGGATCTTCAGATTTCTCTGTAGCTCCTGCTTGGTGGCCTCAGGCAGTGGCTGACTTTTCACCTCCTTGGAGATTCAAGAGCCAGTGTACCCAGTGGTCAGAGTGAGACCACACCAGATTACAACTCTTCAGTTCCATAACAGACACACTCAGGGGGCAGACTCAGTGAGCACCAAAGCCCCACTAAAGCAAGTCATGCCCCATAAGGGTGTTTTCAGCACAGCAGTTCTCCCATTGTAGACACAACTGGTCCTCACAGCCAATTGGTCTGGAGGTCAGTTCCTCCCAGTGATACCAACAGCAATCAAGACTTAACTATAACAAGACTGTGCACACAGCCCACAAAGGGGT
>NW_005370042.1:264569-265634 GCF_000412655.1 Myotis brandtii | reverse complement strand
TTAAGAAGAGGAAGAAGAAGAAAAAGGTAAAGATACAAATTATGAACAACAAATACACATCTATCAACAAGTGAATCTAAAAATCAAGTGAATAAATAATCTGATGAACAGAATAAACTGGTGAATATAAACAATCAGGGGCATAGAAAGGGAATGGACTGACAAGTCTCAGGGGAAGAGGGTGTGGGGGGTGCAGGAAGAGACTGGACAAAAATCGAACACCTATAGATGAGGAAAATGGGGGGAGGGATAAGGACATGGGGTCGGGTGAGAAACGGGTGGAGGAGAGCTATGGGGGGAAAAAGAGGAACAACTGTAATAATCTGAACAATAAAGACTTATTTTTAAAAAAAACAGAGAGAGATAACATACTTTATTTTGAACTTTAACCCAGCAATAAAAATAATGAATAATGTTATTTTTGTCACTATCTATAAACCTATATGAAGTAACTATTATGTAAGTAATATGAAGAATTTCAAATGAGGAGTTCTGTGTTAAATAGCTAATACTAGTATACATTAGTTTTCCCAAGTATCTTTAAAAGTATTTCAAATATCATTAGCCAACAAGTAGTAACTGACCATAAATTTATCTCAGAAAATAATCAGGCAAAATATAAGTGATTTTTAAAAATATGCAGAAAATTATACCTATATAATTTCTTCTGTAAAAGCTTCCTTATTATGAGACAATCACTTATTTTTAAAAAGTACCCCTAAATCAAGTAAATATAAATATTTTTATAGTTATCTTGATTAATAGTTTTTCCTTAATACTTGCCGGGCTATATGGAAGCTACAAAAAAGAAAAGGAAGAAAAGAAAAGAAGAGAAGAGAAGAGAAGAGAAGAGAAGAGAAGAGAAGAGAAGAGAAGAGAAGAGAAGAGAAGAGAAGAGAAGAGAAGAGAAGAGAAGAGAAGAGAAGAGAAGAGAAGAGAAGAGAAGAGAAGAGAAGAGAAGAGAAGAGAAGAGAAGAGAAGAGAAGAGAAGAGAAGAGAAGAGAAGAGAAGAGAAGAGAAGAGAAGAGAAGAGAAGAGAAGAGAAGAGAAGAGAAGAGAAGAGAA
>NW_005370042.1:247756-264527 GCF_000412655.1 Myotis brandtii | reverse complement strand
GAGAGGAGAGGAGAGGAGAGGAGAGGAGAAGGGAAGAGAAGAAGAGGAGAAGAGAGGAGAAGATAAAAGGATGTGCTTAAAAATTCAAAGAGAACTATGGCTGGTGTGGCTCAATTGGTTGGAACATTGTCCCATGCACCAAAATGTCTCAGGTTCCATTCTGGGTCAGAGCTCATACCCAGAATGCAAGTTCCATCCCCAGACGGAGCATGTGCAGGATGCAACTGATGGATCTGTTTCTCTCACATGGATGTTTCTCTCTGTCTCTCTCTCTCTCCTCCTCACTCTCCAAAATTGGTAACACAACAAACAAAAAATCCAAGGAGATTGGACTTCTGCAATGTGTGGGAGGATTCAAACACAAAATGTTTATTTGATAAAACCAACATTAGATAAAAATAAATACACCTTTTAGATAAAAATCAATACACCATTGGCCAACATATTAATCATTTCCAGAATTAGATGTCAAACAATTGTATCTGTAAGGTAAAAAACAAAGTATCATAAAAATGTTATTTATAATGTTCATATTATGTTTATTTAAGTAGTAATTAAATATATGTTTCAACTTAAATAAATAAATAAATAAATAGACACAAATATTTAAAAGCTACCTAACATGCTATTTTAATGACCAATTATTAATTACTAGAGGCCTGTTGCACGAAGAGATTCGTGCAATAGGCCTTCCTTTCCCCTGGCTGCTGGCACTGGTTTTCCTCCGGCACCCTGGGCCCAGGCCTTCGCTCTGGCCGAGTTCTGGCCGGAGCCGGCCCAGAAATGTCAGGCCTCGCTGCTTCGCTGGCCCCGGGGCCGTCAGGCTTCGCTCCACCTCTTGGAGCCTACGTATGCAAATTAACCGACATCTTTGTTGCCGGTTAATTTGCATATCGCGCTGATTAGCCCATGGGAGGTGTAGCGAAGGTACGGTCAATTACCATGTTTGTCTATTATTAGATAGGATAACTACTTTTTTATTCTATCAAAGTTCCTTTCTTTGTCAACCAAAGCATTTACTTACTGAAGCATTTGTTTTTGTTTTCCCTGAACTTTCACAGATTTGTGTATAGTTTACTTCATTGTCCTTGATGTTAGGAATTTATATTTTAAGTGGATTTCTGTGGTTTCAGAAGTCAGAATCTTAGGTTTCACAAACTTTCAAGAAACTTACCTTGAAGAATCTGAAAAATATGGAGGACCATCTAACTTTCCAACAGTGTCTGGAAGGTGACTTGGTAGCTACAGCATAAAATGGGAAATAAAAGCTTTCAATTGATTATTGATGGAATGCTTTCTGTTTTTCTTACTAAATACATTTTCTTTTATTTTTACTATTTATCAGTTATTTATATTATGTGCATGTAGTCAAAATTCTTAACTATTAAGCAATATATATCTCTTTGGAAGAAAACAGTAAAGGCAAAATCCTTGTATTCAATGTACTTTAGTTGCACTCCACAAGTAAACATCTCTAAGCCATTAATAACATTTTTTTTTTACATCACATAAATAAAGGTTTATGCAGTTGTGTTTTTTCTAAGTAATTTTAATTTTGATCCAATATCAGGAATTAAGCGAACCTTCTAAATACCTGCTGTGAGTATTTATTCTTCATTTTCTGATTAAAAGTAACTTTGTATGTTTTCCAGATTATGAGGTATTAAATTGTAATTAAAAGGGCCATATCTTTATAAGCCACTCTTAAGAGAACCACTGTCTGTTTCTAATAACAATGAGGCAGTGAAGTGCTTTCAGATTAATATAAGTACAGAGGAGCAACAATACCTGTTTCATCAACATTTCCAATTTTAAAAGTAAATCACTCAATATGCATTATCAAATATACATGCCCTGCAAAATGCCAGCAATGTCACTGAAACTCAATATTTTATTCTTACAGCTTCATCTGACATTTCAAATATGCAGCACAGACTGGTTTGCAAGCCTTTATTCATGTTAAGGGAACCTAAATAGTAAAGTGCATCCTATATAATAAAAGCCTAATATGCTAAGTGTCTGGTCATCTGGTCCTCTGTTCAATCAATCAAAGCATAATATGCTAATGATATGCTAAGGCCGCTCAACCACTTGCTATGAAGTGCACTGACCACCAGGGGGCAGACAGTCGACTGGTCAACCAATCACTGTGATATGCACTGACCGCCAGGGGGCAAATTCTTCAACCGGTAGGTTAGCTTGCTGCTGGGGTCCAGCTGATTGGGACTGAGCCATGCCCTGGTGCCCTCCCACAGTCTCTCCCCAGTTGGGCAACCTCCTGCATCCCTCCCCAGCCCCAATTGTGCACCAGTGGGGTCCCTCGGCTTGGCCTGCACCCTCTCACAATCCAGGACCCCTTGGGTGATGTCGGAGAGCTGGTTTCATCCTGATCATGCAGGCCAGGTCAAGGGACCCCACTGGTGCATGGATTCGTGCACTGAGCCTCTAGTTTAATTATAAGAAACACTATATACATCCTTCTAGCTGAGCACACACAACACTAAGCCTGATTTTATGACTATCGCTAATAATTTGAAAAGAGAAGGTATAGTAAAACTTGCTTATATTGAAATTGAACACACCAAAATTTAAGATATAATGAAGTAATTTAAACATTTGAGTTTGTGAACTCACATCTGACCAATACATTAGTATTAAACAATAATCCATAAGGTAAACTTCCAAATGCCCTTAATGCTTTCAATATTGAACTGAGTGGGGAAAATGTTCCCAACATACAGGGCTGTTCTTATATCTCCACGTTTTCTGCTGTTTTCCTAATTATCCCAAGCTCTCTGAAGGTACTGTTTTTATAAGCTAAAAGTTGATTGACACATACACAAACAAAAGGAAATCATAACTTTTCATTGAAATATTTTTGTGATGCACACCTTATCTACTCTTTTCTGAGCTGTCACTTCAATCCTTACTCTTACCAAAGCATTACTGGATTCACCCAATAAAGGCAGCCTTGGTTAGTGTGAAGCATTGCACAGCCACCAAAAATGCTGAGCAAGTAAAAAATCAGTCAAAGGAAGCCAACAGTCTCTCACACTGCCAAGAGCATGAGTCATCAATAGTGAGAGAATTCAACAAGGTGAAAGCAAAATCCTTCAATAAGGGCAGTTAGCTGCTTTGGTTTCTTTCTCTGTTTTATTCCATAGTGACATCAACCACAGTTTTTTCAGATCCTTAAACCATAGTCTCTGCACGCTGATGAATTAAGCTGTGCCTCTGTTGTGAAAGTTTACCTGCACACCAGCAGAATAACATCGGGTGACAAGAGGCCCCCATTATATTTATTGGAAATAAATTAGCAACAGCTTAAAAATAAATAATATCCTATTGAAAATACCGCAAGTATGGGTTATCAGATCACATCATAAAAAAAGTAGGAAAAACTAGAAATTATCAAAATAAATATGTAAGAAAAATAATGAAACAGTATTTCATTTTAATTTTTTTGCTAATATCCCAATTTGTTCATAAGTCCTCAATAGAGAAAAATACATATGAAATACGAGTTTGTATTTTGTTTAATACATAAAATAATGTAAGGCAATACATAAAAAATAGACCATTTGGGGGAAACAAAAGGTCATGAAAAGGGGAAGTAACAATTGCACTCTAAACCTCCTGGTAGCTAAAGCCATGATAACAATATGAGAATTCCAAGAATCACTGCGTTTCAGAGCCTACAAGCATCGCCTTGGTTCCTGACAATAACAGCCCCATTACCATCTCTATAGTTTTTATTTTAAACCCTACATGATGTGAGAGATAGTATCCTCTGAAATGTCACTGCAAGAAATAAAATCACACATTTTAGCTTTTATATGAATTCCGAAATACATGGCCTCAAAATAACCCAAACACTGTTTGTTTTGACTACCAGACTACAAATAAAGCCATTGTTTAGAGTCAGAATCACTATGTTAGCTTAACGGAACAAATAAATATCCCCTCCTTCCTAGTCATGTAACAAGTCTTCCCTTTCTCATCAATACGCCTTGTCCTCTCCTCCTACTTGGGTTTCTCTGGATACAGTGCTTCAGCAATAGCTGTTCTTTTGGGTCTCAAATAAACACTCATCGCCTTTCACATTTATATTATACATACACATATGCATGAAGATACATATTTTGGATGATATTGATTACTATGACTACAAGTGAAAAGAATACACTTCATCCAAGGACATGCTCCTTGCCAATGACTGAGAAATCTTTGCAGGACGAGAACTGGGTATGGGTTGGTGCTTAGAATATGGCGGAATGGAATAAAGGAAAATGTGTGTGGGTTGAATGCCTCTCCACCTGCTCTCACTGCTTTCAGGATTTCCTGTCATATTGCATTTGTATTCTCTCTCCATTTCACATTCCTCACACATGAAATCAAGACCTTGTTGAACTTTCATGTCAATCCTCAGAAATCAGAACATTTGGTAGCTCTTAATAGAGGCTCATAAATATTTGTGGATTACTTAATCAATGATTTGTCTCATGAGGGTAAAACCAGATAATACCAGCATGGAAAATTCATGACAAAAATACATTAAGAATGCAGTGAACAAAACCTTTCCCTTTTTATTCCCATACTAATTATATGGTGAGGTTCTCAAAGTATTTTAAAGTACTTATAAATTATTAGGAAATGTTATCTTTAATTTTTAAAAAGTAAACACAAATCTGGTTTGCATTAAGAAGATATTTTAAAATAATTAAAAATATTTTAGGAGCAGATACCAGGAGTGAAAGGAAACTTAATCACATCTGGGAAGGACATGGCCACTATAGTGAATATAAGCTTAGAATTAGGTCAATACGGGATCTTTTGTATAATTGTCGCAAAAGAAAATTGAAAAATAAACTTCCACAACTTCTTTACTTGGGACTGGCTTTATAATATATCTTCATATTATTGTAAGACTATGTTGCCTTAATGGCTTAATTGTGAATACTATCATTTATCATTTACAGCTTTCTGAGCTGCAACATGAGAGAAATCAATGCACATGAAAAAGGAGAACCATAAAAAATGCAGTGAACACAAGCAATTAAAAAATGCGGTGATAGATCACCTTGTTCCCTCCTAGTCTTATCTTAGAACTATAAATAAGCATGGTAGTGAATAGTCTTTTTTCTCTGCATTTTTATCCAAGTAAAATGAAGTGAGAAGTTCACACCATATTTTAGATAGATCCTGGCTTACTTTTGGACATTTGAATGAGATTAACTACCTACCTTTCACATTGTGGCTCCTTTGAACTTGTTAGTTCATTTGCAATAACCTTGAATATGCTTGTGTATACAGAGAATTAGAACCTGAACAGAAATCAATAGGCCACTTGCGAAATTAAAGTAGGCAGGGAGTATGTATGATTTTAATACAAATAGAAAAATGAATTTGGCTATGGATTTTCCCTGACAAGAGTCTCTATGAGAACAGGAATGGTAATCAGTTTTGTTTACCGCTGCATTCCCAGTGCCAGCACCGGATGTGGCATTTCAGGAACTCAGTAGATATACATTGAATTAGTTTTGAGAGCTGTCAGCACAATGAACATTCTGGATCACCTACAGGCCTTGGAAGTCATCTGTGAGCGAGCTTCTGGTACAAATCGAAAAGAATGCATTAGACACTTTTTACAAAGTATCTGCTCTATGGGAAGATTTAGAATGTAGAGAATAAATACACTCACTCTGTGATATGAAATGGAGCACTGTATTTGTAAGTCAATGGAAAATCAAATAATGCAACGTGAAAAACAGAATATGATATGGAACAGTACAAAAGGTCTATCCTGCACTCACCGTCATTCCTCAACCTCTTGGCAATTCTTGACTCATTCACAAGCCTTGTCAAATTTTACTCCTTGAAAATATCTTCCTTCAGAGAACTGCATATACTTCCCAATGTTCTTGAGTTTCTCTTGCCATCTCTACTTCAGCTGGCAGGTCACCAATGCATTATTTTCATAAGTCAGTGTATTCATCATGTTCTCTCCCTAATAAAACCTCTTCTGAGCATCCCCATTGCATTTTGTATAGCATTTTTCATTTCTAGTACCATTAGATAATTATCCAATTCTATCGTATATTAACTTTTCAGATGGCTGTCACTATACCTTAACTGTAGCTTCTTAAACAGGAGCCACTATTTATTAGATGTTTTAAGGGCCCCACTAGACTTATTAATGTGCTTATCACTTATTGCAGAATTACTGTTCCATGTTTATCTTGCCAAAAAGAGTAAAATGGGTAACATTCCCATGCATTTGTTTATAACATCCAAAAATAAGCTATATGGAAATTTCCTGAGATAATCTGCATTATTTTTTTTTATTTCTCAGAATAAAAAAAAAGAGAACACAATTCTCTGGGCCATAATGATTTGAGGGGGGGGGGATTTTTAAAAACACACATACATGAAAATTTACTTCAGAATTATCTATGACTTAATTATCTTATCTATATATTATATTAATCACTGTCTTATTATATGTTATCTTCAAAATTGACTGTAGTTCTTCTAGCAAAATTATTGGACTGTTTTCTATCAATGGGTGCCCAAATTATCCAATTTATACTCATGATTATACATAACAAGCCACTTCTTTGTCCTTTTCCTCCCACCTAGGTTTCATGGTTGTTCTTAATGGCCACCATATGTGTTCCATGTCCTAGGACTGAGGTCACTTGTTGGAATTATGGATGTGTCCTTGCAGCTGAGCTGCATAGAGATCAATCCTCCTGGCCATTGTGGTTGCCCCTTTGAAATCTTCATCATGTCCCAGCAATTTTGACTTTATGTGGAACCCACTAGAAAAGATGGTATCTTCTCACCTACTCTCTTCACCTTTTTCAAACACCCCCTCCCCCCATTTGTAGCCCACAGGCAGATATCTCTGGCTTCAGATCTTTAATTAAATTCCCCCAGGAAGTTGTCAAAAATGCAAAGCCCTGAGTTCTGCCAAGATGATTTTGGTGTAGGTATTCCACGGTTTATACAAAGCAAATCTAAGTTAAAAAAAAAATAACAACTTAGCATAACTGGACTTGTTAATTGACCTTAAAACATGTCATTTAAAAACATATCTTTCCCTAGTCTAGTCAATCCAGAATCACATTATATCATGTTGAAGTGTTCATCTCATGTTCTGTTAATGAAACTGCATAATCATTGACTTGTATTCTAAGAGAACATAATTTTGAACATGTCACTAAACAAATGCAAAAGTATAATTTTTAAAGATTAGTGAAATTAAGACTTTCAAAACTCTATGTGTTTGGCCTTGATTACTTTAGCATCAACAAAAATATAAATTTTCTTTGCTTTGTATTGATCATGTTCCTAGAAAATTACAAAAGAAATATATACAAATAAAAACTTTGAGGAATTCTTAGAGCACATTGTGTGGTAGGATAGCTCTTTTTTTCTAACATTACTTTATAGCATTACCCAGTGTCAGTAGGTATATTTTAAAGGCATTTTAATTGTGGTAGTTTATAACAATTTAAGGAGATAAAGCATCTTATTAAATATTGACACAGTTATTAACCAGAATCAAATATTTTTTAAAAAAAACAATGCATTGATTACTTCATCAAGATCAAAGAACATGCAGCTACAGAAAATATAATTAAAATGTGATAAATAGAGTTATTGATAGCAGCTGGAATTTGTTCTATTTTTCACTATGAATCATTAGATCTTATACTTTACATTCCTCATATCCCAATCCCAATAGCTACATTTTTAGAAAGCCAATACTTAGTATTTGTTGCTTAAGGAAGTCATTAAAGAGAACTTTGTCTGTCTTAATTAAGAACAACCACTTATTCTAACCAACCCTGTTCAACAACCTGATAAGCATTCTTACTCTCAATATACTTAAAATATTAATTGAGCATTCTACACATATCAAAAAGCAAGTGTTCACTCCCAAAACATGCATTTTTAGATAGACTCTTCTAAAGAAGATTTCTCTAGATTTAGCTTGCTTCAGAGTATTACCCAACTTCAGAGGTTGTTTCCATTGACTATTTTTTTTCTTTTTCTATATATGGCCACATTATCTTGTTTCTGAATCTCTTAAAGTTTTGTGCTAAAATTGGATATTTTAAAAGTTTTATTTATTGATTGGAGAGAGAGAGAAGAAGAAGAAGGGAGAGAGAAGCATTGGTTTTTTGTTTCACTTCTTTATGCATATATTGGTTGCTTCTTGTATGTGCCCTCACCCCCTGGCTGGAAATCAAACCAGAAACCTTGACATACCAGGAGGATGTTCCAACCAACTGAGCCACATGGAAAGGGCAAAAAAATATACATAAATATACATTCTAAATAACATAATTTGAAGACCTTGTCTGGAAATGATACCCAACACCTGGAATTTGCTGTTTTTGTTGGCATTGCTTATTATTGGTTCAGTGACTCCGTGGAACTAATTCTGTAAATTGTATGGTGTGTAGCCTCTAAAGTCTCTGCTCAGTTACTCAGTGATTTTAATTAGCATCAGGAGACACTGAAGAAGTTAGTATGTAGGACACAGTCTTCATCCAACTTCAATCATTCTGCTTCCAATTTTAATTGGATAGATATTTAATTGATAGATATTTCCTTAAATGTCCCCATACAATGCCTTCATCTTTTGCCAAGAGGCCTCAGTGAATACAACTCCAGTGGCTCAGCTTTCATTTCCAGTGGGCACAGAGCCTGGGTATCAGCCAGAAGTAAGACAGTAGGGCCTTCCAGGGTCTTCCTGGTCATGCACAAAGCCCTGACCACGAGCACAGCTGGCTAGATCTTCAAGAACATGCTGGAGCCTGTGTAGCCCCATATGGACATTTTTCTCCCCATATTTTCCTTTTCAGGTCTTGGTCATCCTTGTGTTTGCTCCAACCAGCATTGAGGTCACAGTCAGCAATGTCACTACAAAGCCCTGGGGAAGGTCTTTCCTTGGTGAGAAGGTTTGGTCAGGCAATAATCAGGACCAGCCCTGTGAGTAGGGCTTTTCATGGGCGTCATCAGACAGATCAAACTGTGACAAAGTTCCAGGAATGGGACAGTTTGTGTTGTTTCAAACCGACCTGGCCCCTCCTGAGGTTGCTGGCTGCTGATGTTCCCTGGGACTTTGGAGCTGAATAAGGGTAAGGCATTAAACATCTCAAGCTCACTGTTCTACCGAAATTCAGACATTTTATTTTAATGAACTCTCTTCCACTTTCTGCAATCCCTTAGTTAATATCCAGAGTTCTGAAAATGTTGAGTTTTAAAAACTTTCTGTTGTCTTTTGTGTTTGTTTTGTTGGTTGGCTGGTTTTTGTTTGATAGTTTGCTGTTAATCTTCACAAAAAGACATATATATATACATATATATATCAAAAAGATATATATATATATTAGAGTGGATGGGAGAGAGGGAGGGAGTGGAAGAAACAGGGATGTGGGAGAGACACTTTGCTTGGTTGCTATCCACTCACAGCCCCGACTGAGGTGGGGATGTGCCCCTGACTGCAACCCAGGTACATGCCCCTGACTGGGAATTGAAACGCCATCTTTAGGTGGGCAGTCTGATGCTCTTACCTCTGAGCAACACCAGCTAGGTCTTTCTGGTGTCTTTTTTATTTTTTAGGAGAGAGGATTCTAGGAGGTTGTTTCTACTTCATGTGGAAGTGCTTCTGTATTTATTATTCTTTCTGACTTCTGTGCCTTATCTTTACTGAATAGTAACAGGAGCTGCGGGAGCAGATTTTAATTAGCATGAGGAGACCCTGAAGACCTTAGTATGCAGAACATAGTCTTCATCCAACTTCAATCATTCTGCCTCCAATTTTAATTCATGAGCAAAGTAGTAAAAGGTATGGACACCAGACATTGAGCTAAGTCTGATGAGAAGCTATGATACTGCAGAAAAAGAAAAGTTCATGGAGCTACAGGGAACATCTTACCAAAATACAAGTACTTTTTTTTTCAGACAAAAATGGTTAATTGATAGTAGTTCAAAGAAGCCAAAAGTACTCTGAACATTCATTCCAATCTCATTTTCTTCTTACAACTTGTTCTTTGGCCAAGGTCTATGATCATGAGTTTCAACATTTTGAGAAGCTAACATCCTGCACTGATTCTGGTTCTGTTTGCTGACTCTCTAGCGGGCTGCCCTTATTCCTGCCCCATCCACCCAATAGAAGAGCACATGGCAGCCACTTCCTCTTTCAAATACACTCTCTCCCTTCGGCCACCCAATAGAAGAGCACATGGCAGCCACTTCCTCTTCCCCACTCCTCTAATTCATAACCTCTTTCAAATACACTCTCTCCCTTTGATGAGGAAGAAAAAGAACCAGACTCCTGTACTGACTCTGCAACTTTAACAGTTAATGCTCCAACTGATGACCAAGACCAAGAAAGGGCCAAACATCAGTAGAAGAGCTGCTATCTCTACTCACATATAACAGGGATGCACTGGGACTCTAGAGGTGATGTCTCATTTAACTACCACAACTGTATGCATTGCTCTAAGTTTCCCCAGGCTGCAGCTGAGGCACTGAAACTCAAGAATTTTCAGCTAATAAGAGAAGAAAAACAAACCACGTTGCATGAATCTGTCAGATGCTCTTACCCAGAGATTCCCCGTTGCCTGCTCCCTTTCTTCCCTTAACACCTGCTCCTCCACCAGCCACATCGCCCTCCACTCACCCACGGGGAAGGGAAATTTAAAAGGCTGAATTTTTAAGCAGCTGGTTTTCACAATCAGTAATACAAGTATCAGCAGGTTGTATAGCCTTCCACTGGCATCCCTTTCTTTCATACAGAGTAAATTGTCTGGAGAGTGTAAGCCCCAATGTCTGGAACACTGAGGGAAGCTGAGTCTCCTTGATTTCTGAAAAATACCTTCTATTTTCTGGTTGTTTCTTGACACCTGTGTTTCTGAACTGATGCTCTAGGAGCCCTGGATAGAATCGTTCCTGTCATCTCAGAGCAGTGTGGGAAGCAGTTGTCCCCTATCATACTTCTCGGCTGTGTCTAAAGTAAACCCAGGTACATTTCCTCCAAATAAGACATCCTATCACAGGCGAATGGTGCAAAACAGACGGAATATGAGCCCTTGGTTATTTATATTTACCAAAGATAGTATAGACACAAAATGTGCATAAATGATTTATTTTAAACATGTTTATTTTAATAATTATGTATGTTATAATATAAAATATATATTTGTTTTATATTTACATGTCTACATTTTATTTTGTATTTCTATTTTGATTATTAAAGTTAAAGTTACCTACATTTATTAGAAAATGAAAAAGTAAAAATGGAATCGCTACATTTCACATTTGAGTTGCTTCACAAAAACAGGTATTGGCTACAGAGGGAGCTTTGTCACTATAGGAACAAGAGGACAGACAGTTTTGTGAAGCTGGTTTCATTGTACATTCTAAGAGGTCATGTTTCCTTTCAAACCAACAAAAGGAAGTCAGCACATTTAAGTAGCTTCCCTTTTCAATCCTCCAATTCAGCCATTTTAGGTCTATTAGCATATTTAAATGTAAATTGCATGTTATTTGTTTTGTGATCTCCTAACACAAAGGGACAGGTTAGGATTTGGACCACATTAAATGCAACTCCAGGCCAATGTTAACTGTATTCTTTTAACTAAGCCTTCCCCCTTACCTTTGGCTTCATTTCCAGATATCAACCATTCTGACATCCCCCAAGCTCCCTGTTCACAATCTCTTTGTCTGTGGCAGTGGTTCTCAACTTGTGGGTTGTGACCCCTTGGGGGTCGAATGACACTTTCACAGGGGTCGCCTAAGACCATTGGAAAACATATATATAACAACATATTGTTTTGTGATTAATCACTATGCATTAATTATGTTCAATTTGTAACAATGAAATTGTTTGTCACCGCAATATGAACTGTATTAAAGGGTCGCGGCATTAGGAAGGTTGAGAACCACTGGTCTATGGGCTCCTGTCTAACCCCTTCTCCAATAGTCTGATTTCTTTCCTAACTTTGATTTGCCAGGACGAGATTTCAGCTGTGGGATCACTCAGTTTTATGTTGTTGGGACTGGTGTCTGTCCTTAATCTCATGTACATCAGCAGGACTCACTTTTTCTTCAGAGTGATGTTCCATTGTATCAATATACTGAAATATGAGCATTAATTAGTGCATAAAAATCAGGGTTGTTTCTAGTTTGGAGATGTTATGAATAAAGCTGCTAATATAATCTTTTAGAATTTTTTCTGTGGACAGGTGTGCACATTCTCTTATTATTTCTATTTTTCAAAATATATTTTTACTAGAGGTCGATGCATGAAATTCGTGCAAGAGTAGGCCTTCCTTTCCCCCGGCTGCGGGCACTGGCTTCCCTCTGGCACCCAGGTCCCAGGCTTCCCTCAGGCTGCCGGCAGGCACCTGGGCCAGGGCTTCCCTCACAGCCCCGGCTTCATCTGGAAGGTCATCCTGAAAGATGTCCAGTCTAATTAGCTTCTTACTCTTTTATTATTATAGATTGAATTAAAAGAAGACGGGAGAGGAAAATAGAGATAGAAACATCAATGATGAGAGAGAATCATTGATTGGTTGCCTCTTGCACACCCCACACTGGATGGACAAGAAACACACAAGCATGTGCCCAACTGGGAATCCAACCATAGCCTTCTGTTCGACATTCAACCAGTGAGTTACACCAGTGAGCCAACATTTCAGAAATACACTCATGAGTGAAATTTCTGGGTTACAGGGTAGGTGTATATTTAGTTTTATGTAAAATCTGCCAAATTTCTACTTGTTGTACCTATTCCATCTCAGGAGTAATGTATGGTGTAATACATCTTCATCAACACCTTGTGATGTTAAGCTTTCTATGATTTTTCCAAGCCTGTGAGTAAGTGAAGGTATATAATTGTTTAATTTGTATTTTCTTAATGCATAACAATAGTGAGCACTTTAAAAAATAAATCTTTATTGTTGAAAGTATTATATATGTCCAATTTTTTTTCTCCAATTGACCCCTTCTAGCATGACCCCATCCTCCACCCCAGGTCTTCACCATCCTATTGCCTGTGTCCATGAGTTATGCATATATGCATACACATTCTTTGTTTGATTTATTTCCATCCACCCACCCACCTCCACTTTCCCTCTGAGATTCATCAGAGGGTCTGTTCCATGCTTCTATGTCTCTGGATATATTTTGTACATCAGTTCATTTTGTACATTAGTTTCCACATATGAGTGAGATCATATGATACTTTTCTTTCTATGCCTGGCCTATTTCACTTTGAATAATATTCTCCAGATTGCTCCATGCTGTCTCAAAAGGTAAGAATCCTTGTTTTTACTGCTGTATAGTATTCCTTGGTGTAAATGTACCATGGCATTTTTATCCACTCCTCTACTGATGGGCATTTGGGCTGTTTCCAGATCTTAGCTACTAGAAATTGTGCAGCTATGAACAAAGGGTTCATTCATTCTTTCTGATTGGTGTTTTAGGTTTCTCAGGATATATTCCTAGACCTGGGATCATTGGGCAAATGGTAGTTCCATATTTAAGTTTTCAGGAAACTCCATACTGTTTTCCACAGTGGCTGCACCAGTCTGCATTCCCACCAGCAGTGCAGAAGGGTTCCCTTTTCTGACATCCTGGGCAGCACTTGTCATTTGTTGATTGGTTGATGTTAGCCATTCTGACAGGTGTGAGGTGATATGTCATTGTCATTTTCATTTGCATCTCTCAGCTGATCAGTAACTTTGAGCATTTTTTCATATGTTTCTCGGCCATCTGTATGTTCACTTTGGAGAAGTGTTTATTTAGGTCATCAGCCCATTTTTTAAATGGGTTGTCTTCCTTTGGTTAAGTTGTATAAGTTCCTTATATATTTTGGATACCAACCCTTTATCGGATGTATGTTCTCCCATACATTGGGCTTCATTTTCATATTGTTGATGGTTTATTTTGCTGTCCAGAAGCTTTTTATTTTTATGTAATCCCATTTTTTGTATTTTCTCCTTAGTTTCCTTTGTCCTATGATATGTATCCTCAAATATATTGCTATGAGACATATCTGAGATTTTGCTGCCAATGGTTTCTTCTAGGATTTTTATGGCTTCACAATTTACAGTTAAGTCTTGTATCCATTTTGTGTTTATTGTTGTGTATGGTGTAAGTTGGTGGTTGAGTTTCACTTTTTTGAATTTTATCTGTTCAATTTTTCTGACACCATTTATTGAGGATACTTTCTTGACTCCACTGTATGTTCTTGACTCCACTGTATGTTCTTGCCTCCTTTGTCACAAATATTAATTGAAGTGTAATGGCTTGGGTCAATTTTTGGAGTCTCTGTTGCCTTGATCTATATGCTTGTTCTTGTGCCAGTACCAGGCCATTTAGAGAACAGTAGCTTTGTAGTATAATGTGATAACTGGTATTGTGATCCATCCAACTTTGATCTTCTTTCTCAAGATTGCTGTAGCTATTCAGGTTCCATATACATTTTTGGAGTATTTATTCTATATCTGTGAAATATACTATTGGCATTTTAATAGGGATTGCATTTAATCTTAGATTACTTTGGGTAGTATGGACATTTTAATGATGTTAATTCTACCAATCCATGAACAAGATACAATCTTCCACTTGTTTATATCTTCTTCTATGTCTTTTTACAACTTCTTGTAATTTTTTAGTACAAATCTTCTAATCCTTTGTTAAGTTTATTCCAAGTATCTTAATGTTTTGTTACAAAGGTAAAGGAATTATATGTTTATTTTCTTGTTCTGAGGATTCATTATTGGTGTATAAAAATGCTAATGATTTCTGGGTGTAATTTTTTTATTCTGCTACATTGTCAAATTCCTTTATTATGTCTAGTAGCCTTTTGGTGGAGTCTTTAGGGTTTTCTATGTACAATGTCATGTCATCTGCAAATAATGAGAGTTTCACTTCCTCCTTTCCAATTTGAATGACTTTCATGTTTTCTTCTTGTCTGATCACTGTGGCAAGGTCTTCCAGTACTATGTTTAATAAGAGTAGTGAAAACGAACATCCCTGTCTTATTCCTATTCTTAGGGGAAATAGTTTTAGTTTTGCTCATTAAGTATGATGTTGGCCGTAGGTTTGTCATATATGGCTTTTATTATGTTTAGGCATGATACCTCTATTCCCAATTTGCTGAGAGTTTTTATCATTGGGTGATGGATTTTGTCGAATAATTTTTCAGCATCTATTGATATGATCATGTGATTTTTGTCTTTCAATTTATTTATGTGACGTATCACGTTTATTGATTTGAGAATATTGTACCAGCCTGGCATCCCTGAATTAACTCCAATGCATTCATGGTGTATGAACTTTTTAATATATTGCTGGATCTGATTTGCTAATATTTTGTTGAGGATTTTAGCATCTGTGTTCATCAGGGATATTGGCCTGTAAGTCTCTTTCTTTGTAATGTCTCCACCTGTTTTTTTTTTGTTGTTGTTTGTTTGTTTTTATGAGGATAATGCTGACCTCATAAAAAGTTTGGAAGTGCTCTTTATATTGGATTTTTTGGAACAGTTTGAGGAGAATACGTGTTAGTTCTTCTTTGAAGGTTTGATAAAACTTGTCTGTGAATCCTTTTGAACAAGGGCTTTTGTTTGCTGGGAGTTTTTTGATTACTGCTTTGATTTCTTCAGTTGTTATTGGCCTATTCTGTTTTTCTGATACTTCCTGATTTAATTTTGGAAAATTGTATTCCATTTTTACCAGGTTGTCCAGTTTGTTGGCATATAGTTATTCATAGTATTTTCTTACAATCCTTTGTATTTCTGTGGTGTCACTTGTTACTTCTCTGCTTTCATTTCTGATTTTATTTATTTGGGTTCTATCTCTTTGTTTCTTGATGAGTCTGGCTAAGGGTTCATCAATCTTGTTTATATTTTCAAAGAACCAGATGGTAGTTTCATTGACCTTTTATATTGTTATTTTAGCCTCTATGTATTTTACTCTCTATTTTATTTCCGCTCTAATATTTATTATTTAATTCTTTCTACTTAATCTGGGCTTTTCCTGTTGTTCTCTTTCTCATTCTTTAAGTTGTAGGGTTAAATACTTGGTTATTAGTTTTTCTTATTTTTTTGAGGTAGGCTTGTAGTGCTATGAACTTCCCTCTCAGGATTGCTTTCACTGTGTACCATAGATTTGGGGCAGTTGTGTGTTCATTTACATTTGTTTATAGGAAGTTTATTGTTTCTTCCTTGATCTCTTTGGTAACACATTCATTATTTACTAACATGCTTTATAGAATCCATGAATTTGAATGTTTTTGAGTATTGTTACTGTAGTTGATTTTTAATTTCCATGATGATCTGAGAAGACATTGATATGATTTCAATCTTCTTGAATTTGTAGAGACTTGTTTTATGCCATAAATATGGTCTGTACTTGAGAATGACCTATGTTCACTTCAGAAGAATGTATATTCTGCAGCTTTGAGGTGAAATGTCCTATAAATATCAATTAAATCCACCTAATCCAGTGTGTCATTTATAGTCACTTAATTTTTTGTCTGGAAGATCTATCCAGTGATGTCAGTGGGGTGTTAAAATCCCCTACTATGACTGTATTTTTGTCGATCTCTCCCTTAAAGTCTCCAGAAGTTTTAGTTAATGTAATAAAAAAGAAACATGCAAATTGACATAACTTCACTATGCCCAAGCCACGCCCACCAGCCAATCAGAGCGACTATATGCAAATTAACCCAACCAAGATGGCAGCC
>NW_005370042.1:240765-247040 GCF_000412655.1 Myotis brandtii | reverse complement strand
TCCCCTGAGGGCACCTGGGCTGCCAGAGGGATGTCTGACTGCCAGCGTAGGCCCAAACCCCCGGAGAGCGGGCCTAAGCCAGCAGGTGGTCATCCCCTGAGGGGTCCCAGACTGCGAGAGGGCACAGGCCTGGCTGTCTAGTTAATATATATATATATATATTTAGATGCTCCTATATTTGGTGCATATATATTTATCATGTTTATATCCTCTTGTTGTATCAATCACCTTAGTATTATATAGTGACCATTTTCTATTATTGAAGTCTATTTTTTAAAAAATATATTTTATTGATTTTTTACAGAGAGAAAGGGAGAGAGATAGAAAGTTAGAAACATCGATGAGAGAGAAACATTGATCAGCTGCCTCCTGCACATCTCCTACTGGGGATGTGCCTGCAACCCAGGTACATGCCCTCGACCAGAATCGAACCTGGGACCCTTCAGTCCGCAGGCCGATGCTCTATCCACTGAGCCACACCGGTTTCGGCTGAAGTCTATTTTGTCAGATATGAGTATTTGGTTTCCATTTGCATGGGAAAAAATTTTCCATCAAATCACTCTTATCCTGTTTGAGTCTTTTAATTTGAGGTGAGTCTCTTGTAGACAGCATATATTTGGGTCATATTTTCATATCTATTCAGCTACCTTATGTGTTTTGATTTTAGCCTTTTTTGTCTGGGAAGCTCTTTATTTCACCATCTATTTTGAATTATAGCCTTGCTAGGTAGAGGGATCTTGGTTGCAGATGCTTGCTTTTCATTACTTTGAATACTTTATGCCATTCCCTTCTGTCCTGTAGAGTTTTTGATGAAAAATCAGCTGACAGCCTTTTGGGAGATCCTTTGTAGATAAAAAAGAGCTTTTCTCTTTCTGCCTTAAAATCCTCTCTTTGTATTTCATTTTTGGCATTTAACTATGATGTGTCTGGGCAAAGGCCTGTTTGGGTTCTTCTTGCTTGGGACTCTCTGTGCCTCCTGAACTTGTGTGATTTTCCTTCATCAGGTTAGGAAAGTTTTCTGCCATTGTTTCTTTAAACTCATTCTTTACCTCTTGCTTATTTTTTCCCACTTCTGGCACAGCTACTATGTGAATATTGTTACATTTCATGTTGTTCTACAAGTCCCTTAAGATGTCCTGTTTTTTAATGTATTTTTTTTCTTTTTGTTTCTCAGATTGAGTGATTTTTTTTTCTACCCTGTTTTTTTATTTCACTGATCAGATCCTCGCTTCCCCTAATCTGTTATTGTGTTATTTATTAATGCTATGTCATTCTTCATAGTTAGTATATCTTTTCTTATGCTGTTGAACATCTTTACCACCATTATTCTGAACTCTATGTTAAATTTCTTATCTCCATTCCATTATTTCATTTATCTCTTCTGGAGAATTCTCTTATTCTTTCATTTTGGCTTTTTGTTTTGTCTCCCAATTTTCTATGCCTGTTTGTGTTTGTGACTGTGTATTAGGTAGCTCTGCTAAGACTCCCCATCTCTAGTGTGGGGCAATGTCAGACACTGTTCATGAATGGCTTTCAGTAACGTTTGAATCTATCAGCAATCCACAGCTTATGGCTCTGTCTGCTCGGGCTGGGTGCCTTTGGAAAGGACCAATATATACACCAAGGTCTGCTTTTCCTAGCCTTAGGCCCTGAATTAGATCAGGCAAAAACTCAGTTTCTAGAGATTCTCTTCTGCCTTCAGTCTTATTATTACTAGCTTTGATTAGCCTCAAGCTATCAACCACAGGGTAGAGAGTGACATCTTCCAACAAGTGTTTCAATTGCCTTCTCTTCAGGCAAAAACCACCTGGATAGCAAATGCTCGCAGGGAAAGTTGCCCTGTGCTATGGGAGGTAATGACTCAGCACAGAAAACTGGGGTGGCTGCCTTCTGAGCTCCAGCCCCCAGAGCCCCCAACCCTGGACTCTCTTCACACAGCTTCAGTCTGCTCTGCCTTCCCTCTATCTGAGGCTAAGGTGAGTGATTGCACACCAATTTATTTGTATTGGCCCTTTAAGAGGGTGCCTGCATTTTCAGCCATCTCTTGCTGGCAGACAGCAACCCTAATATTTTTACAGCCAGATGTTATGTGAGCACCTTTCTCAGTTCTGGTGCTCTGGGCTAGGGAGCCCAGCTAGGGGTTTATACCACAGATTGCTGAGTGGAAACTCCCCATATCTGAGATATCCCTCTGGGACTTCAACTGCTGTCTCTGGTATCCTGCCAGTCCTTTTGCACCTCCACACTTCCTACCAGTTTCTATGAGGTCTCCACTTTCCACTCTTGGTTATCAGGGCTCTCTCCAGCTAGTCCTCAGTGGATTTTTCAGGGTGGTTTTTCTGTATTTTAGTTGTATTTCCAGTTTGGTCCTGGGACAGTGTCAATGTAGCCTCCACTTAATTCATCACCATTTTGGAAGATCCTGCATTTCCTTATGTAATCATTTGTCATTCATATATCTTCCCTTGTTTAGTGCATTTTGCCCATGTATTTTCTTTTGGGGGTGATTTATTGTGTTTATTATCTTACAAACTCTGGATATATGTTACTTTATGGATCTGTGTATTATATTTCCTTTGGCTTATATATTCATTTTATAAACGGTACCTTTTGAAGAGGAGAAGTGTTTGAAGTGAAATCTAATGTATCATTGTTTATTTTGTGGTTAGTGCTTCCAGGGTTCTGTGTGAAAATTATTTTTCTATACCAAGATCACAAAGCTACTGTCCCTCATTCCCCATATTTTCTTTGGAAAACAACTTATTTTACATTTAGGTTTATGATTTATGTCAAATTAATATTTGAGAATGTTTTTAGGTAGGTGTTCATGTTCATGTTTTTTGATATCCAGCTCCATTTATTCAGAAAGCTTCCTTCTCCATTGAACTGTAATGATGTAAGAAACTTCACTTCTTTAACATAACCACTTCTCCTTTCTTCTCTTGATTCATACTGGACTCATCCAGCAACCTCACTCACCTCCAGCAGGAAGCCACCTTAGCAGGGCTGAGGCTAAGCACCTCCTCTGTTGAGATAGTGGTGGCTCAAGGCAGTTTCCTAATCTGATAAACATTTTACTGTTTACAAAACTTTACCTTTAATCGGCCTGTATGCATTGCTAAAGGGCAAATGTGTATTCAAGTAAATAAATAGCAGACCAGACCAGAAGTCTGTGTGCCTCTTCAAGAAAGAGGTCTCCAGCTGGCCCCCAATGCCTTCTAAATTCATATTTCTTGTATAGTATTTTCATTTGTGCATCAGCCCCTCCTTCAGATCCTGAACCCCGCTGCGAAGGTCATAGCCTCTGGCGTCCTGGACAGGGACTGGAGGAGAAGATTTGCCCGAGTGAAAAACAAAGTGAAAAAGGTATTTAACTTGCCACCTAAAATTTGAGGCTTCTCAGAGTTAAAAGCTCAAATTAAGTTGGAATAAATTATAATAACACAGGTCCTAGGAAAATTCCCTAGAAAAGGGATGTTACTAAAAAAGGCCCCAGCCCATTAGTTAGGTCTCTTAGTAATGCTGTAAAATGGACACCAGCTCTCAGGAGTGTTCTTAAAAGTCTCATTTCGCCATGTTTTTATTTCCCAGTCCATCATTTATAATTTGGATAAATGAGACATTTCTCACAATTTATGGACACTTCTGGGACTTCTATGCCCATGAAGAGGAAAAGGCTAGTTTAAGAGGAAGGTGCCCCACCCAATTTTGGGTGGCCTTTAGCCTAAGGCCCATCTCTTCACTGATGCTATGGAATAGGCAGATTGTTTTTCTTTCAAAGATGATGAAAATGACACAAGGAAAATATACAGGCTGTGTTTGGGAAACAAGATTAATGTTTGCATGATAAAGGGCAGTTTTTGAATAATAATGGAACTCATTCCAAGGTTGCCTCCCAGATCGCAGGGGCACTCATGTTTTTATAAAGAAAAATAAAGTAAAATAATACTTTAACATTAAAGCCACTGAAAGTCAGTGAGTTATCTCTGTTACAGAATTTGCCAAGGAAAATGCCTTGGGTAATAATAATTGTCTTTAAAATCTCAAAGTTGCTAAGGCAAAATATATAAAACTAAAATGAAGTATGGTAAAAAATCTTTTTCAGTGGTAATTATATATGACTAAACATAGTTTTCTAAAGTCTTTGGTAACTGAAAACTTTGGAGTTTGATGAATTAAATAATGAAAATTATTAAATATCTAGATATTTTGAAATAACAGGATACTGAAATATATATCTGAGTTTGCCTCATATGAAAATTCTAAAGGATAGATTTGAATCTATTAATTGAATATTTCTTGTATTTTATTTGGTAAAATTTCAACCTAGGATATAATATTTTATATGGCCTAATTAAAAAAAGGAGGATTAATTCTATGGTCTGAACCAAATTTTTAATGTTAAAACTAGTTTAAATTTAATTGATATCTTTTAGAATAATTACAAAAAGTGTATAATATAATATAATGTAATAGTCTTTCCAAGTTAAATTTCAAGACTTTAACTGAGAGATAGCTTTGGGACATTTCAAGGGCCCTGGAATGATTTAAGGATTTATTCTCTCTTCTTAAAATAAATATTTTTGAACTAAATTAGGCCAATCTAATATACTTGAAATCACTTGGAAAACCTTGTCAAATAAAAAATTAATAACTGTGTTCTATTTATATACACATATTTTAAATATTATAGAAGTTTCAGCTTCTAAGCTTGGCAGGACAAGGTTGCTGAATACTTCTTAAGCAAAACCAGAATATTCAGCAGCGGGATTTCAAAACAGGAGCATACATACTGCCACAGACCCCCACACAGCCTGCTCTATAGATTGGCTGGGGGGTGGGGTGGCATCTGTATTTCATGGGTCAGATGTATATGTTTGCTTACTTTGATTTTTCAATAAAGGTGCATACTTTAATTACTTAATAAGTTAGCTTTTCACAATATAATTAAGGTCTCATATAAACTCATATATATGTGAAGCCAGTATTTTATGAGCAACTGGTTTTAGTAAAGTCCAAAGTAAAATTTGCATACATATGCAAATGAGCACTAGCCAAAAGGAACTCTGTTTAGAAGTAAATTTAAGCTTAAAAAGGAGAAATTTTAAAAATCTTGCCCGTAGGGAGTGTGCAGGAGGCAGCTGATCAATGTTTCTCTCTCATCGATGTTTCTAACTCTCTATCCCTCTCCCTTCCTCTTTGTAAAAAATCAATAAAATATATTTTAAAAAATCTCTTCCACTACTATTTACAAAGTAAACTAAAAGTTATTATTCAAGCATTAAATCTCACCATTAATGAGGCACCATAAGTAAAAAAAAAAGTTCCTTTTACTTGAGATCTATGCATTGCAGTATTGGCCAGCATGTTTCTCTCCTACCTGTTTTTCTGAAAAGCAACCAAGTTGGTTGTTCTGTTTGAAAGAAAATAAAAGTCTTTAACGTAGTGATGTATGGCAAGCCCACAGGAAAAGCAGACTTTAGCAATGCTTACCCAATTAGAAAAGAAAATCCCTAAATGGGGCTTAAAAATTGCTCCTAAAAAGGTACATAAAGAAACACCCTTCAAATATCTAGAAACTGTAATTAAAAATCATTGTATTAGGCCTTAAAAAGGTAGAAATACGAAATGATTGCTTTAAGACCCTGAATAACTTTTAGAAATTATTAAAGGATATTAATTAAAACCTTATCTAAAAATTTCTATGGGAAAAATGACAGATTTATTCAATATACTTAGGGAATCCTAAGGAAGCTTTTATTAAGTGTATGCAAAAACCTACAGAATCATTTTCTAATTTCGTGGCTCACCTCACAGGAGCTGTGAGATAGCAAATACAGCATGTAACAGCAGTTTGCAACCATCTAAATTCTAGAAAATTTAAATGCCAAGTGGTTTGGGGCCACCTAGTAAACTCTATCTTCCCTAAACCAAGGACACTTAAGAGTAAATAATTTGCATTTTGTCTCCCTAAACAGAGGGTAAACAAAACTTATGTCAATATCCTCAAAAAGACTGAAAGCAGGTATCCAATTAGCGTCATTTACTGTCCACACCCAAGGACAAATGAAGTTAGAAAATAAACCTTATTTCAGACTAATTACATTGGCAAATTGAAATACTAGGTGTAGTTGTGGGGAACCGATATAGGGTTAAGCCTCGGACTGACCTGCTGGCAAAGTCACAAGCAACAGTAGTGGTTAATAATGTGGATTTTTTTTAATAGATGGAGTTACACATATGTTGATATATATGCGGTTTGATATGTATGCTAT
>NW_005370042.1:216138-239856 GCF_000412655.1 Myotis brandtii | reverse complement strand
AAAAGTCATCAGTAAAATGTTGCTTCAACAGCACGAAAGAAAGTATTTTTGGATAGAATTGTGACTGGCGATGAAAAGTGGGTTTATTTTGAGAATCCCAAATGCACAAAATCATGGGTTGATCCAGGTCAACCATCAACATCCATTGCAAGGCCAAATTGCTTCGGAAAGAAGACAATGCTCTGCATTTGGTGGGATCAGGAAGGTGTGGTGTATTATGAGCTTCTAAAACCAGGTGAAACCATTAATACTAATCACTACTGACAACACATAATCAATTTGAACCACGCTTTGATCGTGAAATGACCAGAATGTGCCAGAAGATACGGCAAAGTAATTTTGCTTCATGATGACGCACCATCACACACTTCAAAACCAGCTGGAGATATGTTAAAAGATCTTGCCTGGGAAGTATTAACTCACCCACTGTATTCACCAGACCTTGCTCCTTCAGATTACCACTTCTTCTGATAGATGGCACATGCACTTTCTGAGCAGCACTTCAAAACGTACGAAGAAGTGGAAAATTGGGTCTCTGAATGATTTGCCTCAAAACAAGAAAAGTTCTATTGGGACGGTATCCACAAATTACCTGAAAGATGGAGGAAATTTGTAGCTAGTGATGGACATTACTTTGAATAAAGTACTTTTGATGTTTCTCTTGAAATTATAGTGTTTTCTTTGATTACAAAATCTGCATTATTAACCGGTACAACTAGTAAGTGAATATTTAGAGGAACTTAGTTGTCACCTACGAAAAAACAAGTTACTACAGTTTTTATATTACATCCTTATTACCTTATTATTTATACCAAAAAAACACTAGGCAGGAACCTATTCCTGGAGCATTAACTGTTTTTACTGATGGTTCATCTAATGGTAAAGCTGCTTATCATGCAATGGACTCAGACCTGCTCATCCAGACCAGTCACACTTCTACACAAAGGATTGAATTAGAAGCTATTAAGACTGCACTACAGAATTTCCAAGAGCCTCTTAATATTATTTCTGACCCTAGCTGGTTTGGCTCAGTGGATAGAGTGTCTGCCTGTGGACTAAAAGGTCCCAGGTTTGATTCCGGCCAGGGGCACATGCTGGGGTCGCGGGCTCAATCCCCACCCCCAGTAGGGGGCATGCAGGAGGCAGTAAAATAGTGATTCTCTCTCATCATTGATGTTTCTATCTCTCTATCCCTCTCCCTTCCTCTCTGAAACCAATAAAAATATAGTTTAAAATATATTATTTCTGATTCTGCCTATGCTGCTGGCCTGGTAACAAAATTGAGACTGCTCTATTAAAATGGCTCAGTGACCAAAATTTATTTATACTATTTAAACAGGTAAAGCAAATTGTACAGCAAAGACAATATCCCTTTTATATTACTCATATCATGGCTCTTACCACCCTGTCTGGTCCTTTAATACAATATCCCTTTTATATTACTCATATCATGGCTCTTAACAAAAGGAAATGCAACAGGCACATTACGGGAATACCATACAATCCCCAAGGGCAGGCAATTATAGAATGCCAACACCAGTGGCTAAAATCCCAACTTGAAAAACAAAAAGGGGGAATAGTGACACTGGAGAAATCTCCTCTAGGTAGACTACACCAAGCGTTAATTATCTTAAGTTTTTTTCACTTGCAATGCTGATGACAAGACACCAATAAAATTATACTGGTGTCATAATAAGCCAAAAGAAAAAAGCCTTGATCAAATGGAAGGATCCTGAGTCTGGTTTATGGAAAGGTCCCAAACCTTTATTAACCTTTGGTTGAGAATATGCTTGTGTATTTCCAGAAAACTCCTCCAAGCCCGTGCGGATTCCTGCAAGGAACATTAAACTTCAACATGGATCTGAGAGAGGAACTGACCAGACTGATGAGGACCTTACACCTGGAGCCTCACCCTGTACCTGTGGCTGCAGACAATTGACTATTCCAGCCATAGATAGCAGTAGCCTCAGGCAACACGCTGAAGATGAGGAATTGGAGGAGAACAAGACAGATGAGAAACAGTCCTGAGATGACCTGGGGGATGGTAAAGAAGACGGTCCAGAACAAGAACCCTGAGAACACTGAGAATGTTTTCCTTGCCATGCTAGCAGTCATCAGTTGTGCGATGGTGCAGGTTGCCCTGGACAAAGCCAGAGAAGGTCGGACCTGCATTGTCATTGCCCACCATTTGTCCACCATCCAGAACTCGAATATCATTGCTGTCATGTCACAGGGGACAGTGATTGGGAAGGGGACCCATAAAGAACTGATGACCCAGAAAGGAGCCTACTACAAACTAGTTCCTTAGATGCCTGGCAGCAATTTAAAAAGTACAAGAAAGAACTCAATCCTTTTCATTGTTTCTCCCTACCTCTGCCTCTTAGCATAACCACTATTGTCTGTCTCATTCTTGTTTTTATGTTTATTTCTACTCTGCAGATGTGGAATGAAGAGTCTTAAAAGGACTCAAGCCCTACAGACAGCATACACTTTTCAAGATTTATTAAGAAATCAAAAAGGGGGAGATATTGGAAGCCACTGCTTGCCAATACTGTCAGTGCACCAAGGAACATAGAAGGCCAATGGACCTTGGGCATTAGCGGGGCTGACACTAAGCACCTTGTCAGCTGAGATAGTGGTGGCTCAAGGCAATTCCATAACCTGATAATCCTTTTACTGTTTATCAAACTTTACCTTTTATATGCTTGTATGCATTGCTAAAGAGCAAATGTATATTCAACTAAATAAATAGTGAACCAGGCCAGAAGTTGGTGTGTCTCTTTAAGAAAGATTCTCCACCTGGCCCCCAATGCCTTATAAATTCATATTTCTTGTATAGTATTTTCATTTGTGCATTGGCCCCTCCTTCAGATCCTGAACCCCACCACAAAGGTTGTGGCAACCTTCCTCCTTCTCCCTTTTCACATCACTCCCTTTATCACGAAGAACTTGGACCAATGAGATATTCTGATCATCATCAATAACCTTAGGAATAAAGCCTGGGGTCTGTTGACCACAGAGATAGAGTTTCAATCAAACTAAAAGTAACATCTGGGCTTCAGTTATGTTTCAGTACCAGGCCCAGAAAAGCAGTGAAACCAGAACAAGCAACACCATGGCTGACATCAGGACCAGATGCAATGACCCCATCCCTAGCACTGCCTAATCAATAGAGACCACTATTCAAACTCCCTCAGTCACCATGACTAATGATTTCCCTCTACATAACCCATCCCCTGGAAGCCATCCAGGAGCCAGGTCTTAGAGATGTTAGCTCACCTATGTCTCCAGGTGTGGGTCCTTTCCTAAAACTAAACCCTTACTGTCTTTGCTGAAAACTCCTGTTCCTGTCTTATCAGACTATGATGTGTGCAGACACAGGGACCCCTTCCATTCTGTAACAGAACTGCTTTGGAATATTGGCTGAAAATTCATTGTATATGTATGTTTTACATCTGTCAGGATTTTCTCCTCTGGTCAATTGGTTTATTAATTATTCATAAACTTTAGGTCCCTGCCTAAAGGTATTATGGCCCCATTAAGGAGGAAAAAGGAGAGTTATGCAAGCAATATGGGACTGAGATAGCTCTGTCATGTTTCTACAAACTCTACCAATTTAAATAATAGTTTCTCTATATATTTATGTTCTATTTTATGCCAAAAAAATGTAATGTCACTTTTGTTTTTAACTTCAGCTAGGTATTTGTGTGAAAGCTTTCTGGATTTTTCTTATTCAGTGGCATTCTTTTTTTAATTTTTTTATTGATTTCAGAGAGGAAAGGAGAGGGAGAGAAAGTTAGAAACATCAATGATGAGAGAGAATCATTGATTGGCTGCTTCCTGCATACCCCTACTGGGGATCAAGCCCACAACCCAGGCATGTGCACTTGACTGGAATCAAACTTGGGACCCTTCAGTCCACAGGCTGAGGCTCTATCCACTGAGCCAAACCAGCTAGGGCTTTCAATAGCATTGGGATGTATTTTTCTATAGAAACTTTTTTCAATTTAGTTTGGCTCTAAGACTTACTATTGTATTCTTGTTTAATATGAGTTAAATACCTTTCTCCGCTGTGTTTCCTATATTCTTTAACAACTTCTGTAAACACACAGCTATGTGTTACACACTTTGTTTGATAATGGTATTGAACCCATGTTTTTATAGTATTAATTAGATCTTAAAATATTCTTTGTCCCTGTTTTTCAACCCATTGACCAATATTATTTTTTATTTCAACTTCTTCCTTTCTTAATGCTAGGTTTTCACCTAAATTACTAGGACCTGCTGCAAAAAATATACTTTGCTTCCAGATTTTTTGGCCACTTGGATAGAAATTGGAAGCCCATAATCTAAATTGACCACAGTGTCAATCTGAAGATCTGGTTTAAATCCCAATTGCAACAATGTTGTGTTCTATAATTTCATAAAAATTAATTTAAACTCATTGAATCATAGCTTCTTTCAACTGTAAGATGGGGATACTATGGGAAATATGTACTCTCCCTACTTAGTGTTACCTTGAGCATCAGATGGTGTGATATGTAACCAGATAGCACTTCAAATTGCTTCTCTGCAGGAAGACACTTATCACAAGGCCTGTGATTACCTTCTAACTCATCCTTCTCTCCCTTCTTAAGCCTTTTCTCCTTGAAGGAAAAATGAATAAATGAAAATTACAAGGTCCAGAGACAATAAGAATATTAAACTATGAAAAATTAAAAAGATTTTTACCACTTGCTGGGCTTTTAACATCTTGTTGCTTCTTGCATAAATTTAGAAATAATTTATATAAACACAACTCTGGTTTCTTTTGCTTGTTAGTTTCTCAAATATAAAATCACAAAGATTTAAAGAGAAAGCATATGATTATAAAAATTTTTCTGTGTAGACAATGGAACATATATAAGAGAATATGTTCTAAGTACTTAGAAATGGAATGCAATGTTCTAAACTTTACCATTTGGTTGTTGTTTTCCTTATTAATTTTTAAAATTAAAATTGTAATTTTATATTTAACATGTTTCATAAATATTAACTCAATTTCCCCTTTATATTTTTGACAAAAATATGAATACTATAATTCTCATCATTACAATTGAAGATATTAGGGCAAAAAAAGGAATTTTGTCATTTTCAGTAGCAGAGCTGGAGTCATTTCTGGTTTCTTGGTTAAAAATTTCATTTCTGTTTTTGTGTTTTATAAGTATGTTGACTCCTTTGTCAAATATTAATTGAGCATAATGGGTTGGGTCCATTTCTGCATTCTCTTCTGTTCCATTGATCTATATGCCTGTCCTTGTGCCAGTACCAGTTGTTTTGAACACAGTGGCTTTGTAGTATAACTTGATACCTGGTACTCTGATTCCTCCAACTTTGTTCTTCTTTCTCAAAATTGCTATTCTGGGTCTTTTTTTGGTTCCATATACATTTTTGTAGTAGTTGTTCTAGATCTGTGAAATATGCTGTTGGTATTTTAATAGGGATTGCATTGAATCTATAGGTTGCTTTGGAAGTATGGACAGTTGAATGATATTGATTCTACCAATCACTGAGCATGGTATGTTATTTCACTTGTTTATATCTTCTTTGATCTCTTTGTTCAATGTCCTGTAGTTTTCTGAGTACAGGTCTTTTACCTCCTTGGTTAAGTTTATTCCTAAGTATGTTAAATTTTTGTTTCAATGGTAAGTAGGATTTGTTTGTTTGTTTGTTTCTCTTCCTGAAAGCTCATTATTGGTATATGAAAATGCCAATTATTTCTGGCTGTTAATTTTTGTATCCTGCCACCTTGCTGAATTCATTTAGTAGGGTTGTTTTTTTTTTG
The DNA here is from genome assembly GCF_000412655.1 of Myotis brandtii. Taxonomy (NCBI): domain Eukaryota; kingdom Metazoa; phylum Chordata; class Mammalia; order Chiroptera; family Vespertilionidae; genus Myotis; species Myotis brandtii. The sequence goes on along the minus strand of NW_005370042.1, from coordinate 234,032 downwards.
TGTGTGTGTGTGTAGTCTTTAGTGTTTTCTATGTACAATATCATGTCATCTGTGAATAATGAGAGTTTTACTTCCTCCTTTCCAATTCGGATGCCTTTTATGTGTTTTTTTTTCTTATCTGATTGCTGTGATTAGGACTTCCAGCACTATCCTATATAAGAAAAGCCTAATATGCAAATTTTCCCCTCAACTAGGAGTTCTGCCAGGAGTTTGACCGCTTGCTATGGCATGCACTGACCACCAGGGGGTGGTGCAGAACATGGCAAGCATTGGCGATGCAGTGCTAGCAGCGGGCGACAGTGGAGGCACTACAGGCCCTGATGGGCCCCGACAAGAGCGGGACTGGGGCTGGATGGTGGAGCAGGTGAATGGGCGGCCCTAGGCCAAGGTGGGTGAGAGCCACTGGTCACTGAGTGAGGACCTATTGCCCCACCAATCCAATCACCCTGCTGCTGCAGGGCTCCCAGTTGCTGAGGGAGCTGGGCGGAGCCTAATGCTCCGCCAATCTTATCTAGGGTGACCAGCAGCAACAGCGGGGGCGGGGCCACTGCCAGGCTCCCTCAGTGCCTGGGAGCCTGCAGGCAGTGAGGTGATAGGAGGGGTGATTGGGCCCTGCAGGCAGTGACTAGCAACGGCAGCAGCGGGCAGGTGGCAGGGGGAAGGGAGGGAGTACCTGGCTGGCAGCTGGCAGCCCCTAAGGACTGTCCCAGTGCATGGATTTTGTGCAGTGGGCCTCTAGTGTTGAATAAGAATGGTGAAAGCAGACATTCCTGTCTTGTTTCTGTTCTTAGGGGAAATGGTTTTAATTTTGCCCATAAAGTATGATGTTAACTGTAGGTTTGACATTATACTCAATTAATATTTGACAAAGGAGGTAAGAGCATACAATGGAGTAAAGACAATGTCTTCAATAAATGTTGTTGGGAAAATAGACAGATACATGCAAAAAGATGAAACTAGACCATCAACTTACACCATACACAAGAATAAACTCAAAATGGATAAAAGACTTAACTGTAAGCTGTGAAACCATAAAAATCTTGAAAGAAACCGTAAGCAGCAAAATCTCAGACATCTCTTGTAGCAATATGTTTACAGATTAATCTTCTGGGACAAAGGAAACTAAGGAGAAAATAGACTAATGGGACTACATCAAAATGAAAAGTTTCTGCACAGCAAAAGAAATGATCAACAAAATGAAAAGAGAGCCCAATGCATGGGAAAGCATATTTACTAAGTATACATCTGATAAGTAGCTAATTTCCAGAATATATAAGGAACTCATACAACTTAACAAGATTATAAAAAATCCAATTAAAAAAATGGACAAAGGACCTAGATAGATAATTCTCCAAAGTGGAAATACAGATGGCCAAGGTAAATCTGAAAAAGTGCTCAAAGTTACTAATCATCTGAGAGATACAAATTAAAATGACAATGAGGTATTGTCAGAATGGCTACCATCAACAAGTCAACAGATAAGTGTTAGCTAGGATGTGAAGAAAAGGGAACCCTACTATACTGTTGCTGACTGGTGCAGCCATGTGAAAAACAGTATGGAGTTTCTTCAAAAAATTAAAAATGGATTTGCCATGTGACCCACTTCTAGGAATATATCCCAAGAAACCTGAAACACCAATCAGAAAGAATATATGCACCCCTATGTTCACAGCAGTGCAATTTCTAATAGCTAAGATCTGGAAACAGCCCAAGTGCCATCACAAATGAATTGATAACATTGTTGTAGTATATTTACACAATAGAATACTATGTGGCTGCAAAAAGAAAGAACTCTTATCATTCGCAACAGCATGTAGGGATCAAAAGAGTATTATACTGAGCTAAATAAGTCAGTCAGAGAAAGATATGTATCACATAATCTCACTCATATAATGAACAAAATAAATTGATGAACAAAATATATTCAGAGATAGAAGCATGGAACAGACTGACAAGTTTCAGAGGGAAGGCAGGCGTGGGGTAGTGGGTGGGAAGTGATGAACTGGGGAACTTATATGCATAATAGCGGCCCAGTGCATGAATTTGTGCACCTTGAAAGGAACTGTGCGCCATGAGGCTGCTGTGGACACACGGCGGGTCTCAACCCATCCTTTGCACCTCCTCCTGGCCCCTCCTGTTGCGGCCGCTGGTCTCCTGTCTGCTGACAGCCCTGCTCCTGCCACCACTGCTCCCACACGCTGAAGGCACCGGCCCCACTTACACCTGCTGTGGGCCTCGGGGGCCAAGCTACCAGCACTACAGCTCTGGACCCTGTGGACCCTCCTGGGCCTGGGGGGCTCAAGTGTGGGCCCGCTGCCCCAGAAGTTGGGCTTCTTCATTGAGATGGAGCTGAACCACTTGGTTGAGGATGAGACAAGGGGTGTGGATACCTGGGGGCAGAGAATACTCCTATCAGGTGCATGCAGGGCAAGTGTCTCCTCAAGTCTGACAGCCTTTTCACGAGCCCCAAATCTTCTACTGGCAGGTCTTCTGATGCATGGCGAGTCATTCTACCTCTCTGAAAATTTTTTCCAGCAAATTGTAGACAAAAACATTATCTTCCTCATGAAGACACTGGTGATATCATTTGAAATAAAATAAATGAAAACCTTGTATCCCAAATGCTTAATTATTACTATAGAATAGGAATTTGGTATAGATTGTAGATCACAAAATCTAAGTTGTCAACAAATTTAAAATTCAGTCCCACCAAAACAAATTATTTTATTTATATAAAGTAAATTTGAACTACAGTTCATCACTTTCCATGTATATGGGATTCTATCTTTTTATGAAGAACAGTTAGGTAGTCAAAAACATCAGTTAATGTTAAATTTGGCTACATTTTATACACATATTGGTCAGAAATATAGTCAGAAGGAGTGTACTAAGCTATTCTTTTGAAGCTTAATCAACAGAATGAGATGGAGTTTTAGATCCAACATTTTGTGTATGTCCTTAGAAAAATGTAATAACTTCTAGTCTCAATTTTCTCAATTACAACTCAATTTTTCGCTACCTACCTCATGGTATTTTTGTTGTATTCTTGTTTGTTTGTTTTAGTCAATGAGATGTGGTTGGATATACATTTCCTGGAAGAGTGTTGGAACAGAGAAGATACTCAAGGAATATAACAAGTTTTCTACTATTGTTCCTATTAATATTCTTATTCAAAAAACATAAGTGTTCTGATCCTAGTCTCCTCCTGTCTTACCACAGGCAAGTGAGTACGAAGGGAAGTCAACAGGTAACCTGATGAATACAGAATTTGGGCACAGGTAATTAGAGTGGCTACATTAATAAACTTGATTCTCCTGCATGTCACTGATTGGCAATATCAACTGGCATTCTACCAAAAAAAGCAGGAACTGCATCTGTGAAGTGCATTTATATAACCCTAAACATTGGGTGTCTTTGAAATTTGATACTAGTAGTTAACATTACACAGTAATATGGAGCCCACCCCTGAGACCATAGAGCCCAGGTTGTTTCAATTTGGGCACGGAATCCGGTGACATGACTAAGAAAGTAACATAATTTAATGTTCCACCACATTGAAGAGACTGCAGTTAGAATTCAGCGTGTAAGTTGTTCTTCTGCCCATAGACAGATAATATAGTTCATACAACTACACTTACTCTCACAACTCACAGCAGAGACAGAGACAACTTGCAAATCAAACGTGACCAGATGTCCTTTTAGCAAAGGTAGTGACCATCAGGAGGCCAAAGATCTCAGAGCTACATGTTGTCAAGAAGCAGGTGGTAAGCATGTAACCAGGACACAGGGGTCATCAAGGTGTCATTCCATGCAGTGAAATTCACATATCAGAGGAACTGCTCAAGGAAGCTTTATGTGTGTTAAACCACTACCCAGTTCGAGATAAAAAATACTTCCTTGACTCCACAAGTTCAACTGCTCATGTTCCAGTCTATCCCACAAGTAATCACCATCCTCATTTCTTTCATCAGAGCTTACTTTGCCTGTCACTGAAACTCATAAATTGTACTAATGTATGGCTAAATAAGAATTTTAAGTTAGGGCACATTTTCACATTAGATTTATTGTAGGCTTTTTTCAATGTATTTGTTGCATTAATGGCATGGATTCAGTTATTTTCCACTAACCGATCCTTTCTGCTAGAATTTTAAACAATATGCACAATATTTATCTGTGCATCATTGACACATTCCTGGTGGGTCCAGGTGACAACTGCAGGCAAGACCATGCTTCGTCCAAGCGGGTAGACTAGGTCAGCGTTGGTCATCACATAACCATGGCTGGTGCTTGAACAGAGTGCAGGAGCCATGCTGCTTTCAGTCCCCGAGGTTCCCCTGTATGATTGTTTCATTTGACACATTACAACCCCATAAAGTAGGAGGGGCATGAATATCTTTCTGTGTTATATTGAGGATTATGAGTGGTAAATTCAAAGAAGTGATAGGTTTGGCCCTGAAAAGGAGTCTTTTCTGTCTGTTAAACTACACTCTTTCCTCTTATTTGTAACTAGAGGCCCGGTGCACAGATTTGTGCACTGGTGGGGTCCCTCGGCCTGGCCTGTGGAGATCAGGCCAAAACTGGCTCTCTGACATCCCCCAAGGGATCCCGTGTTTTGAGAGGGCGGTTCTTGGTTGACACACCCCAGAATCGGGCTCCCTCCTCTCTGGTGTCAGGTGCGTCACCCAAGAAAAGCAGCTACCAAGTCACCGCATCTTGGCAGCTCCTACGTTGAGCGTCTGCCCCCTGGTGATCAGTGCACATCATAGCTACCAGTCGGACAGTCAAATGGTCAGATGGTTGCTTAGGCTTTTATATATATAGATGATTCTGAGCATTCTATTGAGGAGTGGTTTATTATACCAAAAGCCTTGCACATAATGTCCTGTGGTACCATGGCTCAATTACAGTTTCCTTTATCTTTTTCCCTCTTACAAGTATTGTTATGGGTAGATGAACAAAATGAAGGAATGTGTTATTCCTAGGGGGAAATGAAATAATCAGAGCATTGGAAGAATAAAAGGCAATGAAGAAGGAATGTGACACCAAATTTTGAGCACTTGATCTCATTTAACAACTACAAAGTATAAGTCTGACTTAGAATCCATAATTCCTGATGATGCTCTTGGGACGAGCATCAGAGTCCCCTTCATTGAGTACTTTCCACGCTTGAGGGATCTCTGAGTTCAGAAGCTTAGGTTTAGGACATGTGTGGGTTAGACCCATCTCTTACAGGAGCTTTATGTTCCGTCAATCTTACTAGGAGTTGAGAATAGACTACATTACATTTTAACATTTCTTCTAGCTCAGGGTTTTATGATCCTTTGGAGATTCATAACTCCCAGTATCTATGACATTTCCAGGTATTAAGCTGGGTTTTTCTAATTTACTGCACCACACTGAATGGTGCCCTTGTGGTCTAAGAAATGAATGTACGCACCCAACCCTAAAGACTATGTTTAGTACACTTGCCCATATTTCTCTCTTCTTTGCATATTTCCATCCAGGCTTGTCTCTTGTGAGCAGGAAAAATTGTTGTCAAAAAGCACTATCAGGTGAATCTTATGTTTACCACGTATGACCTGTAGAGCATAGACCCACTTTCCTCACTGTAGAAAGAGGGGAAATTATATACGCCTGCCAAGATGCTAAATGAAGCAAGGCAGATAAAACTTCCACCAAATATCTTGGAAATATAATAAGGATTTCTAAATACAAGTTATAGTTATATATATTTATGTGTGTATATATATCTCTCGAGAGGCTATAGGGTTAAGCCTCGGACTGACCTGTTCGCAAAGCCACAAATAAGTCCCAGCTTAGAGGGCACAGCCCTCTTAGCATTAGGCTTGACTTTATGATATTATATAATATTTACTATATATATATATATTAGGTATTATTTATATATCATCTCTCTTATCCACTAAAGTTCAGTTCTGAACTGACTTTCAGATTCGCTCCCTGATTTATGAGCCTCTCATTTTTCTCACCTGGCATAAGCTAAGACCCTCCAAGCTGGTTTTCTCCTTATGGCTCGCGCTGCCAGCGCAGTTTCCATACCTGTGATCTCTACCCAAAAGCCAACAATGCTGAATTCAGTCCGCTTACCAGGGCCATGGCCCATCACTATCTCCCTCAGCCTGCACCTGAGCTTGGGTCCTGCAGCCTCTGTATCTCTACTTACACCTGCTGACATCCTGACAGTATCTGACTACTGGACCTGTCTTTTCTTTTCTTTTCTTTTCTTTCCTTTCCTTTTTTTTCTTTTCTTTTTTTTCTTTTCTCTTTTTTTTCCCCAGGCATTTTTGTTTGTACATAAGTTCATTTTAAAAATTACTGAATTTATTGGGTGACATTGGTTAATAAAATTATATAGGTTTCAGGTTCTCTGAGTTCGGAGGCTTGGGTTTAGGTGCAGTTCTATCATTCATCATCTGAATAGGTGCTGTGTGTTCATACCCAGAGCCACGTCTCCTTCCCTCACCTTTACCCCCCTTTGCCCTCTTCTACATCCCCCACCCACCTTCTCTTCGGGTCGTCACCATACTGTTCTCTGTGTGTATCAGTTGTTGTTTTTTTGCTTAACTCCCTCACCTTTTCTACCCAGCGCCACAACCCTCTTCCCCTAAGTCAGTTTCTATTTTGTTCATTAGTTTCCACATGTAAGTGAAATCATGTGGCATGACATTCCTTAAATAAGCCATGGATGTGGGCTCTGGCCTCACCACTTCCTGGCTGTGGGTTTTCCCCACCGTAATCCCTGATTCCTTCTTCACACTTAGATAAAACATTACTTTCCTAAAACTCTTAGGTGGGCATTCTCTTCTGGGGCTCCAGGGAGTACTGTCCAGGTGGCTGGTGTGATGTTTATCAAATTATATAACAATCCATTGTTTGTGGTGCACAGTGCATCACAGTGAGAGACAGGTGGCAACTTCTCAGAAAACAGTGTGTGGGGCCAAACACTGGCCACAAACCCCAGTGTCTCCTCTGCGCAGGCAGCGCACACTGAGTTTACTGTTATTCTTCTGAAACTTTGCCTGATTCTTGGTCAGCTCTCTGACTCTGTTCTAGGTCTGTGAGCTCACATCTATCTATCTATCTATCTATCTATCTATCTATCTATCTCTTTATTTACACATTCATCAACAAGCCTAGGGCTTGACACACAGGAAACACACCATTAAAGATTGGTAAATTTCATTTTCATCTATAGAAAAATACAATGTGGCAAATCCTGATAATATTTTGTATGCTGCTAACTGAGCTTACCGGATATCAACTTCAGATGGGCTGGTGCAAAAACAAAAGAGAGGAGAAAAGACCATCTGAACACCGCCCTATAGAAATCCAAGCCAGCTCCTGGATTCTTAATTTACCTATGACTCCTCCACTGCCTCTCTGTAACTTCGCTTGCCAACTGTGCACACACATCACTGTACTATACACTCGCCAACTTTGTCCTTACCCATTTGAAATTTGATACAACTTATTCAGCTTGACTGACATGGTGACTGTTTTTGGCCTTGTCACTCAACTCACGGGCATCTTCTGCCAGGCATTCTGAGTGGTGGGGGATGGAGTCAGTACATTCATATCTCTGCCTCTATTCTTACATTGAGCCTTTCAAAGTCTTCAGTGGTGCCTGGCTTATTATCTGTGTCATTCCATACATTACACGTATTCTGAGTACTCACTTCATCTTTGGTGGCTGTCTAGGACACGTATTGCTCCTGTCACTCACAGACAGTGAACTACAACACAACGAACTACAAAGTAGCCACTATTATTTCCATTTGTACCCGGTATGGAAGCTAACGTACCCTGGATTATCTACACCAGCCACTCTCGGCTAGTGAGTGGGGACCCAGAAAGGGAGTAGCACCACTGAGAGGAACCTGGAATGAGTGGATCTTGTTTTCATGGAGGGTAGAATGGCATAGAATACAATTTAAATGTATGAGAACATAAGGTATATCCATATTCAGCATAGTAAGAAAAGTTGTTATTCCTCAAAAATAGTCCAAGCTCTTCTGTTTCTCTTCTTTCCTTTCTTCCTCCTTCCATTTTATTTCTTCCTTCCTTCCATTCTTTTGTTCTATTTTTAATTTTTATTTCCACCCTTTCATTTCAAGTATTTAATAATATAATTTTTGTGAAAAATATCACACTATGTATACCTGTAGGAAATACTGATTTAAACAAAATTAGCCAAAAAGCAGAAAAGCTCAGGCCTTCAGGACCAGCTGCCAGGTACACGTGCATATGCGTGCAGGTGGGGCCCAGTTGGCTTTATGGGAGGAAAAGGGAAACAAACAAAAATATAGCTGTGAGGATATCTTCACAGGGATGGTGAACAGAAATGTGCTTCAAGGAATGTTCTAAGCACTGCACATCTATCATCTATTTATCCATCACTGTAAAAGGACTTTATTAGGGTCATAAAATAGACAAACTTGGGGTCCCATGGCCTTAGATAGGGAAGAATTATATTTATTTAGGGATAAGATTGTGAAATGTTTTAACAAACATATCAGATTTGAATCTGGGATTAAAAGATGCGTAAATTTGTCCTCAGCATGGCTCAGTGGTTGAGCGTCAATTTATGAATCAGGAGGCCACTGTTTCATTCCTGGTCAGAACATATGCACTGGTTTTGGTCTCAATCCCCAGTAGGGTGTTTGTAGGAAGCATCCAATCAATGATTCTCTCATCATTGATATTTCTATCTCTCTCTCCCTCTCCCTTCGTTTATGAAATCAATAAAAAATATTTTAAAAACAAAAGATGCATAAGTTTGTCCTGGCTGGGTGGATCAGTTGGTTGTAGTATCATCCAGTACACCAAAAAGTTGAGGTGTTGATTCTCAGTTAGGGCATATACCTAAGTTATGAGTTCAATCCCACTCTCAGGATATGTATGGGAGGCAATCAATCAATGTTTCTTTCTTACATAGGTATTTCTTTCTCTCTCCTTCTCTCTCTAAAATGAATAAACATGTCTTGGGGTTAGGCTTAAAAAAAAGATGGCCCACTCTGGTGTGGCTCAGTGGTTGAGCATCAATCCATGAAGCAGAATGTGGCTGTCTAGGACATGTATTACTGCTGTCACATTCAGGGCACATGCTCAGGTTGTGGGCTCAATCCCCAGGAGGTGGTGTGCAGGAGGCAGCTGATCAATGATTCTCTGTCATCATCGATATTTCTATCTCTCTCTTCCTCTCCCTTCCTCTCTCTCTGAAATCAATAAAAACATATTTTTTAAAAATGCATAAGTTTATGGTAAAAGGAGTGGTAGGTAGTTAAGAAACTGGTGCTCACAATAGAGGACACATAGTTATTGCTTGGAAATTTCTCGTAGAGATTGTATATCTCTGTATCAGAATCTCAGGGTGACTCAGTAGTGAGGAGCATGGGGAGAGGCCGAATACTTTCCATGTTAACAAATGATCTCAATGAAGCAAGCAGGTCAGTGATAGTTACAAACTTCTGTGTTAGGAAATCACATGAGATGAGATTGGCATGGGCTGGGATCATAACTAGTAGGAATAATAGTTCCATAGGTACATATAAAGGAGAAATTAGTTATGTATCTGAAATATAAGTAATGTAGAGAATGGGGTTCCTGAGTAAGATGAATGCTTCTGGTATTTAAAACTTCAGGGAGCTCAAGTGCTGCTCAAGGCTTTATGAACCCAGTAACAATCAAGATAGGTATTTATTCTGTGGAGTCCGAATTCTAGTTAAGACAAACAATAAGCAAATAAAAACTAAACAAGATTATCTTGGACACTGAGTGCTATAAAGAAAGACTGGGAAGGACATAGGGTCCTGAGCACATCGATGTTTACAGAGACCTTAAAAATGAAAAGAAACAACCCATAAAAGACATTAGAGCAAGAACATTCCAAGGAGGGGAACGGAAAATACAGAGGTCCCGAAGCAGAGACCAGCTTGACATGTTTCTGGAAAAGATGGTACTGATGCAATTGGTAATGAGTCACCATGAAATACATTAATGGGGATTGATGTTATTATAATCAGATGCAATATAAAAATTGTAGAAAGTAAGGAGGATACTAGAAAAGTCTAGCTGAAATTTACTTGTAGTGGCTAAAGTAATAGGTAATACAGTCCTTCCTCAAGCGAATGACCCTCTAGGGCTAGCGAAGATATTGACAAGCATTTTGAGGGTGATTTTGGAGATGGAACTAACAGGCCCTGACAACTGAGTAAAGCGAGCTACCAAGGTGGAGAGGAAGGTCAAAACTGGATTCAGAATTGTAGGCACCTGTGATGTCCCTTAACTGCACTACGATGTGCACAAGTAAGGATTTTTAAAAAAGGGAGCAAATGGAGAGGCATTTACACATTTTGCTCTGATATGTTCACTCGGCCACCACATTTATTAGGCTTTACTTTACTGGGCCTAAAGGTGTACTGATTTGGCAGGTTGGAAACCCCACATCCTTGCTGTGTATCTAGCTCTAATTGTGCAATCCTGAGCAACTTGTTTTTCAGATATTCAATTTTCTGTTTATAAAGGGAGTAATGAATAAGAAGTCTTGCTTATTCCGGCTCTCTAAAAATTTACAATTTTATTATTGTTTTGACATTTTAGTTAACCTACAAAATGTTTTTCTTTAATGTTCTTCATTTAAGTATAAATTAATTGCCTTTTCTAAAGCATGTACTTATTCTCTCTCATTAGTAATGAAGTCCTTTCAACAATGTCCAAAGACACAAAACTAAAAATTAGTGTTAATGACCAGGAAAGAGATATTCATGTGGCCATTCATATATATTTTGAATATTTTAAGACTATTTTGATTAATATATAGTAAACTTTCATCACAGGCAATCAGTGGTAGAGTCAAGATGTATAATCAAGATTTGTGTTCTATTTAACCGCTTTATAGGGGCTGCTCTTAGCATTTCTCATATATTTTGGTATTATAGACTCAATATTTGTGTCTCTCCAAAATTTGTGTGTTCAACTGATGTGATGGAAATGAGTAGGTAGGGCCATTGGGCGGTGATTAGGGCCTGAATGAGAGTACTGTCCTCATTTATAAAAGAGGCTGCAGAGAGCTCCTCTCTGTCCACCACGTGAGGACACAGGAGACAGTCCTCTATGGACCAAGAAGGGAGCCCTTTCCAGACACTGACCCTGTTAGAGGCTGGACCTTCCATTTCCCAGCCTCCAGAACTGTGAGAAATAACTTTCTATTGTTGCTAATAAGCCCAGACTGCCTCCTGATGCTAAATCAGCTGAAAAAGACTAAAACAATTGGTTATACCTTTCTTTCAGGTATCATTAGATTGCGGTGACACTATTTTAAAAATTAATTCATTCTTTGGAAATATTGGAAGAAACTGTTATGTAATTGCCAAAGAGCAAGACAGGATATCAAAACACTCTGGTTGTCTTCTAACTTCTAGGACTTGAGGTAGTAAAAGTGTATAATGCTGACCCAGGACAAAGAATAACTGCTATAAATTAGAAAGTGGAGGCTAATTCTAAACTCTGCCAAATACCTGGGGCAAACCATTGATTTCATTTCATTCTCCTAAAGGTAAAACAAGGATAATTGTGCCTGTCTCCTACCAACTGCACAGTAACATAAAGAGGATTAACGATTCGGTCCAGTGCTTTGCGGTCCTCAAGGCACGGCACTACTAGGTCAAATGCGCCATCATTAATTGGGCCTGTGGCATATATCTCACCTCTCTTACCTTTGCTCCCTCATCTGTAAAATGGGGGATTAATAGCCCCCTGTCTGACCTAATTACTCCCTGTGTGGATTAATTAGTAAGTTCTGGCTTTATATGGCCTGATGATGGGGGGTGGGGTCACATCACTGACTGCATGACCCGCCACAGGATCCAGTTCTGTGAGGAAACACTCAGACCTGTTTGTAATGTAGTGTGTCCTGTACTGTGACAGTTCATGACCACACTGCTTAGTACTCGACAATTCATCCATGTGCACATATATCAAATTATTAGAAAATTATTGAAACCAATGTCTCTTGCTGTTCACTCTGGATGAATGAAAGATCCTTTCCCCAGCTTCAGTACACCACTCAACAAGAAAAATGCACGTTAAACATGAGCTATTAAAAGTTCTCATCACAACAAAAATAATAACCATGTACTAAGGGTATGGTGATGGATATTAACTAGATTTACTGTGATGATCTTTTTGCAATATATACAAATATTAAATCATTATGGTGTACACCTGAAATGAATATAGTGTTATAGATACGTTATATTTCAATTAATTTTTTCTCTGCATTTTATATTATTAGTAGTATTTTAATACTTTTTGCTTGTTAAACCAGTTCACAAATTGTACTACTATTTTACATTTTCTAAAATATGTATTCGTGTTTATAGTTATTAATATAAACTAACGAGCAATAACTATACTAAAAATGAAAAAATGAGTAAAAGTTTTATGTATTTACATGTTATGATATAAACAACATATTTTAATTATGAAACATCAAGTAAACAAGACTACAGAACTAGTAGTCACTCATGGATGTACTAATCACCCAGATGGAGAAAATGTGTACCTTCTGCCAGGGTAAAAGAACATTTTTCTTGTTTCCTCTTCAAACATATCACATCTAAATGAAAGCTTTCTACATATTTAAATGACAAACATAAAATTTCCATCATTTCCAAATTTATTTCCAGATAACTACACCTGTGCATTCTTGAAGATGTAATTTTCAGTAATACTATTATTTAGTATATAAGTTTAGAAACTTTTGTTTAGGCCACACCATAAAATTGCTGGTTTCTGTTCCAGGTTTTTAGTAAACCTTACAGGGCTGGATTTACCTGGGATGAACATTGGTTTTGTTGTACCACACAGGGACCGATTTACTTGGGATAAAGTGGTTTCTGTAGGTTTCCTGTTGTGTTTCAACACTCACAATTAAACAACTCCACATCACCCTCATTTCATTATATTGGCTGTACAGAGTAAGTTTTTTTTTTCCATTTCTGAGTCCAAGGGGCAGAATAATGAGAGAAACCCACTAGGCATGGAGACCTTAATGGTGAAAATGTTCTTCAACTCTGTCAGAGAGTGTTGGCTGGTGCTATAAGGAAGTTTGTGCAGGTATAGAACAGTATTCCCAGCTGTCTCCCCACTCTGGGCCCATGCAGCTCAGCAAGGGCACTCACCCTGACTCAGCCCAACAAGGCCAGGGTCAGGTAAGAAACAGGCCTTGATGGTACCAAAAGTACACAGTACAAACGCTTACTTTTCAATTTGTCTTCTGTCAAGTCAGTAGCTAGAACAATCTTGCTATGTAACCAAAACAAAGGCAAAATCAATTTTGTTGCCCAAATCAGATATGTGCTTCTATTTAATATTCAACAAATAAAGTTACATCAAACATTTAGTTCAATTTTAAGATTGTTTTTTGCTTCCAAGAATTAGTCAGTCTATTTGACCCATTGACGCTTTCCTGAGGTAAAAGGTTTTTTTGTAAGGTCAGGATACTAAGATATTTGGTTACAAGAAACAGATAATAATTCTGGTTAGCTTAGTCAACGTGTTTGTTTGTTTGTGTGTATGTGTGTGTGCCTGTGTGTGCCTGTGTGTGTGTGTGTGTGTGTGTGTGTGTGTCCTGCACACTAGGGTCGGGAGTAACAAAATCTAGGAAAAGTTGAACAATGAAGTACTGGCAATAGCTTGGGAGCCACTCAAAAAATAGGTTATTTTCTAATACCATTTATTGAAGGGATTGTCTTTACTCCATTGTATGTTCTTGCCTCCTTTGTCAAATATTAATTGAGCACAATGGCATGGGTGTATTTCTGTTCCATTGGTCTATATGCCTGTTCTTGTGCCAGTACCAGGCTGTTTGGAGAACAGTTGGCTTTGTAATATAACTTGATATCTGGTATTATGATCCCTTCAACTTTGTTCTTCTTTCTCAAGATTGCTGCAGCTTTTCAGGGTCTTTTTTGGTTCCTTAAACATTTTTTGGGGGGGTTGTTCTATATCTGAGAAATATGCTGTTAGTACTTTAATAGATATTGCATTGAATCTATAGATTGCTTTTGGTAGTATGGACATTTTAATTATGTTAATTCTACCCATCCATGAACCCGGTGTATTCTTCCATTTGTTTATATCTTCCTCTGTCTCTTTTTCAACATCCTCTAGTTTTCCAAATACAGGTCTTTTACCTCCTTAGTTAAGTTTATTTCAAAGTATGTTACTTTTTTTGTAACGGCAAATAGGATTTTTTTTCATTTCTCTGTCTGTGCATTCACTATTGGTGTATAAAAATGTCATCCATTTCTGAGGATTAATGTTGTTTCCTGCTACATTGTCCAAATTCTTTTATTAACTCTAGTAGGTTTTCAGTGAAGTCTTTAGTGTTTTCTATGTATAATAAAATTTCATCTGCAAATAATGAGAGTTTTAAGACCTCCTTTTCAATTTGCATGATTTTCATTTTTCTTTTCTGATTGCTGTGGCTAGGACTTCCTGTACTAGGTTGAATAAGAGTGGTGAAAGCAGACATCTCTGTCTTGTTCCTGTTCTTAGGGGAAGTGGCTTTAGTTTTTGCCCATTGAGTATGACTTTGGCTCTAGGTTTATTATATATGGCCTTTATTATGTTGATCCCTCTATTCCCACTTTCCTGAGAGTTTTTATCAAAAAAAGTGTTGGATTTTATTGAATACTTTTTCTGCATCAATAAATATGATCATGTGATTTTTTCTTCCAATTTGTTTATATGTGATGTATTGCATTTATTGATTTGCAAATATTGTACCAGCCTTGCATCCCCGGAATAAATACCAATTGGTCATGGTGTAAGATCTTTTTAATATATTGCTGGATCTGATTTGCTAATATTTTGTTGAGGATTTTAGCATCTATGTTCACCAGGGATATTGGCCTGTAATTCTCTTTCTTTGTAGTGTCTGCATCTGCTTTTGGAATTAAGGTAATGCTGGCCTCATTAAGAACTTGGAAGTGTTCCTTATTCTTGGATTTTTTGGAATAGTTTGAGGAAAATAGGTGTTAGTTCTTCTTTCAATGTTTGGTAAAACTCCCCTGTGAAGCCATTCAAAAGAGGGTTTGTTTGCTGAGAGTTTTTTGATTACTGCTTCAATTTTATCAGTAGTTATCAGTCTATTAAGGTTTTCTGATTCCTCCTGATTGAGTTTTGGAAGATTGTATTTTTCTAGGAATATGTCCATTTCACCCAGGTAGACCAGCTTGTTGGAATATAGTTTTTCATAGTATTTTTGATCATTTGTATTTCTGTGATGTCAGTTGTTACTTCATCTCTTTCATTTCTGATTTTGTTTATTTGGACCCTCTCTCTTTAAACAAATTCAAAATTGATAAAAGACTTAAATGTAAATCATGAAACCATAAAAATCCTAGAAGAAACCAGAGGCAGCAAAATCTCAGACACCTCTCAAAACAATATACTTACCAATGTTGTACATCTCTGAGGGCAAGAGAAACTAAGAAGAAAATAAACAAATGGGACTACATCAAAATAAAAAGCTTCTGCACAGCAAAAGAAACCATCAACAAAATGAAAAGCGAGACCACTGCATGGGAGAACATATTTGCCAATGATACATCCAGTAAGAGGTTAATATCCAAATATATATAAGGAATCTCTACAATTTAACAAAAGTACTACCAACAATTCAATTAAAAATGGGCAAAGGACCTAAATAGATACTTCAAAGTGTACATACAGATGTCCAAGAGACATATGAAAAAAATGTTTAAAGTCACTGATCATCAGAGAGATGCAAATTAAAACCACAGTGAGGTATCACCATTCACCTGTCAAAATGGCTACCATCAACAAATGACAAGTGCTGGTGAGGATGTGGAGAAAAGGGAACCCTATATACTGCTAGTGGGGATGAAGACTGGTATAGCCACCATGGAGAACAGTATGGAGTTTCCTCAGAAAATTAAATGTGGAACTGCGATTTAATCCAATGATTCCACTTCTAGTAATATATCCTCAGAAACATGAAACACCAATCAGAAAGAATATATGCACCCCTTGTTCATAGCAGTGAAATTTCCAATAGCTAAGATCTGAAAACAACCCAAGTGCCCATCAGCAGATGAGTTGGTAACAAAGCTGAGGTACATTTACACAATTGAATACAATGCAGCTGTAAAAAAGAAGGGTCTTTTAACCTTTGAGACAGCATGGATGGACCTGGAGAGTATTATGCTAAATGGAATAAAACAGAGAAAGTATCATTTGATCTCACTTATATGTGGAATCTAATGAACAAAATGAATGGATTAACAAAATAGATCCAGAGACATAGAAGCATGGAACAGACTAATGAATTTCAGAGGGAAGTTGGGAAAGGGAGGTAGCTGAAGATAGATTATCCAGGGAATTTATATGCATAGCCCATAGACACAGATAATAGAGTGGTGGGGTAGAGAGGGTCAATGTTGAAAAAAAAAGGGACATCTGTAGTACTTTCAACCATAAAGATAATTTTTTTAAAGTTTATGTTACTGAGCAAGAGCATTTTAATTTGACCAAGAAGGACTTACCAATGTTCAAAATAGGTTTCAAATGTGTAGTGATCACCTACTTGCATATTAGAGGGATTTTTTTTCCATTTCTTAAATGAAATTTTGCCTTTTTGCCAGTTTATTTGTTAGTTCAAAACTGCAAAGGGTGAGCTCAATGTTAAACAGCCCAAGAGACCTGGTCTTCCAAACACTACATCCAGTTATTTGGACCCTGTCACCCAACTACAACATCAGATTAGCTGTGCACACCTGCATCAGAGCTCAGCAAAGGAAAATGAAGGACACCAGGTCTATATAGCATGAGGATGTATTTATAAATAGCTACAGTGCTCTGTTTTATTACTTACATGGGCTCTAACTGATCAATACTATATTTTTCAATTCTAAGTGGAGATTCTATTTTGAAAATCCCATAATTCTTCATTGTATATCTTTTTATTAAAAGCATAAACATCAGAATCAATGCTCTGATGAGTCTCTCTTGTGTGTGCTTGTGCGTCCCTGTAACACCAGAAGTTCATTCTATCAATAGGACCTGTCCTGGAGAAAACTTTCACTTGTTGTAGCACTTCTGTTGAAAACTTGACACTCTGGTATCTACTGGGAATTTTATTCTGTGTATCTCATGCTGTCTTCCATCCAACTTCAAAAGTTCACATAACTTTATGTGGCAGACTTTCTTCTCTCTCTCTCTCTCTCTCTCTCTCTCTCTCTCACACACACACACACACACACACACACACACACACACACACACCATACATACTTCTGTATTCCCCCTGGGAGTTGGGGTAAAGAAATAAAAAGACATGGTCATGCATCTACATATTTAGTCTATTGTGTTACTCAATTAACTATTTTTATGTCAATATACAAATTTGACTTTTTACTTCAGGTATTTGAAAGTCACAGAGATTTTAAGTGTGGAATGGCATGTATATTAGAAAGACAATCTGACAACTTTGAAGGTTTGAAAAACTTTTAAGACTACAGAAAGAGAAATAGAAGCTCTGTAAACAATTTAAGTCAGAAATATCAGGGCAAACTTAAGGTAGAGTCACTTGTAAGGAGTCACATATAGAAGACATAGGAAGTGGTTTGATTGCACAGAGCTCCTTAATTGGGTGTGCAGATGAAGGGAGAGGTGGGGTTTAGATGACTTCTGAGTTTCTATTTTAGAAGAGAGAGTGGTTAGTGCTGCCATTCACTAAGGTAGAAGATATTTAAAAAAGGATGAGTAGGGAGTGTATATAGATAGAACTCATAATTATTTGAAGGAGTTTGAGGAATGGAAAAAAGATAGGCATTGTAAATACCAAA
>NW_005370042.1:196407-215717 GCF_000412655.1 Myotis brandtii | reverse complement strand
ATACAGTATATATATATATGGTATTATATGTAAAGAAATATATAGAATAATCATGAACTATGACAAATAAAAAGAAAATAAATACCAAATAAATATAAATGAAAATTGAAAAACTAAAGAGCAGAGTTTTCAATGACTATTTTGAAAAGAGAACTCCAAATGTATATATGAAATTGTTCATATTTTCATTGGATTTTGAATTATATCCTGGAAAGGAGTCTTTTTTTAGGGTATAAATATCTCCAGAGAAATGCTATACCCATTACTGTTATTCATATAGAAATAATACCACCTTGAAATAGATGAGATGTGGAATTTGGGGAGAAATAGAGAATGTCTATTAAAATGAAACCACAGTGTACATTGATTGGGTTGGCTGTTCTTAATTTGGCTAGTGCATCAGTTATCTATCTAATCTAATAAAAGAGAAACATGCAAATTGACTGTACCTTCGCTATGCCCCAAGCCATGCCCAACGGCTGGCAGCCACGGAGCTGGAGCAAGCAGGAGGCTTGGTTGCCCCGGCAATGGAGGAAGCCAAGCTTCCCACCTGCTCTGGCCGGCTGTGGCCTCTGCTAAAGGCAACAAAGTTTCAATTATAGAAGATAAATAAATCCCAGATACCTGCTTCCAGCCAGTCTCCACTAGGAGCTTGGGTGGCTGGGGGCCGTGGCCAGCCTGCAAACAGCCATCAGCCCCTCATCCAGGCTGGCCATGCACTCCTATATAATAAAAGGGTAATATGCAAATTGACCCTAACAGCAGAACCACTGGGAATGACTGGTCACTATGACACACACTGACCATCAGGGGGCAGATGCTCAATGCAGGAGCTGCCCCCTGGTGGTCAGTGTGCTCCCACAGGCTGAGGGCTCCTGGGCTGCCAGAGTGATGTCTGACTGCCAGCTTAAGCCCGATCCCCCGGGGAGCGGGCCTAAGCCAGCAGGTGGACATCCCCCAAGGGGTCCCAGACTGCTAGAGGGCACAGGCCAGGCTGAGGGACCCCCCCGAGTGTACAAATTTTTGTGCACTGGGCCTCTAGTTCTCTTAATAATGCTGCATAACAACCAACCACACATTTCATGGCATTCAGCAATAAATGCTCCTTTTTGCACATGGGTTTCTGTATCCCTGGGCCATTCTGCTGACATGGGCCTGGCTTGACTGATCTCAGATGGGCTTGCTCTTGAGTCTTTTGTCAATTAGTGAGACAGCGTGGCACTGCCTGGTCTAGAATGGCCTCAAATATGTAATTACATTCTCCTCCATGAATCCATCATATTATTGTAACAGACTAGCCCAGACTTTTCCCATGGAAACTGCATGGAGGGAAGCCAAGTGAAAATGTATAAGGTTTACAAATCTCTGTTTCAGTAGAAATTGTGGACTGTAATATTGACCAATACACATGCCCAAGCTAGGAGTCTGTGTGAGAATACACTAGCAAATAGCACAGAACCAAGCAGGTATGAAAAACGGGGTCAGTTCATATAATAAATATACCACCAACACAGAACCTTGCATATATCAGCAATAATACAAATGTGTTCAGAAATCTGTGAAAAACACAGATGATCAAATAATTACTTTAAGCAAATATACAAGTAAGAACAAAGCTGTTACCACCATCTGTACAAAAAGAAAGTTTTCAGCTAGTGAATTAAAAAATGATATACCTGAATACCTGACTGACCCAAGTCCCATTCTTATGATTATTTATTTTTATACATACTAGTAAAGCCTAAAAAAATCTGTACAGGGCACAAAGACTCAACTAGAAAAACTCATCTATACCTTGGTTTTAATTTCTTAAATGAGGAAAATAATATCTACAATAATTTCCACAATTTTGATTCAATAAATTATGGTATGGACATTGTGAAAGACCCTAAGGACTAAAAATTGTCCACTCAGATCCTTGTAAGACCTTCTTCCCAACTGTTTTCACTGCTCTTGTTAAACCCAAATTGATCAACAAGTGGCAGACTCTCTATGACCTCAGGCCCACATCCTGATCACGACTGGTACTTCTGGCCTTCCCCCCCTGCCCCCTGCCCCCGTGCATCCTGTAGGAGCTTCAGACTTTTTGCTTCTCCAGGACGCTCATCTTGTCGCTGTTCTCAAATTGTAGTCTTTACTAATGGAAGTTAAATAGCACACAGTTGTTTTCTCCTCCACACTCTACAATGAAAGAACTCATATCTATTTCAAAGTTTATCACAGAAGACATATAAAAGCCTCAAAAGTTTGACAGAATATATGAAAAGAGAAACAATAATGACCCAAAGGTCAAGTAAAACAAAATGAAATATGATTTGACTATATTTTAAAATTGGTTCATAAGAGCAATTAACTATATAAAATATATGTAGATATATGTATACTTGAATATGCGATAGATAGCTATAAGGTTTTTTTTCATTTTGCATTTGTAGAATTTCTAAGTTTTCTCAAGTATATATAACTAGAGGCCCAGTGCACGAAATTCGTGCATGTGGGGGTTGTGTCCCTCAGCCCAAACTGCACCCTCTCCAATCTGGGACCTACTCAAGGTATGTCCAACTGCCCATTTAGGCCTGATCCAACAGGATCAGGACTAAACTGGCAATCGGACATCCCTCTCACAATCCAAGACTGCTGGCTCCCAACTGCTCACCTGCCTGCCAGCCTGATTGGCCCTAACCACTTCTGCCTGCCAGCCTGATCACCCCCTAGCAACTCCCTGAACAGCCTGATCGACGCCTAACTGCTTCCCTGTTGGCCTGATTGCCCCTGCCATCCTGGTCACACCCAACTGCTGTCCCCTGCAGACCTGGTCACCCCTAATTGTCCTCCCCTGCAGGCCTGGTCACCCCCAACTGCCCTCCCCTGCTGGCCCAGTCACCCCTAACTTCCCTCCCTTGCCAGCCTGGTCACCCTAACTGCCCTCCCTGCTGGCCTGGTCACCCCTAACTTCCCTCCCCTGCAGGCCTGTTCCCCTCAACTGCCTTCCCCTGCCAATCTGGGTCTCCCCCGACTGTCCTCCCCTACAGGCCTGGTTGCCCCAAACTGCCCTCATCTGCTGGCCTGGTCACCCCTAACTGCCCTCCCCTGGCAGTCAGATATCCCCCTCGCAACCCAGGACCACTGGCTCCTAACTGCTCACCTGCCTGCCTGCCTGATTTGCCTGATTGCCCCCAACTGCCTCCCTCTGCAGGCCTGCTCACCCCCAACTGCCCTCCCCTGCCAGCCTGATCACCCCCAACTGTCCTCCCCTGCTGGCCTGATCACCCCTAACCACCTCTGCCTCGGCCTCACCACCATGGCTTTGTCCAGAAGGACGTCCGGAAGGTCTCCCGGAAGGTGTCCTGTCCTAATTAGCATATTACCCTTTTATTAATATAGATTTTTGAAAGAGACTTGAGTAGCTGTATAAATTAATCACAGGCAGCTTCCTGCATGTCTGAGTTCAGACCTAGACTAGTAAGATGTGTGAGAGAATGGCTTTGCTTAGGTTGCTGGTATAAACAATGCTGACGGATTCATGAGGGCAGCACCGACCTGTGTCCATATGATTCCCAGCCCTGTGCAATAAAGAGGCCCTGTTTGGATGACATTTAAGTAAATATGAGGAGCAAAAATGTGTGTCCAGAGCTCCATTTTAATACTGTCAAACAGCTTAGAGAGTTTTATCTACAGTTGACGTTACACATCTTGTTCTTGGAATGCTAGGGATCGAATGTGAGAGAGCAAACAGTAAATGTTTACCTTGCATAGCAATTCAGAGCAGACCTCCCTCCTGCCTTGCAATTCAGCAAAGACTCCAAGCGGTTTAACTTGAAGACCACAATGTTTTCTCCAGTGTTCAAATGTGGACGTTTCTTTTGTCGATGTGTATATAGGACAACAGAAACCAATAATAGATGAAATATGTTCTGTTAAAATAATAAAAGATAGAATGACACATATCTAAGTGGTTCTAGATGCAGGCACCTATCCATAAATGTAAATATATAGCTTAACTGAAAAAGGACCCTGAAAAGTCCTGAGCACATGATTTGTTTGCTCAGCTATGGTGCACAAGCCAGAAACAGAGCCCCTTCCTGTGGAATAACATTTGTATTCCCATTGCCACGTGGGGAGCTATCTCTGGTAATTAGCCAGTCATTAAGGCACTCAGAGCATTAATCTAATAATCAGCAACCCTGCAACTGTGTAGTCTCACTAGCACAAGTCTGGTAATTAGTAACGCAGCCGTAACCCTGCTTCTCCCCATTTCTAAATTGGAAATAACCCAACCAGCTTCCCTTCTCCTCACCAAAGCGTGTGTTACAAGATTTTCCTCATACAACCACTGAGTTTTCAACCCTCGGTCCCACATTATTTCATTTGAACTTGCTTGTTAGGAAGAGCAACCATTCCAGTTTGCCCATAGCAGACTTGGTTATCCCTGTTAACTTGGTGTGATTAGTGTCCCTGTTCAATTCTTTAAAATAATTTTTTAAATATATTTTATTGATTTTTTACAGAGAGGAAGGGAGAGGGATAGAGAGTTAGAAACATCGATGAGAGAGAAACATCGATCAGCTGCCTCCTGCATGCCCCCCACTGGAGATATGTCCGCAACCAAGGTACATGCCCTTGACCGGAATTGAACCTGGGACCCTTCAGTCCACAACTGACACTCTATCCACTGAGCCAAACCGGTTAGAGCTAATTTTTTTTTTAATGTTCTGATTTGGATGTTAAACTGTAGGATAAAAGAAATGATAGAGATTACCTCTCATTTTACAATGAAGACAGTTAAGACAAAGTAAGGTAATGATCTTTAGTAACAGTTTGATGTAGCCAATGCCCTTTCTACTATAATGTGTCTGTTGACCTTCACATCCCTGTTATTTGGGGGTATTTGGGCACAGTGATGCACAGAAATCAAAGGCGCCCTCGCTCCATTTCGGGGTCAGTCATGTGGACACGGAGTGCAGAGACTGACATTTCTGACAGTAACAAACGTATAATTAGCACCTGTATTGAGGAGAAATTTTTCCATGAAAGGCAAATCTTTCTTTCTCTCATTAATCCTCATCTGGGGATATTTTTCCATTTATTTTTAGAGAGAGTGTAGGGGAGGAGGAGAGACAGAGAGAGAGAAATGTCAATGTGAGAGAGACACATCAATTGGTTGCCTCCCACACATGCCCCAACTGGGGCTAGAGATCAAGACTGAAACCTAGATACATGCCCTTGACTGGATTCAAAACCAGGACCCTTCTGTCTTTAGTCTTCAGACCAAAGCCCTCTCCACTGAGTCAAACTGTCTAGGGTGAAAAGCACATCTTATAAGAAAAGATGGATGAGCTAGTCTTTCAGGGAAGTCAACCTTTTATTAGTTTTACTTGAATTTTTAAATAATTTTCAACCTATAGATTTTTCTTGTCAAATTGAGTTTACCAGAATAAAAAGCTATTCAATTTTTACTTGGCAGCATAATTTTACTATAATAGTGTGTAATATAAAATTATATAATTACAGACCATTTCTACACAAGGGATGTAGAAATTTTAAAATTCATCTCCCCAAGCTCCTAATTGGACAAATGAGGAAACTATGTGGCAAAAGTCACAGACTGCTGTCTAAGAGCAGAGCAGTGCTGTGACACTGGATACTTTAAGTATGAGTTTGTGGCCCTGTCTGGGGAGCTCAGTTGGTTAGAGCATCACCCTGATACACAAGGTTGCAGATTCAATCCTGGGTCAGGACACATACAAAAATCAATGAGTGAATGCATAAACAGGTGGAACAACAAATATCTCTTTCTCTCAAATAAATAAATAAATTTTAAATATAAGGGCATGGTAGGCATCAACATTTGACAACATTTTTTAAAATTAATTTATTTATTTTTTAGTTTTTCAAAGCCAGTCCCACAAAAGGCTTTATGTAGAAAGCTCCTTTGGTCAAACAGGTCTGTAGAATTTTTCATACACAGCACAGAAACAGCCAGGAGCTCAGTGAAGTTTGGCAGTTTAGAATGCAGTTTTCCACCCAGCTGGCATGGTTCAGTAGTTGAGCGTTGACCTATGAACCTGGAGGCCATGGTTTGATTCGTGGTCAGGGCACATGCCCAGTTTGTGGGCTCAGTCCCCTGTGTGGGGTGTGCAGGAGGCAGCTGATCAATGATTCTCATCATTAATGTTTCTATCTCTCTCTCCCTCTTCCTTTTGCTCTGAAATCAATAAAAACATATTTTTTTAAAAAGAATGCAGTTTCCCTCCGGTCACTGAGAACTTCCAGAAATGATTGACCACGTGTTAGTTGGTTTCTGTAAACTTATGAAGATGATCTATTAGGAATTGCTGATCTACAGAAATAGTTACTAATCTTTTGAATATAAAGACATTTCCTTTATTCAATAAGCTCATGTACTTTTAGTGTAGGTTTATCAAGAAATAAACAAGCACGAAAAAGTAAAGACTTTGGTAACTATAGTATTTTATATAAAAATCATTATTAATATTACATGTTTTCATTGAACTTATAAACATCATTAAAGATGAGAAATAAGATGGATAGATAGAAGATAGATTTCCCAAACATGCTCAATTAATGTTATCTTTGTCACAAAACAGCTATGCATTTCTCAACATGAAGAAAAATCATATGAAATTTTTAAAATTCTTCTCTTAAGATAAAATAGTAAGAAATTTAAAGGTTATTTTTTATTTTCTAAATGAAAAATAAAATTATTTTTTTCTTCCTGTTCATTCATCAGCAAAGGAGAAAGTGTCTTCATTTCATTTTCATCCTCATTTAAGTATTTCCAGGATTATCCTCTTAGCATTAGGTTCCTTAATTTGGAATCATCCTTCAGACTGAGGATTGTAACAACATGTTGTGTTTCTAAATGGAACCATTTGCTTTAAAAGCTTAGTTTCAATAAAATTAAAATTATTTTGAAAGAAAAAAGGATGAAAATTGATGTCGTTAGTAAATAATCAAGATCTCAGAAAACCAAGAAAATGGCTAGTTTATATTTAATAGCATTTACGATGTGCAGAAACTACTCTAAGGGCTTTGCATATATTATCTCATTTAATCACCAAGTAACCCTGTGCTATTATCTCCATTCCATCATAAGGAAACTGAAATACATATAGTTTAGGGGACTTGTTCGAAGGCATATAGCTAGTTCATAAAGCTATGATCTGATGCAGGCAGTTTGATTCTAAAACCCAAATACATCACTATAATCAAGGAAGACAAGGATTCTTATGTGAGTTCTATGTGTGGCTACTTGAGTTCTGAACATTAAATACCATGGTCTTGGAAGCCAGAGCAAAGATCTTACTAGTTGAGCCTTGCACTGAGAGAACACTTATACTGAGAAGCAGAGTGAAATCTATCACTTTTCCATGGATCTACCATTGCTTGTTTGGTAATTCACTATCAGAGGCAAGGATCGATGGAGTTGGCCATCTAACAAACCCCTATTCGCCAGGCTAAGTACCTAAAATGTTGCCACAACTATATTTATTTCCTCCTTAGGCAAAATGAGAAAGAACCCACATGAGTAGACCTCACGACTGTCAAGACAAAACACAAATCAATCTTAAAGTCCATGTTTAGAGAGAAAATAGTCTGTTTTAACATCAACCTTAAACCTAAAATTTTTATGTTTCATCAGACTAAATTGAGAAATAAATTAAGATTATCTGAGTGCATACAATGAACAAAAACACCATTTAGTAACTTTGTATTCCATAATTTCATTTAGCCTTCAGTTGAAAAATCTCTCAAATGATGCAATTATGTTAAATTTAAGATGAGGAAACTGGGGATCAGAGTGCCCTGGATGATTTATCGGAGATCCCATAAATAGTGGAATTGCAGTGTTGGCATTTAAAAACAATGGTGTGGATTCAATACCATGGTCTTGCCACTCTGTTAACATTCTTCCTTAAATTCAACATCTAAAATCAGGGAAACAAGCAAGAGAAAATAAAAACAAAAATAACCGCTAAAAATAAAGTTCTACTATGTTTCCCCAGGCTTCTTCAGTCTAAAGATTAAAACCCAAGGCCATAAGAGTTACAAGCACTCTTTCTCTCACTCTGCCCCTACTTATGTTTTGAATCCCACACCTCCAGAATGTCAGGAACTTGACTTTCTTCATTATTTCTTCTCTCTCTTGCATGCTTTATGTGACTCAACTAGATTTTTTAAACCAAATGTCATGTTTTTCAAGTTCCTCACATTAAAATAAGATGAAACAAATGAGAAATGTGTCTTCCCTCCATAGCTTTCATCTTTCTCTAGTTTTCATTTTATTCTTATGTGCAACAGTATTCTTTTGAGCCCATGCTCTTGAAAAATTTGTCTTTCTTGCAATTAATTCATTCACTCCACAACAAATACTAACATGGTATCTGCCCCCATCACTCCACTAGAGCAGATTTTGGCAAAGTCGCCAATGTCTTATGTATTATTAGATACCAAGGGTGTTATTTTCAGTCTTGCTCATAAGCACTTAGGCGCTCCCTGTACTATTACTATCCTTGATAAAGCTTCTCTTCTAGGTTTCTGTGAAGATACACCCTTCCCATTATAGTTTTACTTAGTCTCTCATTCTACATGGCTCTTCCACTTTCCAGACATTAACTATAGAAGTTCTTCAAATCTTACTACTACCAAGTACAGTATCTTTTCTCAACTAAATTGAGCCCTCGAAGATCCTAAGGTTATATCATGTCCCAGGGCATTCCTTTAAGCTTCACACCTACATAACCAAATGCCTTTTGGTATCATTTATTGGATAATTTTAGAGATAATGCAAATTCAACATCCCCAAATATGAATTAACATTGTTTATCTCTCTATTCCAAAATCAGCCATCTTCCTGTGTCCTTTACCACACTGTATCCTACTGTATAAGAAATATGTAAGAAACTATTCTTGCCAGCTACTCCTTTATCCACAATACCCAACCTTTCACCACATCTGTCTGACTTGACTTTCTAATCTATATATATAAAGAGGTAATATGCAAATTAGCAGGGATGCCATAATGGGTTACAACTGGACCATTATCATATTAGCTCTTTATTAGCTCCTATGCCTGTTGAAGGGCATTGCTCTGGAGACAAGGCGGAAGCGGGGAGGGGACAGGAGACAAGGCCAGATCAGCCTGAGGTGACTCGAGGGTGGGTGGCACCACCGGAGAAGGCAGAAGGGAGAAGGTGAGAAGGTCGGCACCACAGGAGAAGGTGAAAAGCACTGCGGGAGCAGGCAGAAGGGAGAAGGTGAGAAGGCTGGCACCTTGGGAGAAGGCAGAAGGGAAAAGGTGAGAAGGCAGAAGGGAGAAGGTGGCAGTTAGGCAGGGTGATCAGGCCAGGAGGGGAGGGCAGATAGGCAGTTAGGGGGATCAGGCCAGGGGGGGTAGAGCAGATAGGCATTTAGGACAATCAGGTCAGAATGGGAAAGCAGTTAGGCAGTTAGGGTGATCAGGTCAGGAGGGGAGAGCAGATAAGCAGTTAGGGCGATCATGCCAAGCAGATAGGCATTTAGGACAATCAGGTCAGAATGGGAGAGCAGTTAGGCAGTTAGGGTGATCAGGTTAGGAGGGGAGAGCAGATAGGCAGTTAGGGCGATCATGCCGGCAGGGGAGAGCAGTTAAGGCCATCAGGCCAACAGGGAAGCATTTGGGGGCATCAGGCAGGCAGGCAGGTGAGCGGTTAGGAGCCAGTGGTTCCGGATTATGAGAAGGATCCCAGATTAGAGAGGGTGCAGGCCGGACTGAGGGACCCTCCCCCGACCCATGTATGAATTTTGTGCACTGGGCCTCTAGTTAACACATTAAAAACAACTTCTGTGTTAAAATGTCCATAGATTCCCTGGTTTTTCTCAAAGTTTCTCAGACATTTTTATGTAAAACTATGTTTCAGTTTTGCCTGTTATCTTACTCCATGGGTGTGGACAAGTCATTCTGGGTCACTGCCTCTAGTTCTGCCTTCCAAAACTTTAGAAAAAAAAAGACTGTCATAAAAATGAACCTAGTGAAGTGTATGATTCAGAAACAGTGCCTGTACTTATGAAATCTTGTGTTTGGGGCTCCAATTAGGGGACTTGAAACAGACTTCCCCAGAGAATCAGCTTAGGGTAGAATATTTGAGGTACTGATCAACAGAAAAAGTACTCTGTACCTGTCTTCCCATTTACTTTTTTTTTCTGGTTCAAATATAGAGAGAGCATTCCTGGGCTATGGAAAATTCTGTGATTGACCTACTTTTTGCAAAAGCACATCAACATTGTCTCAAAACCTGCCCAGGCCAATCCCAAAGCATCTGTGTCTGCTGCCACTCAAGTGGAGGCATGTTTGTTAATACCACGCTACCCACCCATGCCTTGACCCCTCTTTCATCTTGGGCTGGTAGCAGGCAAGAGCCAGGAGCCTTGGTTGTGTCAAAATGCTTTAAAATACCACTGTAGCACTCACACCTGCTTCTCACAAATCAAGGCTCCATCTTTCCCCCATGCCCAGGCCTTTTCAGCTGGAGAGTCAAGCTCTGTGCTGAGCATAGGAGCTGGTGGCCTGGAATAGCTCACGGAAGCACCTTATTCCATGTCCTGGGTTGTTTTTTGTTTTGTTTTGTTTCAGTGGCAATGACAACAATGGTGAGGCACAGACTCCTTGTAGTGCTCTACTGGCTCCTCTTCTCTCCCCCTTCCCCACCACTCCCCCAAAACAACCACTTCTTACAGGATGTCTTCCAGCCTCACATGGTCTATCTTTTATTCTCTTTACCAAGGCTCTAGAATCCAGTTTGGAAAATTTCTGACATCTCTGTGGTAGATTTTGTTATATAAAGAATAAGGATAAATTGAATCTGAGCATGCAATTTCCTAACTAATGCCTTGTTCAAAAATCTTTCCTGTTCCCCTTCACATACAAGTGAATTCCAAACTCCCAAGTATAGTGTCTAAAGACTTTCTCCATCTGCTCTCAGCCAAGTGGAAGACTCGAAATTGTCACGTGCTGAAGTGGAGTGAGGGTGACCTATGAATTCAAGGGGAACAGAGGGGAAGGAAGACTTTGTCATTGGAAGGATTGACTGGAAAATTGTGGTAAAGTGACAATTCTTGTCAATGGAGAGGAGTAAAGACCTTTCTCAGCATCCCTAAGGAATTAGGTAAGGCCTCTTAGATGGCATTGCACCCCTCTTTGAGGATAAAAAATTGCAATTTGTCAACTCTTTCATCAAGTTTTCTTATCAAGTGTTTTAATTTTTGAAGGGTTCGATACTAATACTAAGAAGGTTGTGCTCTGCCCCAAGTGAGATCCAGCACAAGTCAATGTGTGTCCTTTCCTATAACATCGGAGCTGCAGTGTTTGGAGTTACTGCAGAGTTGGTAACTTTTCCAGAGACGCTGACCTCGTGCTGAGAACCTGAGCTCCTGGATGTCCTGGCAGCACGGCCTCCCAAGTGGGAAATGCGTTTCCCGTGTCTTAGGCAGTGAAACACTTAACTTCCGGTGCAGCCGAGTTAATGCTTTTAAATGGGTGTTTCTGCAGAATCATTGACACGCAGGTCACTGTTTCCCGTGTCTTCTCTCCTCCTGTCCTGATGTAAAGCATTTGTTCAGAGCATTTTTGTTTCTCTGCTTCTGGCTGGAATCTAGCTTGTATCCCAGTTTGAAAGTTCGTGCCCATGGTGGTTAATACCCAGATGAGCACTTTCCTCTTGATGGACAGGCCCATTCAGAGTCTTGTGATTGCCTGGGGCCCATGTCCACGAAATACTTACAAATCATGGCTCTCTTCTAATTAGAGATATATTGTGAGACAAAGTACAAGAGAAATTATGTTATGTCTCTAACCTATTCTCTTACTGAACAATTGGAGATAATGCTTATTGATATTTGAACAACTATTTAATCTTTACAACAAAATCCAAACCATTGCCATAGCTAAAATCTGTTTAAGAGAGTTGAGCAATCATCAACAGAGAAGCAAAGGTAGACAGCCGGCCAGGATACCATAGGTGTTTCTTACTCTGTAAAAATTAACAGTCTACTGATCAACCCACAATTCCCTTTGACTGCGGAGGTCAGATGCCCCACTCCATTACCTGAGTCCAATGCATAAGAGGTGCTTCGTTCTGGTGAGATGACTGCACACAGAGCAGGTTTCAATGCCGAGTTCACAGTCCCCTGCACTAAAGTGCAATACTCCAACTTCACCGTTCAGTATACCTGTCAACTCCCCTCCCATACATCCTGGCAGCAATGCAGACCGTCCGATTAGCAAAGGTCTGACAGCCCACCTGAGCCCACCTTCATGGTAATAGTCACATCTCTCTTTGGCACTCTGTCCCAGACTGTTCTCCCCAAATGAACAATAAAATGATTGGGGGACAATGTTTCTTGGCAACAGTTTGAACTTAAGTGCTGACAACATCTGGCTCAGCAGATGTTCTTTGTATGAAATAACACCTGTGTTCTTAAAGATAGACTTTTGACTAAATTCATACATATAGATGCCCTAAAAGCTAGTTGAATAGAATTTTTCCTGCCAAAATAGGAACTATTGAGTGAAACCAAGAACACTGAGGACATTCAAAAAATACTGTTACTTTCTATACTTTTAGTAGCCATGCATCTCCAAATGTAATGCCTTCCTGTGTACTAAACAGCAATCGGGCCCAGAAGGACAATTAGCTGGTCTGCTGCTTGCTAATGAGGAAATGGCTGATAGGAAAGGAGTGCTGCACAACTGAATGGACACATCACTTTAGACCATGATAATTCAACGTGTGTGTCTTCTTCAAGTAGCTTTTCAAATGGTAAAGCCTTCCTCTTCTAACGCTAGTTTTCACGTTAGAAAATAAAATTGCCCAATGAGTACAGGATGGCAAGATACACCCAACCTCACCCCAATGAGGTAAAGAAGTAAAACCTGAGAAAAGAGGGGATTAGAGAAAGTGATTCTTTTAACCTGCACAGGAAGTCCTGGGCCGACCCCTGGCTGACTACAAGTGACACCCTTTAGAGCCAGCACACTAAAGGTTTGAGAGCAGCTCCCACATCCTCCGCATAGCACCCCACCACCCTGTCATCACACAAGTGAGGTTACTGGGCTAGCTCTACAAGGGCTCTGGGGACTCACTCCTCAGAACCCCAAAGGAGGCCAGGTCTTGTGTGTAAACCAGAACAAGGTGGTTGCCTGCCAAAGAAGAATCTTATATAATAAAAGCCTAATATGCTAAGTGTCTGGTTGTCTGGTAAGCCGTTCAACCAATCAAAGCATAATATGCTAATGATATGCTAAGGCCACTCAACCGCTTGCTATGATGTGTACTGACCACCAGGGGGAAGATGCTCCAAACACTAGGTGAGCTTGCTGCTGGGGTCTGGCTGATCTGAACTAAGCAAGATGGGCCAGACATGCCTTCCTCTCTGAAATCAATAAAAAAATATTTTTTAAAAAATGTAGACTCTTACCAATAAAACCCAAAATAGAATACAACTGAGAATACAACTGAGAATATTCACTGATCTTACTAAAAAAACAAAAAAAAAACCCAGAAAAATCAAATTTGAATAATAGAAGATAATCAATAGATACCAATTCTGAAATGATGCAGATGTTGGAATCATCTGATAAAGATTTTGAAAAATAATCACAAAAATGCTTTAGTGGAGCAGATGAAACAGACAGAAACAAATAATACAATGGTAAAATAATCCCTAGTATATCAATGATAATTTTCAATAAAAATAATCTAAATCAATCAATTAAAATGTTTACAGAGTAGATTTTTTAAAATAATCTAATTATATATTATATTTAGGAAGCTCATTTCAAACATAAAGATATAGGTCAGTTAAATGTGTAAAAATGGAAAAGGACATACTGTGCAAACACTAATTTTTCAAAAGTAACAGTTTTACTATCAGATAATTAGACTTCCATGCAAAAGAAATGAGCAGGAACAAAGAGAGAAATTACATGGTAAGATTTCAAGCCTCAGGGAAATAGATCTTAAATATGTGATGTGAAAATTGATAAAACTGCAAGAAGAAATAGAGAAGTCCACCATTACAGTTGGTAACTCCAGTAAATTTCTCTCTTCAACTGATAGAAGCACTTGACCAAAAATCTCTGGAGATGAAAAGGAACTCACCACCAGCATCCTCATCTGTCTAACAGATGTGCTTCATCCAACTGCAGAAGGAACCTTCTTCTCAAGGTCACATGGAACATTCATAGTGACAGATGACATCCCGGGACATGAAACAACACTTATAAAATTAAAAATAATTAAAATCATATAAATAT
Organism: Myotis brandtii; assembly: GCF_000412655.1. Lineage (NCBI taxonomy): Eukaryota > Metazoa > Chordata > Mammalia > Chiroptera > Vespertilionidae > Myotis > Myotis brandtii. The sequence continues at coordinate 201,403 of NW_005370042.1, read as the reverse complement.
GTTCTCAAAAAGTGGCTAATGCCTGACTAGATTCAGAAAAAAACAAACAAGAACAGCTGAATGATATCTCCTAAGACTGAAAATCACTAGCCAGACTATTCAGAAAAGAAAAAAAAGGAAGAAAAATCAACAAATTACCAATATAAAGAACAGGAGAGGTGATACAATCACAGATTCTGCACATATTCAAAGGATAATAAAGGAATATTATGGACAATTTTAGATGATGATGAAAAAGCATATAACCTTGAAAGACACAAATTACCCAAATAATAGCTCTATAGCTAGTAAATGAATTAAATTTGCAGTTAAAAAAGTTTTTACACACACACACAAAAACAAACAAACAAAAAACACCCAGCCCCAAATGTCTTCCCTGGGGAATTCTACCAGATATTTCCAGAAAATTAATGAGGACATACTATTACTGATCTCATAATATGAGACCAGCATTGCTTTAATATCAAAACCATACAGCCCAATATATGTTTAAATGTAGATGCAAAAATTCTTAGCAAAGGTTCACCAACTCAAATGATAAACAAAAAAGAAAGTACATCATAACAAATTGGAGTTTATGAAAAGATTGGGAAGTTGATTCAATTAAAAAGTCGACAAAACTAATTCACTATATTAACAAACTACAAAAGAAAAAAAAACATATGGTCACCTCAATAGATGCAAAAAATTTGACAAAATTTAACATCCATTCCTTATAAAACAATTATTGGGATAAGAGAAACTAGGTGATTTCCTCTACCTGACAAAGGGTGTCTATAAGAGAGCCTGCAGTTACCACCATGCCTAGTTGTGAAAGACTGAATGTTTTTCTCCTAAAATCAAGAAACCATCAAAGACATCCATTCTTATTATTTCTATTCAACATTGTACTGGCCACTCTAGACAGTCCAGCTGGGCAAGAATTTGAAAAGGAGAAAGCAAAGTGATCGTATTTGCAGAGTGCATGATCCTCAATAAAGAATACCCAACAAATCTTCAATAAAGCTCTTAGGACTAATAATTAAATTTAGCAAAAGGTACAAGACCAACAAATACAAATCAATTATGTTTTTATATACTAGCAATAGTTCACCAGAAACTGAAATAAAAAAAACAAAACAATATCGCTAAAAATGGCATTAAAGCCCTAGCTGGTTTGTCTCAGTGGCTAGAGCATTGGCCTGTGGACTGAAGTGTCCCGAGTTCGATTCCAGTCAAGGTCACATGCCCGGGTTGTAAGTTCGATCCCCAGTAGAGAGAGTGCAAGAGGCAGCCAATCAATGATTCTCTCTCATCCTTGATGTCTCTCTCTCTCTCTCTCTCTCTCTCTCTCCTTTCCTCTCTGAAATAAATAAAAGTATATTTAAAAAATAATAATGGCATTAAAAATATAAAACTCTGAAGAAAGTAGGACCTGCATTTAAAGTATAATGACAGTAATTGTTTTCATTGCAAGAAATTAGGCAATGTTGTCATCCTGAGTCCTTCCTGAGAAAGCTCCTACAGTCAAACTCCAGCCACTAGGAGATGAGGAGATGATCAGGAAAACCACAGGCAAAGGACCTACTGATTTTACTTAATTGTAAAATAAGACAAAAATAAATGTGTACATTAGGGTCACAGAGCACAGGTAAATTTTATTCCAGTGACAATGTAGAAATGATATAAAAACAAAACAGAAGTCATGTACAGCTGACAGATTAAGTAACAGAAGCATAAATATGTTTGCCTTACAAAGGTAAATACTAAGACAGATGGGATGTTGATGAAAATTGGGTGGTAAGGGAGGGAAAAAGGTTATATGTATAAAACAAAGATATATATATATGAAGTATGAGGTAATACATCTGACAAAATTGTCCAAGATCTGTTCTCTAAAAATGATAAGACATGGCTAAAATAACAAACAAACAAAACACAAGTGAATACACGGATATATGTGTCCATGGATCAGAAAATTGTGAAGATGTTAATTCTCCCCCACATTTATCTGTAGACCAATGGATTTAATGCATTCCCAATCAAACTTTAATTAGGTGTTTTGATAGCACTTTATAAGGTGATTCAAACATTCATATGGAAATAAAAAGAACCTAAATAGACAAAAGAACTTTGAGAAAAAGCAATGTTGATGATTATACACAATCTGACTTCAAAACCTATTACAAAGCTACATCAGTTAGAACACTGTGATTATCATAAACATAAACACAGATCACTAGAACAGAATAGAGTGGTCAAAAATAGACCCACACCAATTTAGGTAATTATTGGCAAAAATGTAAAGGCCTGGGATGAAAGACCAGTTTTTCCACAAATGGTGTTCGAACAATAAGATATTCATATATATACACACAAAAAAGTTGATGTGTGTATTATTTGCATGTGGTCTCTTCACACCACATGCAAATAATAAGTGATTTTAGATCTAAATATAAATGCTAAAATTATAAAACTTTTAGGAAAAAAACAAATAAAAAAGCCTTTTTATTAACCAAACTAGAGGCCCAGTGCACGAATTCTTGTACCAGTGGGGTCCCTCGGCCTGGCCTGCGGGATTGGGCCAAAACCAGATTGTGAAAAGGTGCAGGCCAGGTCGAGGGACCCCACTGGTGCACAATCAGGGTGGGGGAGGACTCAGGAAGTTGGTCAGCCAGGGAGGGACCACAGGAGGGCTTCAGGGCATGTCCGGCCCATCTCACTTAGTCCAGATCAGTCAGACCCCAGCAGCAAGCTCACCTAGCGTTTGGAGCATCTTCCCCCTGGTGGTCAGTGCACATCATAGCAACTGGTCGACTGGTCAATTGTCTGCCCCCTGGTGGTCAGTACACATCATAGCAAGCGGTTGAGTGGCCTTAGCATATCATTAGCGTATTATGCTTTGATTGGTTGAACAGCCAACCAGACGACCGGACATTTAGCACATTAGGCTTTTATTATATAGGATATTTCTTAGATATAATACCAAATGCATGATCCATAAGAGAATCCATACTTGAAACACTGGAGTTTAACAAAATTAAGAACTATTGCTTTTATGAACACCTCTATTAGGAGAATGAAAAGATAAGCCACCAACTTGAAGGAGATATTTGCAAATTACAAATCTGATAAAGTTTCTATATCCTGAATATAGAAAGAGTTCTTAGAGCAAATGAGACTCTGATATGCAACTGATGAGAATGTGGAATGGTGCCACCCCTTTGGAAAACAGTCTGATCTGGCAATTTCTTAAAATGTTAAGCATGTACTTACCATATAATCCAAAAATTCTACTCATAGATATTTACTTAAGAAAAACAGAAGTATATGTCCTTACAAAGAATTAAACATGAATGTTCACAACAGCTTTATATGTAACAATAAAAACACTAGGAGCAGTTCAAATGTTCAACAGATTAATAGATAAACAAAATGTGATCTCTTCATATGATGGGATACCACTCAGAAATATCAATGAATGTAGTATTGATATTCTTAACTCATACAAAAAAATCTCAAAAATGTTCTGAGTGAAATATTCTACACAAGAAAGAGTGAAGATTGTATGACAATGTAAAAGTCTAAACAATGACAGAAAGCAGATGAGTGGTTGCTAAGGCAACAGAGAGGGAGGGGCTGGGAGATATGGTCTTCAAAGGGCATAAGGGGTCATTTGGAGGGGATAGCTCTGCCTATTATCTTGATTGTGGTGTTGGTTTAATGGGTGTGCATATGTGAAATCTTACCAAATCTTGCATTTTAAATATGTGTAGCTTATTATATGTCAATTGTACCCCAAAAAAGGGTTAAGAAAAAATAAGTGATAAAGTGAAACTTCAAGTATGTATAGATTAAAAACAGGTTGGAGGGAACAGAGTCTGGGCTCTTTCAAGCAGGTCTATTTGATGAGTAACAGTGCAAGTTGTTCGACATAGAGCTAAAAGCCCCTGCCAGTGGGTCGACATGACTATGTGAAAATAGCAGTGTCATGGAACACCAGTGACCATCAGGTATGGCAGGTGACAACAGAGTCTCAGCAAGAACAGCTGAGGCCCTGAGGCTCTACATGCCAGGGTGTCACGCGCTGGTGAAAAGCTTGAGTTGGTTTCACATCTATGTTGTCATTATCCAGCTTGAAAGAGCCCAGACTTTATTCCCACCAACCTATTTTCCACAGCTATCCAATTATTCAGTCTCTACAGGAAAAATTTATTTTTATTACTCCTGAGTGTAAGGGTTTTATGCTCTTAATGTGCTTATTGTTTTTGAAATCTAATATTTTATTTTAATTGATAATTAATTACAAATTCAACAAAATTTGAACTTTTATGTAACAAATTATTTTATAGAAAAAAATAGGTTTGTTTTTTAGTTTTTTAGAGACATTGCTCTAGGCTCTTATGCTGAGATGGACTTCACAAATGAGAAACAACATAACAGTCTTGGGAAAAGTTATAGACTGGACAAACTCTTTTAAAGTGATGAAGCCTTAACACCATAAACATTGATTCCTTTAAAGACCGGTGCTTTGAAAATATGTAAGCACCTTGGGATTACAGAACTGCTGTCTTAAACATGTCCCTTCCACCTCAGTGTAATAGAGATGTATTGATTGCTCCTCCTCATCTATAGTTTTGATGACATTTTTGCAACCAATAGGATGGCACAGTGTCCCTTTCAACACTATTCATATCAACATTAAGTCAGCTCACAGAACGGGTGTGGTTCCAAGGAGAGTTGATAACTTCATTGGAAAAGACAAAGATGACTCAGAGACAGAACTTTAATATACAGAAATATGTATCACAAAGACAGAGCAGCAAATATCCTAAAAATATAATCTTCAATATCATTTATACATAAACCAACTTGCTTGGAAATCACAATTACTAGTATATGTTTCAATTTCTCTTTATCATCCTGGATTCTGTGAAGTTTCTCTTTTTTTTTAATTCTTTTAAAAAGAATATTATAATAAGTATTACAAAGGGTATTACATATGTGTCCTTACTAC
>NW_005370042.1:176456-195746 GCF_000412655.1 Myotis brandtii | reverse complement strand
GTTTGGGTCGATTTCTGGGTTCTCTATTCTATTCCATTGATCTATATGTCTGTTCTTGTGCCAGTACCAGGCAGTTTTGAGGACAGTGGCTTTGTAATACATCTTGATATCTGGTATTGAGATCCCACCTACTTTGTTCTTTCTCAGGATCGCTGCAGCTATTCGGGGTCTTTTTTTATTCCAGATGAATTTTTGGAGAGTTCGTTCTAGATCTTTGAAGTAGGCCATTGGTATTTTAATGGGAAGTGCGTTGAATTTATAGATTGCTTTGGGTAGTATGGACATTTTAATGATGTTGATTCTACCAATCCATGAACACGGTATGTTCTTCCATCTGTTTATGTCTTCCTCTATCTCTTTTTTCAATGTCCTGTAGTTTTCTGAGTAGAGGTCTTTTACCTCTTTAGTTAAGTTTATTCCTAGGTATCTTAATTTTTTTGGTGCGATGGTAAATGGGATTGTTTTTCTAATCTCTCTTTCTGAAAGTTCACTATTGGTGTATAGAAATGCCTCAGATTTCTTGGGGTTAATTTTGTATCCTGCTACATTGCCAAATTCATGTATTAAGTCTAGTAGTTTTTTGATGGAGTCTCTAGGGTTTTGTATGTATAATATCATGTCGTCTGCAAATAAGGACAGTTTTACTTCCTCTTTTCCAATTTGGATGCCTTTTATTTCTTCTTGTCTAATGTGAAGTTTCTCTTAAAATTAAAATGCAGACTAGGTCAAAGGTTTGATGGAGAAAAAATATATAGTAAACATCAAAACAAGAAATGAAGAGGAAGAGCCAACCTAGGTGGCAATAAGCAGAACTGCAAATTGGAGAACAAAAATGGCCCTTCGAGTGCAGCATGTTGATGGCACTGGGCAGGTGGAGGGCTTCGACTCTGGCCTCCATCTAGCAGTTCTTTAACCAGTCTGGCTCTTCAGCTTCCCACTTATGAAATAGAAAGTGTGTGTATATAATGCATTATGCTTTTATGCATATAAAAATAAGACAAATGGGAAATACTTAAGTACTGTTGAGTTTTATAAATATTAATTTTATTTTGACTTTAGCAAGGTAGTTCTGTGTGACAAATATCGAACATTTATAATCTTGCATATCAATAATCTTGATCTAGTACATGCTGTCTCTATAAATCTCTAGTTATTAGTAATGAAAAGTTCAATTATTATCTTTCCACTCAAGGAATAGAGCATGAAAAACTCCCCTTTTCCTGGATGATCTAGTACATGCTGTCTCTATAAATCTCTAGTTATCAGTAATGAAAAGTTCAATTATTATCTTTCCATTCAAAGAATAGAACATGAAAAACTCCCCTTTTCCTGGAACAAGTGAAGAGCAGTAGTTGCTTAGAATTTCCATATAGCAGGTGTTTAACGAAGGGACTGTCGTGGGAAGGCAGGAGCTAGATGACCTGGCTTGTTCCAGATCTGCATAGCATCATTATGCTTTTATGCATATCAAAATAAGACAAATGGGAAATACTTAAGTACTGTTGAGTTTTATAAATATTAATTTTATTTTGACTTCAGCAAGGTAGTTCTGTGTGACAAATATCTAATATTTATAATCTTGCATATCAATAATCTTGATCTAGTACATGCTGTCTCTATAAATCTCTAGTTATCAGTAATGAAAAGTTCAATTATTATCTTTCCATTCAAAGAATAGAACATGAAAAACTCCCCTTTTCCTGGAACAAGTGAAGAGCAGTAGTTGCTTAGAATTTCCATATAGCAGGTGCTTAACGAAGGGACTGTCGTGGGAAGGCAGGAGCTAGATGACCTGGCTTGTTCCAGACCTGCATAGCATGAGTACACAAATCTTCATTGACCTGTGTGTTTGCTTTGAGTAGATAATCTCAGAGGTGGCTTTAGATGTTTGGGGAAGCAGACACACCCTGCCCCCAACGTTCTCCTTGGTGAGACTATTGATGAAGAGCCCAGTCACACCACCAGACACAGACACTGAGACCACAGTGTCCAAGGCTTCAGGGCAGTGGTTTTTATTCTTTAAAAAAGCAGTATTCCTTTAAAAAATCCAAGATTTTATTTTCTACTCTCATTTTTTCCCACAATATAATTTTATTTTGACTTCAGCAAGGATGGAAAAATCAGATTACTGGTAAGCATTGCTTTAGATCCTGCACCCATTCATCACAGGGTGGTCCCTCTGTCAGTCAAATACAATTAGAATTATTACTCACAGTCAGTTCTTCTAAAGACTTCAATTACTCCATAGATTATCCCCTTAAACATGCTCATCGCTTTCCTGGCAGAGAGCCTTAAGTGATTCAATCAATGGAACAAATCATTAGTGGTGATTATGATAACCCACAATTTAGAACACAAAGTGGAGGAACAACTTTCTAAAAGTTCTCAGGAAATGGGATGTGATACAATACAACTGTGAGACATTTAAGTGTGTCACCACATTTGTCAGTTGCTGTACAAAATCAGAATGGTGGGGAGACATGGTGCACACCATTGAGAATGCGGGTTTAGTTATGTGTGGCTGCGACTATCTATGATGGCAGCAAGTATATCTGTCACTGGGTTTTGTTATGATGATGATAAATGGGTTTCTATTCTGAACTCTATGCTCTTCAGTGCTTAGGGACAATCATGTAAATTGCATTTCTATTGGGACCAAGTATGGCAGATTAACCCAATCAGTGGCATCCCTTCCCTATCTGGGCATGAGGTCAGGCAGGAGGTGACCTCCAAGGACTGCTGAGACTTGGGAATGTGTAACACACCAACTGCTCCCTCAGGAATTCAAACCAGCATATAAACCAATATGTTCTTTAGCAAACATCAAACTTCAACTTTGGAAAAAGTAGGATCTTAATTTGCTAAGTGGCTGACTAAACATAACTATGAGCAGACATACAATCACGGGTCAGCTTTGACTTTCATTCTCTTCTTGTCTGGGGTTTAAGTCAGAGGCAAGATTCCTGTGAGTTTAAGCTTCAGGAACCTTTACTTCATGAGCCCCTTCCCAGGATGGAGGGTTGTCTTCCAAGAATGTGGGGAGGAGGGAGAGAGCTGCTGCGCCAGCCTGGTGCCCACCCAGCCCTGCATGTGGGTCCCAGGATGCAAGCGGTGCCCACCCACTGCCAGCAACAACCTGCCCCTTCGGACATTAGGGTGCTCGGACCCCAGGCAAAGCTGGCTGAAGACCTCACACTGGTCCTGGTTTCCTACCATCTCCCCACACCCCGTTTCTCCAGGGCCTGAGCTAAGAGCCCAGTGGGCTCACAGAGAGGCAGCTGCAGAGGCAACAGGTGTCAGCACTGGGGAGCTTAAAGGCCTGGAATTGTTCTGGTGTGCAAATGACAGGGTTATAGATTTCTTTTCCATTTCTCACATGCCATTCGTCACAGTACAGGAGCTTGGCCCCTAGTCTCCTGAATGCCATCTTTCCTAAATACCGCCGGCCTGCTCCTTGAGGCACTCTCCCTGGCTTTCTTTCTCCTGTGATGCTCAGGGGCATTCTGTCGCCCTTGTAAGACCACACATCTTTTCTTCCCTGCTTCCCTTAAACACCATCCTCTGACCTGCCTCTGCCTTCCCAAGCTCTATGGTGCTTTTGTTTGTGTTTAGCCCCTCCCCAAACTTTTAGCCTAAGTTGGATATGTTTCAGGTTCTTTGTCCCCTAAAATGAGAATGAGACACTGAAATCCTGGAATATGTTTATCAAAATCACTGAGGTTGTTTGAGGGACATAATAAACTAAGGTCTGGAGGAGAAGAAAGCAGCCAGGAGATGTCTGTTCCCACTAATAGGCATTACACCATCTTTCCAATTCTGAATTTTAGACATAAAGAAACTAAAACTGATTTGGGTTTCAAATTCCTGAAGTTGTTTGCCATACCTACATGTCTAAAAAGTAGCCTCAATCACTGCCCAAAAGGCAAGTAAGGGTAACTTTACATAGTATGTTCCTTCCCCCCCCCCCCAATCTGGGCATATTGAAAAGAAATTGAGTCCTCATGCTCCTAAACTACATTTTTATCTGTTTTCTCATAATCAATTTCTCTCCTATGTACCCAGCACCTCATTTGCATATTATTTTGCCATTTTCCAGAACCATCCTGTGGTCTTCAGCTTTGCCCAAAGCTACTTTTCAGTCTCTTGCGTATGACAGCTGCTGCTGTTGACATCATACACTCAGATAGCACTGTTCAGATTTCTAAGGTCTTCCCCATTTATTTCACCTTACAGCCATGTCACTGAGCTAGGAGGAAATTAGGGATCAGAGATGTTACATACACTTCTCAGAATTCCAGTGTTGGCAACAATCAGAGTCATGTTCCAACGCAAGGTCTTTGTCCGGGTGTTTAAGTCCAATCCAATACATCGGCTTCCAAGAACCATTCCCACAGGCTTCCCAGGGAATGGGTCTCTCTTGACTTACTCAAGGGATAAGGGTGTGGCTGTTTACTCTGAGGGCTATTGAGAGAGAATTAAAATTTAAAATGCAAAACCAGACAAACCCAAATTATTGCTGGAAATCAAGACAAGGGGCAGCCCTGAGGGGAGTAGGGGAGTTACAGGAAGGTGTCACTTAAGAGTTTCTGGGTCTTAGGTTAATAACCAGTTTCTTGATCTGGGTGCCACTTCTACTGATTTTTTCAATTTGTAAAATGTCATAAAATTGCATGGTTAGAGTTTGCACTTTTGAAATGTATGCTCTACTTCACTTTTAAAAAGACGGAGTGCAAGATAAGCTCTCCACGGAGATTTTGGCAACAAAAACATTCCATTCATGTCAGTTAGTAATAATGTTAATATTGTAATTATCACTGTTAAAGCCCTTGTCATAAGGAATGGGTATTTTATTTCAAATATTAGGACATTTGAATGGGTAAATAAACGTCATCTAGCTGGTGAACTCAACAGCAAAGGTTCAATCCAGGTGGAACCCTTTGCCACAGTTACGCTGCTTTAACGTAAATCTGCCATGTCGGGGACTGCTGGCCCTGGACCATCTTAGATGAGAGTTCCCTATGTGTGTTTAGTGCCTTTGCTAACACCTGAGCTCCTGAAGCAGGCTGGTTCAGTCACTTTCCACTTTCCCATGAGCTTACAAGTTTTGTGTATTGTGCTGTCTTCAGAAAACACGTGTGAGCACACACACGCGCATACAAACACTTATTTTTTAATCTTTATGGTTGAGAGTATTACAGATGTCCCCTTTTTCTCCCCATTGCTCCCTCTCCACCCAGTTCCTACCCCACCCCAAACCTTCACCACCCTATTGTCTGTCCATAGGTAATACATATATGCATATAAGACCTTTGGGTAATCTCTTCCCAACACCCACTTCCCCATCCTTCTGAGATTCTCCAGTGTGTTCCATGTTTCCATGCCTCTGGTTCTATTTTATTTATCAGTTTATTTTGTTCATTAGATTCCTTATTCATTTATTTTGATTTTTAGATTTAATTATTGATAGCTAGATATGTATTTATTTTCATTTTATTGTTCATATTTCTTCTTCTTCTTCTTCTTCTTCTTCTTCTTCTTCTTCTTCTTCTTCTTCTTCTTCTTCTTCTTCTTCTTCTTCTTCTTCTTCTTCTTCTTCTTCTTCTTCTTCTTCTTCTTCTTCTTCTTCTTCTTCTTCTTCTTCTTCTTCTTCTTCTTCTTCTTCTTCTTCTTCTTCTTCTTCTTCTTCTTCTTCTTCTTCTTCTTCTTCTTCTTCTTCTTCTTCTTCTTCTTCTTCTTCTTCTTCTTCTTCTTCTTCTTCTTCTTCTTCTTCTTCTTCTTCTTCTTCTTCTTCTTCTTCTTCTTCTTCTTCTTCTTCTTCTTCTTCTTCTTCTTCTTCTTCTTCTTCTTCTTCTTCTTCTTCTTCTTCTTCTTCTTCTTCTTCTTCTTCTTCTTCTTCTTCTTCTTCTTCTTCTTCTTCTTCTTCTTCTTCTTCTTCTTCTTCTTCTTCTTCTTCTTCTTCTTCTTCTTCTTCTTCTTCTTCTTCTTCTTCTTCTTCTTCTTCTTCTTCTTCTTCTTCTTCTTCTTCTTCTTCTTCTTCTTCTTCTTCTTCTTCTTCTTCTTCTTCTTCTTCTTCTTCTTCTTCTTCGTCTTCTTCTTCTTCCTCCGCTTCCACTTCCTCTTCTTCTCCTTCTTCCTCTTCTTAAAAAATACCCTTGAACAGTTCATGTAATACTAGTTTGGTGATAATAAACTCCTTTAGCTTTTTCTTTTCTGTGAAGCTCTTTATCTGCCCTCCTATTCTACATGATAGTTTTGCTGGGTAGGGTAGAATAATCTTGGTTGTAGGTCTTGCTATTCATCACTTTGAATATTTCCTACCACTCTCTTCTGGCCTGCAAAGTTTCTGTTAAGAAATCAGCTGAAAGTCTTATGGGTGCTCCCTTGTAAGTAACTAACTGCTTTTCTCTTGCTACTTTTAAGATTCTTTCTTTGTCTTTAACCCTTGCCATTTTTATTATGATGTGTCTTGGTGTGAATGTCTTTTGATTCCGCTTGTTTGGGATTCTCTGGGCTTCTTGTACTTATAAGTCTATTTCTTTCACCAGGTAAGGGAAGTTTTCTGTCATTATTTTGTCAAATAGGTTTTCAATATCTTGCTCCCTCTCTTCTCCTTCAGGCACTCCCAAATGTGAATGTTGGTATGTTAGAAGTTGTCCCTGAGGCTCCTTATACTATATTCATATTTTTGTATTCTTTTTGCTCTTCTGATTGGGTATTTTTTGCTTCCTCATATTCCAAATCATTTATTTGATTCTCATAATCTTCTACTGTTGAATTCCTGTAAATTATTCTTTATTTCAGTTAGTGTATGCTTAACTTCTAACTGGTCCTTTTTTGTATCTTTGAAATTCTCACTAAAATCTTGAAAGTGTCACTAAGTCCCTTGAAGCTTTTATTGACTCCCTGGAAGCTATCATTAGGATCCTTGAGCAACCTTATAATCCTTGTTTTGAACTCTGTATCTAGTAGTTTGCTTGCCTCCATTTCATTTATTTCTTTTTCTGGATATTTCTTCTGTTCTTTCATTTTTGATGGGATTCTTTGTCTCTGCATTTTGGCTGGGCTTCCCTGTGTTCATTTCTATGCATTTTCTATGTATTAGGTAGAGCTGCTATGTTGCCTGGAATTGATAGAGTGGCCTTGTGTAGTAGGTGTCCTGTAGGGCCCAGTGGTTCAGTCTCCCCAGTCACCTGAGCTGGACACTGTAGGTGGGCCCCTGTGTGGACTATATGCCAGGTCTTGTTATACTTGAACTGTGATTGCTATTGCCATCACTGGGAGGAATAGACCTCCAGGCCAATTGGCTGTGAGAACCAGCTGTGACTACAGTGGAAGAATTGCTGGGTAGAAGACACCTCTATGGGTCAGGACTTGCTTCAGTGGGCCTTTGGTGCTCACTGAATCTGCCCTTTGAGACTGTCACTTGTGGATGCATAGAGTTGTAATCTGGTATGGTCTGAAACTACCATGTGCACTGGCCCTTGGGCCTCCTACAAGGTGCAAAGTAAGCCACTGCAAGGGGCCACTCAGTAGGATTTACAGAGCGATCTGCAGATGGCTGCTACTTGTGTTGGGCTTGGAAGTGCCCAGGTGAGGCCAAGTCATGAAGCAAAGCAGGCTGATGCTAATGCCGGGATTTGGGCCTCTTATTGATAGGTATGGGGTATGCTGATGCCAACTGCTGTTTGTTTGAAAGATTTTAGGAAAGTCTGAAGACTGAACCAGGGCAGGCCACTCATATGGAAAAGCCAGTGCAAACAGCTTGGATGGGGCGGGTTCACAGGGAATCACCAGGGTGGCACAAACAGTGTGAGCCCAGCTGTCCCCAGTTCCCCCAGTACCACTGGCCAGTGCTGGAGATCAGAGGGAGTGGGACCATGTAAATTTGTGTGCCAGCCCTTAAGAGGAACTGTCTGAGACTCAAGCATCCACTGTGTCACTCAGCCATAATCCCCATTAGTATTTACAGCCCAATGTTGGGGGACTTCTCTTCCCAGCTCTGGAATCCTAGGCTGGGGGTCTGGTGTGAGGCTGGGACCTCTTGCTTTTCATGGGAGGCCTCCGCAACCAGATATCCTTTCCTGATTACAAAAACCCCACAGATGGGTGTCGGACCAGCCCATCCCGCACCTCTGCCCCTCCTGCCAGTTTCTGTGTGCTTTCTTCTTTAATTCTCTAGTTGTAGGACATCCATTCAGCCATATTTCAGGCAGTTCTGAAAAATAGTTGTTCTGTATTTTAGTTGTAATTTTGATGTGGTTGTGGGAGACAGAAAGTACCGGCGTTACCTGCACTGCCATCTTGGTTCTCCAGATTCCAAGTCCACACACTTTTAAAACAATATAGATATCCTGATGGAGGTCACCCATGTCACCACATCATCTATGCATTTTTGTATTAACAAGTAAATAGTTAGTCTTTTAAATTAAAGTTTGAATAAAAACTCTTTAGCAGCTGACTGAATATCCCAGCAAAGGATAGAACTCTGTTATCCATTTTCCTGAATTCAAATGTCTATCTGATATTTTCAGAAAAATGCCCTTTTCAAGAAGCAGTTGGGAAGAAGTACAGCATTATTCCTCCAACTTCCAGCTTTTTAAAGAAGTTGAGGCAAAAAACACAGCCATGAATACATAATTCTCCCATGTATTAGATTTCTTTAAGATACAGAGACATTGACAAGAAGCAAAAAGCTCACTTTTTAAAATTTTATAAATAGGCTAAATATTCTACTTTTATTTCTTAGAAAAATAGAATGTCCATATGAGCTTCTTACTGATGTAACTGAGTCTAGTTGTTGAGAAATGTTCTTCTCTTTAAGTCTGAAATATCTTCTGGGGAATGAGAGTACCAGGGAATAAGAAGAATCCACCTCATTTATTACTGCAAGCACAATGAAGCTGTATCATTCCATTTAAGTGGAGACAGTAAGCTGATATATAAAGAATTCATTATCAAGTGCTGTGAAGTCTTAGTATTATTATAATATCCAGAATGCTTAATGCTCCTGGGAAGCCTTGCAGTTTTAAAGAGCAAACGGGTACATTATACAGCTGCTACAGGAAAGAAGCTTCCTGTTTTCCAAAATGCCACCTTTGTCAGACATAAAAAGCAAGATTCAGATGATGACACACACACACACGCACACACACACACACACACACACACACACACAAAGAAGCCTGATCCAATGTGCTTCTGGTTTGCATTTCTGACCGCATATAAAATATATTTTTTGAATTGTATTCTTGGTTTCTTTAAGAATGCTTCTGTATGACTATTAGAATGAGTATGACACATTCTGTTATAGAAAAGATAGGAGAGATAGGAAAGAGATTTTAGGGATGTAGACAATTTTTGAAATGGCAGGTCCTATCACATTGGTTCATTAAAAAATGCTGAAGAAACCTAAAGAATAATTATTTTTCATATTTATTTTTAAGTCATTTTCTATTATTTTCTTTATTGTGTTCATCCCACATCCTAAGACCAACCTTTAGGTTTCTTATAAAAACCATAGAAATTGCTGTTTTAAAAGAAAGAAAATATGTGAATAACAAAATGGTAAAAGAGTATCCAACAGGCTGTGAGATGATGACTGGAAATTGACAATGAAAAAAATATATATAAGCAAATTCCAGTAGGAATTGGGAGTTGCCAAAGGAACATAAGACTCCACACCCCTTCCTTGGTACTCTCACTTATATTCTCACTCTGAATTTCTCAAAGACCTGGAATAAAATTTGAGTAGTTCCCTTAAAACAGAGAAAAGTGGCCCCATTGGTAGAGAACTTGATCTGATGTTACAGAAATGAAGCACGTTGATCAGCATTCAATTCATAGTTCTTATAGCCACTGGCTGTGTGATTTAAGACAAGTCGCCTGAACTCCATGATTTAAAGTGATTTCACAGCAATAATTATTCCTACCATTCAGGATTCAGGAATAGTTATTCCTACCATTCAGTAAGAATAATAATATATACATTAAATGAAATCCTTAAAATTTTCCAGATACTATTTTAAATATATTGCATGCAACACTCATTTATTCTTCCCAACAAGCAGAGGACATAGGGAACATTTTTTATCTCTGTTATGTATATCAGAAAAGTAAGTCCCAGAGAGTTCAAAAACAAAGTCACAGCTCAAAAGGGAAAACCTGTATTAAAACTCAATTTTCTGGTTTAAGATTGCATATGCTTGGCTCTACCAGGACTAATGGGTTAACAGTGGTTGAACAATTTAAAGATAGTAGATGCTAAAGAAATAATGTGTTTTAGTGTATGCTACAGACTACTTTAATTTTTAACCCTTAGAAAAGTGACTGGCTCATCATAGACCTCTACATATTTAATGTGCAGATGCATGAATGAAATAAGAATTAATGTATTTCAATTAAATGTTGAATAAACTAATATCTTAATTTTGATAAAGTATCTTAGAAGAATTTTTGGTGAAAAATACTAGTTGCTTATAATTAAAATATGAATTCTTTGTAATAAAACAAGCATTTTATAATATGTTAGGGTTACAGGATATTTTTCACTTAAAAGAAAATTTGAACCTTTATGTTGCAATCTATAATAATAAAAGTGTAATATACTAATTAGACTGGACAGCCAAATGACCTTCTAGACGCCATTCTGGACATCCTTCCAGACCAAGCTGCAGGGGCCGAGGCAGAGGTGATTAGGGGCAATCAGGCAGGGAAGCATAGTGGTTAGGGGCAATGAGGCAGGCAGGCAGAGTGGTTAGGGGTGATCAGGCAGGCAGGCAGGCCAGCGGTTAGAAGCCAGCAGTTCCTGATTGCAAGAGGAATATCTGACTGCCTAAACTGGCAGGACATTTTTCGAGGGGTCCCAAATTGGAGAGGGTGCAAGCCAGACTGAGGAACACACCCTCCCCTGTGCACGAATTTCGTGCACCGGGCCACTAGTATATATATATAAGCCTAAACAACTGTTACGACCCATCAACCAAATGACCAGTTGACCGGTCACTATTACACCCACTGACCACCAGGGGGCAGACGCTCAATACAGGAGATGCCTCCTGGTGATCAGTGAACTCCCACAGGCAACCTCCCATGGTCCCTCCCCTGGCTCCGATCAGCCCCGATAGCCGGCCAGGCTGAGGAACCTCACCTGTGCATGAATTCGTGCACCAGGCCTCTAATATCATTATAAATATCAAGCACTTGGGCAATACCCATTTCCATAATTGTACAGTAGCATTAGCCAACTTGCATGGAAATGATCTTAAATTAGAACTTACTGACTCAAAAGAAAAGAATTCCACTTATAACTACAAGCTATGTTGTTAAGGTTTATATGTACAGAATACATGCATATTTACCAAAACCGCTGCCATGCTCTCTATAGCAAAACATCAGCAGATCATGTAAATTTCAGTTCTTTCCCCAGTGCCTCCAGGGGCTGCCTGATTGTGGGTGCAGTTAGTTTGAAGAAGGCATTGAGCCTTGTTAGCTTCCTTTTGCCGTTGGAGCCAGCAGTGTCACGCTGGTTCTGGAGATAAACACTAGCTTTATCACACACAAGCCGTAGGGGAAAGGAACGAGGGTTATTTCCTGCATCTTCCACCATCTGAGCTATAACTTGTTTGTTATGCTATTTTAATTAACTGAAATCCAGTGGCCTTTTAAAGTAACAGTAACCTAAGCTGAAAACTTCCTGATTTCTTTTTAGAAGAAATCTTGTTTTAAAAATATTTGTATATGCCCAATTGTACTGGAACAACAATTAAAATATTTTTCTTAAATAAACTTCTATTTTAGTTGCATGCATTTTTATAAAGTGGCTGCAGCAGTAAAAGCTAAGTGTACAAACTCATCAATTGTGAATTTTTTAGTAAAAACGTGTAAAACATTCATTTCATCACGCTTCCCCCTGATTTGAAAGAGAATTTAGTAAAATAAGGAAACTCCATGGTGACAGTGAGTGAGGGGCCATCTCGTTATGCTGAGCGCTGGCCTGGTCTGCTCTATGGCACATGAGGGTGATGCACATTTCTGAACCACGCTGGTCTGAACCTCTCCAGCAGCCTCAGTACCCTCTGGGGAGCCCCCACGGCGCCCCTGGAAGACGATTAGCCATTGCCCATTGACACAGCATAATCAACTGCCCATCTGTGAGCACCACCCAGAAAAGCAGAAAGGCACTGCCTCAGATTTATCCTCAGTTCATGAAAATCCCGGGAGTGTTTATGAACAATCATCTATTACCCTCCTCGGGCCCATATGATTAACATTGTCTGTCTCACTGATTTGCTGTTGAGTGAGATTTAGAAGAAGAGTGATATCGTCACAGATTTCATTACTGTCTCACCGGGGGCCATTTGTCTTCCTCTGCTGTCCTCTTATGGTCTCTCATCTGTAACTGATCTGAAGTTCAGTGGCAGAAAGTAGACTTAATCCCTGTGGTTCTGACTCACACTAAACCTAATTCTCACCACTTGTTGCCGGTCTTTTATGCGTCAGCCAGTGTGACGAAGGAATCGCAATGTTCTTTACAGTGCTACCTGCATGTGAGATTTTACGGTGGATGGAGCTGACTTTAAAGGCATTAAACAAACACCTCACAGTCACCAGGTGGTAAGTGACTCTGCAGAGACTGGAACTCAGGAGTCACTGTAGAACACTTTTTTTTCCCCGCTTACTTTTCAGTTCTAAGAGTCTGACCTTCCTGGAAAGAATTATACAGTTCACTCCCCTTCCCAACTTAAAGGATTAATGATACGCTCTGTTCATGACATGACCATACAACAAAATACCGCAGAAATAACATTGGCTGAAACAATACTGCATGAACATGTATGTATAACATGATAAGATGATCAAAGATGGGTGAATGGTGAGTTTCTTCTCTGTGCAGCTGACAATACTGCATGAACATGTATGTATAACATGATAAGAAGATGATCAAAGATAGATGAATGGTGAGTTTCTTCTCTGTGCAGCTAACAGGAAACACTCATACTCAGAAACAGAGCCAGTATTAGATCATGTAGGTAGTGACTGCACAGGTGAGACTAGGAGCATATGCATAACCACCGTTTAGCCATCAGTTACAAATACACACACAAAAAGTAACACAGCATATGGTGTCACCTTTGAATCCAAGATTGAGAACAAATTTAGCATAACATTGTGAATATTCCTGCAGTGACCACAGTAGATAGATCCCTTGGAATAGTGAATGCATGATTCAGGTATAAAATGGAATATTTAGGCAGTCATTTCAAATATATTTTAGAAAAAACCTTAATTATTTTAAAGGAAATTAACGGTATATAATCTTAAATTGAAAATGTCAGGATGTAAAACTAAATATAGGTTTATACCTACATAAAACATGCATAAATATACTCACATATACATTTACTAAAAAATTCTCTCAAAGAAAACAGAAAAATGCATTTAATTACTATCATAGGTTTAAGGAATTATGGATAATCTTTGTTAGCTTTTATGCTGTTCTCTATTTTTTTGCTTTATATATTTACTATTATAAAATGCAGTATTAAAAAATGCTATACATAACATTTTCAAGATCCTAAAATCCACATGGTATATATATTTTAGCTACAACTATATTTGTTCTTTAAATCTATAATCCTTTTCCTCAAATCATCAGAGTCTAATAACTTCATACTTATTTTATATTTTGTCATGAGTATTTCAAATGCAAATATAACTTGCTTTCCCTTCTACTTTATGAACATGGCAATGGTTTGCATAATTAATACTGTGATTAATTTTGTTTTCTTCTTGGTTAGAGCTTCCATGGTGATTAGGAATTAATAAACAGCTAGCTCCAAGGCAAAATGCTGTTGTTTAAATTAAGAAAAAAAGGTCAAATTTTAACCATTAACAGACACTAAAATTTGAATCGAACTTTAGCTTAATCAAAAACCAAGTAAAATAAGATAAAATGAGACATAAATTACAGTAATTGGATCTTCAAAATCAGCACATATCTTCCTAATTTTTTAATACCACAAACAATACATATGTCGGTTTCATATGTAAATTTCTTGAGGACAAAAGTTGGCTCTACCTTTCCATTTATTCCCACTGTTTAACACAGTACATGTTCAATAAACATGTCTTTAATGAATCAATAATTGAGTGAATGGGCAGCAAAATTACTGGCAAATATTCAAAAATCTCGAACTTAAGGAGCTCTTAAAGAACATATATTCCTACTTTTAAATAAAATATTCTGCTTTGGCCCTGACCAGTTTGGCTCAGTGGATAGAGCGTCGGCCTGTGGACTGAAAGGTCCCAGGTTTGATTCCGGTCAAGGGCATGTACCTTGGTTGCGGGCACATCCCCAGTAGGGGGTGTGCAGGAGGCAGCTGATGGATGTTTCTCTCTCATGGATGTTTCTAACTCTCTATCCCTCTCCCTTCCTCTCTGTAAAAAATCAATAAAATATATATTAAAAAAATATTCTGCTTTGGTACTCATATTTGATCATTTAAGAATAAAATATCATAAGCCCAAATAACTATTAAATGAACATACTATTACCATTGCATACTTTTTCAAAAAAAACTGAAAGATCTTTTAAATAAAACCTTTGTGCTTTGTTACATAATTGGATAATATTGTAGAATATTCTAGTTAGCATTTATGGCTGTCAGAATTCAAGCTCTGGTTCCAAACAATTCTATTTTTTATCTTGTCCCCTTCATTGGCTATATTCCCCAAAACTACAAATATGATCATTGTTCCTAGGACTCATCTTTGCTTATTTGCTGAGACATTTTACCACTTTTCCCTGCATTTGCATCTTCCAAGTAAGTATTCCCACTTCACCTACCATGTATTTAGATGTTCTTTAGGATTATGGCAGTCCCTACTTAAAAATTCAGATAAAACACTACAAAATCCTACCTAATTTTGTAGTTCTACATAAAATTTTGAAATCTTGACCAATACTATCTCCATATATGAGTCATCTCTTTAAAAGTAATTTCCTAAATTCTTATCCCTGGAATGGCATGGTACTGAGATCTTTGGAATATAGTAAGGAAATACACAGCCAGAATTAATATTTCCAATACAAACAGTATTCCTAACAGGGGAAAAGTAGGCTGTAGTGGAGAAGAAAGTGAGAAAAGGCAGAATTATTAGACCTCTGGTTCCCTAAATATGGTCATAATTAGACATGAAGCATATCTGCCCAATCAGTACCGTAGAATCAGGCAAACATTTCTGTGATGATGTTCGTCATAAATTACTGAGGAATCTTCATGTAACCACAATAAGTGCTTGCTCACCTATCTCTAAAAACTATCAAGATTATCGCTCAGAGGTTAGCTTAACTCGGTCACTACTAGAAGCTCCAGGCTCACCCAATCATCCATCATCACTTTCACATTCATCTCTGTAATGTCTGGGGTATACCCTGACCTCACCCAATCTTCTACCCCTTTTTCTTCCACTCAAGTCTTTTTTTAAAGTATATTTTTTATTGATTTCAGAGAGGAAGGGAGAGGGAGAGAGAGATAAAAATATCAATGATGAGAGAGAATCATTGATCAGCTGCCTCCTGCACATCTCCTACTGGGGATCAAGCCAGCAACCCGGCATGTGCCCTTCCACTGGGAATTGAACCGTGACTTCCTGGTTCATAGGTCCATACTCAACCACTGAGCCATGGTGGCTGGGACACTCAAGTCCTTTCAAGGTGCTCCCAAGGGTTCCCTTTACCTCCATGTCTTAAATAAAAATTTGTGCCTTGATGATACTGTCTCCTGTAATTTTCTCAAACAGAAGATCTTTTTGGTTTTGTTTTACTTTTTAAAAAAATTCCCCCTTATCTTCAAGCCAGGGGCAGCTCAAGTCCTTTCAAGGTGCTCCCAAGGGTTCCTTTTACCTCCATGTCTTAAATAAAAATGTGTGCCTTGATGATACTGCCTCCTGTAATTTTCTCAAACAGAAGATCTTTTTGGCTTTGTTTTACTTTTTAAAAAAATTCCCCCTTATCTTCAAGCCAGAGGGTCAGCTCTGCCAACAAGTTGATCTCATGTCCAGGGCTTCTTCAAGACCATTGTTTTCCTGCTCACCCCTTCCCCACTTCCTGTCATCCAAGAAACACCTGGCATCCTCTGGGCACTGAACCCACTGCCCATGCCCACCACCTACCTGACATAGGAGTTATAAGCATCAGTCTTCCTATCTTTAACTCGTGCTTTTCATCTCATTTACTTAAGGAACTCCATGTCTGCAAGAATTTATCCTCACTGGCCATGAGTCCCGAATCCTCTCTAAACATCCTAAATTTGCTATCTTGTCATTTTGGATTTTTTTTCTTTTAATTCCTGGAAGACTTAT
The DNA here is from genome assembly GCF_000412655.1 of Myotis brandtii. Classification (NCBI taxonomy): domain Eukaryota; kingdom Metazoa; phylum Chordata; class Mammalia; order Chiroptera; family Vespertilionidae; genus Myotis; species Myotis brandtii. Next base: position 179,384 of record NW_005370042.1, on the reverse strand, counting down.
AGAAGATTTACTCTACTTGGGTTCAATACTACTCATGAATGTTTCATTTCTACTCTCCTATTTTTTTTTAATTTCCAAGAGCTATTTTTAATTGAATTCCTGTATGAGTTATGTGGATGCAACACATTTTCTTATTTCCCCAAAGATACTAGTGAGAGTTTTGTTTTGTTTTTTAACCTTGCATGACCTTCGTCTTGTTCAGTTTGCTTTTTTTTTCTCTGCACATTCTTTAGTGCTTTTCTGAGTGATTTGGGAACCCCAGCTGTTTACTCACATTTAAGAATATGTTAATAAAAATCTCACAGGAAGTTTTGAATGCATGAGGTGAATGGAACACCCTCACTTTCATCTTCACTTTAGGACAATCTGGTTGATTGGTGTTTGTGGAACCCTGGCATTCCTGCCTGTCAGTGTTTCCTCTGGGGCTGATCTATCACCCAGGGAGGATCCTGGAAGGTCACCCACTTAAATTCAATATTTTTACCAAGTTCCCAGAATTGTTCACGCATCATCATTATCTAAATTTAGAACATTTCTGTCGCCCTCAAAAGAAACCTGACATGGATTAGCAATCACTTCCCTTAGCCCTTGCTCCCCACCCTCAGCTCTTCACAAATGCCAATCTACTCCCTGTCTATAGATTTAAGCACATTTCATATCAGTGGAATTGTACAATATGTGGTCTTGTGTATGGCTTCTTTCACTTAGGTTCAAACAGGCTGTAGCATGTATATCAGTACTTCATTCTTATTTAATGCCTAGTAATATTCCATTGGCTAGATATACCATAGTTGTTTATTCATTAATATAAAATGGACAAAAGGCAATTGCCTGAAAATTTAAAGAGGCTATTTTGATGTCTAGTTGTTCCTTATTCAGGCTTCCAGACCATAATCCTAATTCCAAAAATAGATAGTGCTACCAATTCCTGAACCTCCTAAAGATTCTGTCATCTTTCAGCTCCCACCTTGGCACCTTAAGATACTGAGTTTTACTTCCTGCGATTCAGGGGTTACTGTTTAGGTGAGGTTTAGCTTCCATACGGCACTGTTGTTGTCTTCTATCTTCTCATTTTGACCTTATTGATTTATGTCTCCCAAAAATTCCTTTATCATCCTGTTAGTGGTTTTCTGAGAACAACATAAATGCACTTTTTCCATATATGGTTTTTATTCAGAAAGCTAACCAGGGTGCATTTTACTGCACATTGTTCTAATATATTTATGTAGTTGCTGTATCATTTTATACCGTTTTGATATGCACATACACTCACAAACAGTATAAAGCATTATTTGTAAGTATCTGTTACACAAGTAACAATTGCAAATTATTACTTGTGTCTCTCTGATTTCACCAAATAACACCCTCAGTGTCAAAATGAAGGTATTCTATGCTATAGAACTGGTTTTATCATTCCTTCATACAAACATTAAAATGACCCATAAACATGTACATGCTTCAAAATATTGCATATTTTATTAATTATCAAATGTATGTTTTGTTACCAAGTTGAAATAGTGAATAGAGGAATCGCATTTCTCAAGACCTCTAATTTGGTAGCTAAATGCATGTCAGTATGAGAAAAAGATACAGTATGTTTCTTTAAGAAGATGCCTAGGGGTCATGACTCCACAAATCCACTTTCCTCATTCCAATATCCTTTTGTAAACACATGACTTAACCTCTAAGTTTCAATTTCATCCTCCATAGAATTTGTATTGATTTACAAATAAACTCGTTGCACAGCTTCCAAAGGAGGGAAATTATGCTGACCTGCACTATGGTTATGAAGGAAGGCTAATCCTTAGGCAAACATTACCTTGCATAGTGTTAAAACACACGACAGTCATGTTCATGGACTAAAGTAAGTATTTGGTTGGATACAACTGTGGAAAGAGCTCTGGCAATGGAGCGGGTCATATCAGGGCTCGGCTCACAGTCAGTTTTTGCTAATGTACTGTTCCTCTCTGCCTCCATTGGCTAAATTTGGGGCGCTAATATTTACTCCATAAAGGTTTGTGAAGGTTTAAGTACATACCAGTACATTAGTGAGAAGTTATTAAGTAATGCCTAGCTCAATAAATGCTAAATATTAATATTAGAAATAATTGAATATACCACAATTGTCATGTTCCTTAAGGAAAACAAGATAAAAAGCACCCATATTTAAACACCACGAGAGTACATGGGCCTTCTGGGAAGCCCTAGAATAAAGCATCCAATTGCATCACTTATTAGTTATATGACTACTTCAAGTTTTCTAACCTCTCTGACCTGAAATACTCCATCTGAGTCATTCATTCATTCATTCATCCACTCATTGGCAAATCACTTATTTGATAACTACAATGTATAAGGAACTGCACTGAGTGAACTAGAAGAGAACGGCCAACAGGGATACTACTAGTTGGCTCATGTATTATCTTGGAAATCAAAGAAATTAATTTAGGAAAAAAGCACATTTAAGAAGTGTCATTTCTATCCCCCCTATTTTTTATTATCTTAGTCCTTGTAGCATGAACTTGGTCATATTATCGTAAAATTGCATCAGCCCCAAAATATATAAAAGAAGTAATTCAGTTCATCCCCATATAGGGTTTGTAAAAAGCAGCAGCTCCATCAAAACTCTGACAGCAAGAGAGATAAAAAATCAGAATTTTACTAGCCTAACATTTTTAAAAGCACATCAATATCATCATTAGTCTAGAGAACGTTTACAAAGATGGCATATTACCTGTCTCTCTAAAATCGGGGTCCATAAACTATTTCTGTAAAGTAGTAAATGCAGATAGTAAATACTTTTTGATTTGTGGGACACATAAAGTCTCACTGTATAGTCCTTTTTTTCAACTCTTTAAGCATGTAAAACCCATTCTTAGCTCACAGGCCATGTAAAAGCCATCTGTCAGATTTTGCCAAAGAATACAA
>NW_005370042.1:171575-176366 GCF_000412655.1 Myotis brandtii | reverse complement strand
ATAAATAAATAAATAAATAAATAAAATAAAATAAAATTTGAAACCTGTTCAATATAAAGTTAAAACCTCTGGTAAAAAGTTCTTTAAGTAGCTGAGCCAAGTCCTCACTTCTCCACAAGGGCCACCGTCCAGCCAGGCACCGTTCACTGTAGCACCCACTAAATGCGACGTTATTGCAGAAACTGGAAATGGGAGGCGGTGTGTAACAGAGCTTCACAGGCTGTGCTTCTGTTGCTGTGCTTCCGTGGAGGGTTCAAAGATGAATGCAAACAAGTGTAGTTTGGGATAAAAGTGCTAAGGTGCAGATAAAAGCCAATGTTGCCATGACCAAAGCTTGCTAATAAGCCTGGGCGTTGAGGGAAAGGAGGGTTTCTGGGGGAAGTGGTGGCTAAGTAAAGGTGGAAGGACACGGAAGCAGTGGGGATTCAAAGGGAAAAGGTCAGGGGCAGCATTTGACAGGGACAGAGAACCTGCATGTCTGTGGAAAGGAGAGAAGTTCCTTTTGGCTGAAGCTTCCACAGTGAGAAAGAGAGGCTTGGGTAGAAGATGCGGCCAGAGAGGGAGGCCAGAGGGCAGCTGAGCATAAGTCGTATGGGAGAGAGCAGGCTTTGTCCAGGGACAAGGGGGAAAGCAGAAGGGTGCTCAGCACATGGAAGCTATTTTCAGAAGACAGTGTGGATCTGAGAGCTATTTGGGAGGCAGAATTGACAAGCCTTTGTGATCATGTGAGGGATTTTATGTGGCACCAAGATCACCATTCTGCTATGTGATGCTGGCATCCCCTATTACACCAGCGTGAGGTCTCACACAGACTGCTTTCCTATCCTGCACTGACTTTTGCTCAGGTGGTTCCCATGCAGAATGCCTCAACCAGTTCCCTAAACCTCTCAAAAGCCGATCATTCTTCCCATGCCCAGCTCAATCCCTTACTCTTAAAACTTGCAACCATTGTTGTCCAAAGTTGAGTCAATGCTTTGTTTTTCTCAGCTTTTATATTACAGAAATCAGCAAAATATAGTCTTTGATTTTAATTCCTGCATAGTCTTATTGTCCCATCAACCAAAACAGTGTTGGCTGCACAGTGTGAGTGTGTGTTCGCCCTTTGGTGCCCAGCTCTGCAGAGCTCTAGGGCCTGGCCTGGCCAGCTGCCATCCACACACTGGGTTTGTCAAGTACTCAACACGGAGGAATTCTCAAACATCCCTGTAGATGAAGCCATTGGCTGACAGCAGAAATGTCTTCATGTATTTTACACAGGAATCACTATCTGATTCCTGTATCCCAACAATACAGTGGTTGTTCAATCCCCCCTCTCTGGGACAACTATAAGACTATCTATTTGATATCTCCCCACACTAACTTTTGTTCCAGCCCAATTTTTTCTTCACCTTGAAATCGGTGTATTTTTGATAGATGGTAGATCATGTCATTCCCTTGCTAAAACCTTTCAGTGGTCTGGGTTTGAAGTCCATGACATGATCCACAGGATTTTCCTATGCTCAGCCCTCACATGCTAGTCAGTCTCACCTGGAATTTCTGTTGACGACAAGTCCTTCGTTGCCTGTGCATTTACACTCTTTCACCTCAGGGACATTACTATAGATCATTGCTTCTGCCTGTTGCAGCTCCTCCTCAGTTCTTTGCAACCCTAGTTTTCACTCATCTCTCTAGTCTCCAATTAAGTATTAATTCCCATGAAAGTCTTCCTTGATGTCCTCGATTCTGAGACATTCAAACATTTCTGAAATCACAACTCATCTTCCAAATTATATGTACATTCAAGGTAACACTTGTTCTTTTTTCAAAAAAAAATTAAATATTATTATACCAACTAGAGGCCCAATGTATGAATTCGTGCACAGGTGGGGTCTGGCCAGCCCGCCCCAATGGGGGCCAATCAGGACCAGGCTGGGGGGGAGGGGCCATGGGAGGTTAGCCACCAGCCCTGCCCCTGATAGGGGGAGCCCATAGGGGGTGGTGCCGGCCAGGGGGAGGGGCCGCAGGCAGTAGGCCGGCTGGCCCCAACCCCGATTAGGGTTGGGGGCCAATCAGGGGCCAGGCCAGTTGGGGAGAGGGGCCATGGGAGGTTGGCTGCTGCAGTGCATGTCATAGCAACTGGTCATTCTGGTTGTTCTGGTCATTCCATTATTCGGGTCGCTTGGCTTTTATATATATAGATGGTACATCAGAGACTTTTGGCTTTTTACAGCTGAGGAAATATGGTGTGATCTGAGAGAACCTTTCTGTTGCCTCCTGTTATAGTAACTGCCATGGTGTTTCATCCCTGTTCACTGGCAAGCACCATGACTGATAGATCTGTGACCATCTCACTCACCACTCCTCCTGCAGAGCTGAGCAGAATTCTGAGCGCTGCCGGCCGCCATCTTGGCTGACAGTTAATTTGCATAAGGATATGCTGATTAACCAATGGGAAGAGTAGCGGTCGTACGCTAATTACCATGTTTCTCTTTTATTAGTGTAGATGGTACATCAGAGACTTTTGGCTTTTTACAGCTGAGGAAATATGGTGTGATCTGAGAGAACCTTTCTGTTGCCTCCTGTTATAGTAACTGCCATGGTGTTTCATCCCTGTTCACTGGCAAGCACCATGACTGATAGATCTGTGACCATCTCACTCACCACTCCTCCTGCAGAGCTGAGCAGAATTCTGAGCTTCACAGTAGAGTCATTTCATACTAATTGCTTACAGAATGACCTGATTTCTTCCCAGCCCTTCTGGAGGCAAATGGATGAAGTTCATGATGATACAAAGAGATGTCTGAGATTCCTGGGACTTGTGAAGGTGTGAAGAATCTGTTTCAAATCCATAATTTCAAAACCTAGGTGAGTCCAGCACTTTTCCCCATCTCCTTTTACCATCTCTGCTTCTCTATTAGCTCAAATGTGCCCAGTATAAATTACTACACAACTCAATCAATCAAACACCCCCAGTAGGAATTAATTTCAACCAAATATTGTGATTTTTTTCTCTGTGTTTTATTACTAGTTGATGGGGTCAAGGTGGAGAGGTATCATAGTACTGACCATATAGCATTCTGTCCCATGTCACTGGGCCTCCTGCTAGGCCATCAACCTTGCTGCCCTTCCAAAACTATGACACCAGCAGCCAGCTCAGACACCCTGGGCATGTCTGAATTCTGGATCTGCAGAGAATTTGATTTACCACTATTGGAGAACTGAACCCCATAGGAGTGTAGAGCAAAGAACATGGGCTGTACAGTGAAACAGAGTTTCACTACATCTGCCCTTGACTCATTCTGTGACCTAATATCTTCAAACATCAGTTTCTTAAAGTGTCAAATGACATGGAAACACTTATCCCTTAGGCTTGTTGTAAAGATTAATAAAATGACATAGGGAGCTTGTTGAGTGTGGTGGTAGCCACATGGTAGTCATTTAACAGTATGAAAGCTATGCATGTGCATAACGGGAAACGGTATATTGAGCTATCTGAAAACACAAACATAATAATTTCAAGATAATAAGAATGGGTGGGAAATTTCCAGTTGGTACATAAACACTTCTCCCAAGTTTCACACACAACCCTGTCCACACCCCATAATTACCTGTGAATTGCCATGTTTACCTTCAACAATAATGGACAAGTATAGGAGTGTACTGTGATATTCAGTCATATTTCAAAAATGGAAGTTTAGAATTAGTGCTATAAGTCAAGGGCTGTTATGTTTAAATAATAGCTCTGGTTTTCCTATTATGAAATAATAATAGCATTAGCTATTAATCCTCTTATATTTAAAAAAGTTATGGGTTTCCTTAACCAATTAGCAAATGCAAGAAAATGAAATCAGCTTTACATTATCATTTATTTCCCAGCACGAAGCTGAGCTGCAGTCTCGGGTGGGCCACCTTGCCTCTCCTTGAAGAGCTCTGCTAATAATCTCACTCTGAACAGAAGCAAGAATTCAAAGCTGGAAGGAGAAGTTTATTCTGATATGGATTAAGATATAGTTTTCAAAATGATGGATAATAAAACCTATTTTAATTATAGAGGTTTTTCTTAATCATTTCAATTGTTCTGTTTTTAAGCCCAAGTTTATTTAGCCTTTTTTAAAAAATGTTTTTAATAATTCTTTATTGTTGAAAGTATTACATATGTCCCCCTTTTTCCCCCATTGGCCTCCTCCAGCCTGTCCCAGCCCACCCAACCTCAGGCCTTCAGCACCCTATTGTCTGTGTCCATTGGTTATGCATATATGTGTACAAGGTCTTTGGTTGATTACCTCTCACCCACCCACCCTCCCCCGCTTTCCCTCTGAGATTCCACACTCTGTTCCATGCTTCCAGTCTCTGGATCCACTCTTCATCAGTTTATTTTGTTACTTAGATTGTGGAATCTAAGTAACACACATGAGTGAGATCATATATTTGTCTTTGACTGACTTATTTCACTTAGCATGATACTCTCCAGGTCCCTCCATGGTGTCTCAGAGAGTAAAAGAGTCTTCTTCTTTACTGATGCATAGTGTAAATGTACCAGAGCTTTTTCCCCACTCATCTGCTGATGGACACTTGGGCTGTTTCCAGATCTTAGCTATTGTAAATAGTGCTGCTATGAACATAGGGGTGCATACATTTCTAATTGACCAGTGGTTCTCAACCTTCTGGCCCTTTAAATACAGTTCCTCATGTTGTGACCCAACCATAAAATTATTTTCATTGCTACTTCATAACTGTAATTTTGCTACTGTTATGAATCGTAATGTAAGTATCTGATATGCAGGATGGTCTTAGGCGACACCTGTGAAAGGG
>NW_005370042.1:167335-171393 GCF_000412655.1 Myotis brandtii | reverse complement strand
TAAATTAGATTGTTTGTCTTCCTTTTGTTAAGTTGTATTAGTTCCTTATATATTTTGTATATTAATCCTTTATTTAGCCTTTTAGAAAGAAAGTCACAGAGGCAGAAGTGATCCAACTGGGCTGTGAGGACTCAGGACACAAGTTACAGAGTCAAAGGAAGGGCCCTTGGAGCTTGGGACAGAGAAATCAAAGGAAAAACAGAAGGGAAAGTCGTGGGCATGCTCCAGAGAGAGAGAGTGCCTCAGGCATTCATAATATTTCAAGACTCTATAGAATGCAAAAGCGTGAGGGTCGGTGTAGAATTTAACACGCATCCATTAGTGAAACTCATTTAGAAGATACATAGCATCAATGGATCCAGAATGTCTGTTGAGTCCTTCTAACGTGCCAGTGCCTTTGCTGGGCAATTTTAAAGCAGCATTAACCACAGCGGTCATTGTTCCTGCTGTTACAGTTCAGGAGGCTAAATCTTTGTCAGCCAGGGTCACAGACACAAGAAGAGATTAAAACAGCTGCCACAAAGTCAAAATTAACATAATGTATTGCCTATAACCTTTAAAATATCATTTTATATGCAAACAATGCCATATAAAATATAAAAGGCAAATATGAGACTTGGAGAAATATATAAAAAAGAGGAAAATAGTAAATAGACACTTAAAAAGTAAGCCAATAATAACACTTTGTATGTTGACTGACATCTATCTTTGGCAGTGCATACAGAAAATTCTGGAAGGATAAATATTGACTGTTATACTTGTTGGGTATAACATGGATAAATGGAAAGAAAACAAGAGGAACTGTCTGTTTTCATTGTAATACTTACCAGTGATGCCTGAATTATTTATGCACACATATATTACTTTATAATCTAAAAGATATGTCCTACCACATCTGCAGAAAGACAACACAAATGACTTGAAACCCACCTAATTTATGGTATACTAAGGGCAGGGAATGGGTCCCTCAGCTCGACCTGCACCCTCTCCAATCTGGGAGCCCTCAGAGGATGTCCTACTGACGGCTTAGGCCTGCTCCCCGTGGTTCTCTGCTTTCTGTGGACCTGCCTGCTTGACGCCCCTGCCGACCCTGGTGTCTGCTCTCTGTGGGGGCCTGCTTGTCCTTCGCCACCGGGGCCAGTGGCAAGGAGTCCCCTGCAGTCTGCTATCTGCTTGCTCACTGTGGGGGACATTCCCACCCTGCTCCCAGCTGCTTGTGTGCACGCTGGCTTGGAGTGCCTGGGTCCTGGGGATGTTCCTGTCCTGCCCCTGGCTGCTCGGCACCTGCGTGTGTAGGCCTGGAGCAACCAGGGGTCATTCCAGGACCCCAGCCGCTCTGGGCCTACATGCAGGCCTACAGACTCAGAGCAGCCTGGGTCCTGAGGACACACATCCCTGGGACCCAGGCCGCCCCACCCCCGGGCTGCTCGGTGCCTGTGTATGCAAATTAACCTGCCATCTTTGCTGGGTTAATTTGCATACTCATTCCTGACTGGCTGGTGGGCATGGTGGAGGGATGGTCAATTTGCATCTTTCTCTTTTATTAGTGGAGATTCCTTGAGAGTCAACCTTGACTCATGGGGCTATCTTAAACAATAGAACAGAAGGTCATGTTCTAAAAGGATTCCTTCTAAAAATAGAAGATGTAGCTTGAAGATAAATAATGGATGATCAAATTAAATCAAACCTCAGTTCTAAGAAAATGAATAATGATATCATTTTCAGAAATGTCTCTTTAAAAAATAAAACATTCACTAATTTACATCTAGAAACAATTGCTGACCACATTTGAGTGTCAGACATTGTGCTGAGTCCCAGGAATAACTTCTGGGGGTGGAAGATGAAAACATAAAGATCCACAATCCATGCAGTCACATCGCTCACTACACTAGGCTTTACAGACCCAGGAACAAGAGAACACTAACTTTGACCAGAGTCCCAAGTGGCTCACCAGAGGAGGGAAGGCTGAACCGGGCTAGTGAGGGCCTTCAAAGAAAGAAGGGAAACTTCTATTCCAGGCGGAAGGACTGATGTGAACACTAAGAAGGAAGCTCCGTGCGCTGGAGCAGGCGAACCCCTCTCCTGGCCCCTGAGAGGCAGTCTGGGCATGTTTCTCAAGCTGCTGCCTAAATGCAGGCTTCTAACTTAGCACACTTGGAAGGGCTATTATTCGCAATCCTGCAATCCTTTCCTGAACACCCCTTCTGTCGTCACAGACCACGTACCAACTATACGTCCTAGCGGTGTGTTTGTGTATCTGCCTCGGCCTCTGGGCTGAAGTTAAGGACCCTCAGCAACTGTAGACCTGGCACAAAGTAAGTGCTCAGTAAACACTGGTTCAGCTGAACAAACAGGCACGTCATTGTCAGATGGTGAAACAGGACTGGACCAGAGTGTGGAATTAGGAGGCAAACCACAGGCCCCCTCTGCCTTCATTTCAGAGGAATGAATCGCTAGCCCCGGTTCAGCATTCCCTCCTCTGAGTGAAGGCAGAGGTGGCCTGTGGTCTGATTTCTCCTTCCATGGTGTGAGAGTGAGTTTCATAATCTAACTCAAATAACAGTTACTTTAACTTTTTATTGTTTCAATATACTAAGTATTTGTAAGAGGAAAGCATTAGGTCTTCTGGTAAGATACATTTATCAAATTTCAGGATGAATATTCAAACAAAATTTAAAAATGCCTTTGAAATCCCCTCTTAAAACTGCTCCTCCTAAGGGCTTCTCCACCTCTGCTGTTGACAACTCCATCCTTCCAAATGTTAAGGCCAAAAACCAGAATCCCTGACTTCTTTCATTTTTACATCCTGTATCCAATCCAGGAGAATTTCTGTTTGCTTCTACCTGAAACACACACAGAATCCAGCATTTCTCCTGACTTCTGCTCATCTCCACCTGGTCTAGTCCACCCCTGTCTCTCTGCGAGGTTATTTCAATACCTTCCTAAACAATCTCACTGTGCCTAGGTCACTGCCTATATTCTATTCTCAACACACTAGCAGAATAATCCCTCTTAAAATTAGTTTAATTGAGATTATTTCACTGCTCAGTGGAAAACTCTTAAAATCTCCCCTTTTCACTCAGAGTAAAAGTTAAGTATTTTTCAATGGCAGATAAGGCCCCGACTGCCATTATTACTCTGATTTTCACTAATACTCTATTCTCCATCTTTGACTCCCAACTTTGCCCTCAAATGTTCTGCCTTGTCTGTGTTACACTGTGGCCTTATCTCAAATGGCAGCAAATGCTCATCTTACTGAGAATATGTCCTCCAAGAGGGACATACCACTTTCATGATCCAGTTCTTCTGATGGAAGCTTGGTAGCAGGAGAATAGATTAAGTTCTGAATGGTCACTGGCTTTTTATACAAAGCTCACCATTTCTTTGACAATAAAATTCACCCAAAACGTGGTAGCTGAGGGATGATGGGGGCAGGAAAGGGTAAAGGGGGTCAAATATATGATGACAGAAGATTTGACTTTGGGTGGTGGGCACACAATGGAATATACAGATGATGTATCATAGAATTGTATACTTGAGCTCTAGTTGGTTTGGCTCAGTGGCCCAGTAGGGGGCGTGTAGGAGACAGCCGATCAATGATACTCTGTCATCATTGATGTTTCTATCTCTCTCTCCCTCTCCCTTCCTCTCTGAAATCAATAAAAATATATTTAAAAAAGAATTGTATACTTGAAACCTATTTAATCTTATTAATCAATGTCATCCCAATACAGTAAATGTAATTTTTAAAAATTGTTTTAAAAGTCTGTTGTTCTCTGATATGTGTTGTTTCCCAAATTTGTATTCTAATGAACCCACCATATTTCTTTGTTAGACACCATCATTAGTCCTATTGTATTTTTTTTTTAACTTTGATCAGCTATTGGTCCTCTCTGACCTTTAATGGTGGTGACAGCCTGAAGCTATCTACACTAATAAAAGAGAAACATGGTAATTGGCGTACGACCGCTACCCTTTTCATTGGCTAATCAGTCAGTAGATGCAAATTAACTGTCAGCCAAGATGGCGGCCGGCAGCCAGGCACTGAAGCAAGCAGG
>NW_005370042.1:161706-164143 GCF_000412655.1 Myotis brandtii | reverse complement strand
ATGGGCCCTGCTCTGTGTGTGACAGGGGGTGGCGCCGCAACCTCCCCATCGACCCTGCCTTGAGTGTGACAGGGGGCGGTGCCCCAACCCCCCAATCGGCCCTACCCTGAGCGTGACTGAGGGTGGCATTGCAACCTCCCGATCCGCCCTGCTCTGTGCATGACGGGGCGGCGCCCCTACTCCCCAATCGGCCCTGCTCTGAGCCTGACCAGGGGCTGCACCTAGGGATTGGGCCTGCCCTCTGCCACCCGGGAGCAGGCCTAAGCCAGCAGGTCGTTATCTCCCGAGGGGTCCCAGACTGCGAGAGGGCACAGGCCGGGCTGGGGGAACCCCCTCCCCCTGCCCCCCGAGTGCACAAATTTTTGTGCACCGGGCCTCTAGTCTATACTAATAAAAGGGTAATATGCTAATTAGACGGAAAGATCTTCTGATGTCCTTCTGGACAAAGCCATGGTGGCTGGGCCAAGGCAGAGGCAGTTAGGGATGATCAGGCCGGGGGGGAGGGCAGTTTGGGTTGATCAGGCTGGCAGAGAGGCAGTTGGGGGCGATCAGGCTGGTAAGAAGGGACAGTTTGGGGCAAGAAGGCCAGTGCAGGGGAGACAGTTAGGGGCAAGCAGGCCAGCAAGCAGAGTGGTTAGGGGCAATCAGGCAGGCAGGCAGGTGAGTGGTTAGGAGTCATTGGTCCTGGATTGCAAGAGGGATGTCCTACTGCAGGTTTAGACCCAATCCCTGTGGGCCTCTCTCACTTTCTGAACCGGCAGCTGGACATCCCCCGAGGAGTTCCAAAATGGAAAAGGTGCAGGCCCGGCTGAGGGACACCCCCCTGTGCATGAATTTTGTGCACCAGGCCACTAGTCTAAAATAAAGAACTTAGAATTTTGCAGCTCCACAGAGCTCCCATTTTCTAGACTCACTTTTCTTCCCTCTCCTTGCAAATCTATCAATTCCTTTCTAACCTCATTTCCTACAATATCTTACATTAACCTGCCTGCAGCAGTCAATAGATGGTAACCTATTTTCCCCCAACTATTTCTAAAACAGGGGTGGGGAACCTTTTTTCTGCCAAGGGCCATTTGGATATTTATAACATCATTTGCTTAATATAATTCACTTAATATAGTTATGTTGCTATGAAAAAGCTCCTAGATTTATTTATTTCAAGTCCCACCTGTGGTTGCCTTGGAAGGGCCAGGCCAAATGATTTCAGTCCAGAAGCTGGACATTCCCCACCCCTGGTAAAAGTTCAACACATATTTGCTCGGTCTTCTAGGGGTTATCTCACATGACTTTTATCAAGTGTTCACCACAATTTGACAAGACTCTCTCACTTTCTAAATTTCAATCTCCCAACCCTACTTACCAACTAGTTTATGACAATATCTCAACCCAGTACAAATGTCTGCATTCTTATGAGCTACATATAACAGCAAAGACAAGAGAGGCTAATGTCCAGTTTCCATAAAAGGCAGGGCAAGTATTCTAGGGAGCTTTCTCTATGCCTTGATTCAACAACCTAGACCTTTTTATGTTTCTTTTTTATTCATTCATTTTCTTAATGTCATTTGTGTCCAGGAGGAAGAAGAGAAAGAAAATACAAAGAAGACATAGTTCTCTCTTAGAATCTCTATCCTAGAAACCACCCAGATCAGGTGTGCTCACATTGGAATGGAGGGAACTTGGTCCACACTTACTGCAAGATAGGCTAGGGATGTAGTCTATCCATGTGTCCACTACTATCCTACGTAAATGGAAGAGGAAGGAGATGGATTTTTGTAGAGCATTGGCCATCATTATCAATTAGATCCTTGGTTCTCAGATATAAAGAGGAGATAAAAATCAAATATCTCACATTAGACACTTATAATAATTGTATTTACAATAGTAGGCATGGCATAAAATTCTGAATTTATAAAGTAAATGAAAAAATAGCTAAGTTATCAGTCATTGAGTAATTATAGAATAGTATATCTCATGTTTAGGTGTTTCCAGTACTTAAAGTTCCTAGAAAGAAAATGAGCTAATAAAAATATTTTTAAATCACTTCTTAAACTATCACCTTGAGAATTACGGTAATAATTTAGAAACTGTAGGAAGAATGGGAACTAGGGCTAAATTTTAATAACACAGAGACTTGAAAATGAAAATAATTTAAAATATTTTGATAGGTGGATATTCTTTTCATGGAATACATTAAGGTGTTTCTAATAATAAATTATGTTCATAAAAATTGGATGGTTCACAAAACTCTCATAAATTATTGGTATTATATAACTTATTTCTTAACTGTGAAAATTTAAGATAGAGTAAAATAATATCTCCTATTTCGTTTAAAGAATATTTCTTAGATACAAAGTGGGTCAATCGAAGATATAAACAGAACTCCAAGAAGTTGATATCACTTTAGCCTTGTGCAAGAGGAGACATTTCCTTAGATCAG
>NW_005370042.1:156314-161547 GCF_000412655.1 Myotis brandtii | reverse complement strand
AGGAACTGTATTTAAAGGGCCAGAAGGTTGAGAACCACTGCCTTAGATGAACATGGAGACTAGGCAAAGTTAATGTATTTTATGTCTTTGCTAAACTAAGACTTGAGGTGAGATTCTCCTCTATAAAGAATCTTCAGTGAAAATGTACATATCTGTGAAAATCAGGCCTTCTAACAGGGGACATGATGAAGCCATAATCACATCTGCAAACTCGTGTTGGATTGAAGCTTACAGGTTCATCTAACTTTATTAAGTTTTCCCTTTGTTATGGGTGAAATGGAGAGATGGCAGGTGAATGCAGAAACTGGTCCATTAGAGTGAACATGTTTCCATTTCAAAGTATGTTAATTTCGTTTCTACTTTGTCAGCTTTCATTTGTCACTGAACCTAAAATGGGGTAATTGCGCCAGCGTTTAAGTTCTTGTATGTAGTCAAGGTTGTTCCTGGTTGTATAAAACGACACGCATATTCTGCTGTCACTGCTTAATGGATCATGAGGTAACATGCGGTGAGACTTGGCTCCCAACATGTCAAATTAAATCAAAATATAAATAAATTCAGTGACAACTCCATGTTGATATTTGCTCATAATGCTGTAAATGGATATGTGGAATCCTGCAGTTTAACAAAAAATTATACAAAGTACCTTTACCATAATAGCATTATTTATTAATTGAATTTGTTGGGATGACACAAGTTAACAAAATTATACAGGTTTCAGGTGCACAATTCTATAACGCATCATCTGTACACTGTATTGTGTGTTCACCACCTCAAGTCAAGTTTCTACCCATCACCATTTATCCCTCCACTACCCTCCTTCACCTCCCCCCACCCCTTACCCTAGCCATCACTGTTGTCCTTGTCCATGATTTATTTTTTTAATTTTTTTGCTCAATAACTTTACCCCATCACCCAGCCCCCTCCCACCGCACCCTGACAGCTGCCAGCCTGCTCTCTATGAGTCTGTCTCTATTTTGCTTATTAGTTCATTGTGTTCATTAGATTCGACATATGAGTGAAATCATATGCTATTTATCTTTCTCTGACCAGCTTATCTAACTTAGCACAATGCTCTTCAGGTCCATCCATGCTGTTGCAAAGGGTAAAATTTCTTCCTTTTTTTCAGCCCAGTACTATTCCACTGTGTAAATTAGATGTTCACTTTACCACAAGAATAAGGATGCATTCTTTTTGGAGGGTGGAGGGATAATTGACCAAAAATGGAGAAATAAATACACATGCTAATAACCAGGGCTAATTTCAAGGATTCTGTACTCTGTTAATTCACTTTGAACAGTAAAAATGGAATAAAACAGATCTGAAAATTAAGAACATATAAAATTTAATACTCAAAATATATTTTTTATATATCTCCAACTATAAGTTTTTGAATAAAAAGCACTTATTCTCAGGAATAATATTATTTTATCAGTCACACCTTAGTGTAAATGACTATATCTCACAGGTAAAGTAGTTTGTTTTGAACAGCAGAAGAAGCAAAGAAGAGCCATGATATGAACATATAAATGTCTATTCAGAGAATCTATAATAATAAAAGCATAATATGCTAACTAGACCAGATGTCCTTCCGGACAAAGCCAGGGCTGCAAGGGAAGCCCGGGTCCCGGGTGCCAGAGGGAAGCCAGTGCCGGCAGCAGTGCCAGCAGCCGAGGGGGTTGGGGGGAGGGGGAAGGAAGGCCTACTCTTGCATGAATTTCATGCATCGGGCCTCTAGTGAATAAATAAGTAATGAGTGAGATTAAGAACAAATAAATATTAACATTCTAAATCCTACCCTCATCCCCTTTCCTGGTGTTATGTCATCTACCATATTCAAACATTTATTGGGAATTATTTAGTAATTATTTCCCATGAAAGAACAACCTCTTGCAAATACCAAGACATTACAAAATTTAGGTGGGTAAAAAACATCTACTTAATATGTAGCAAATAAAAGTCTTCTAGAAAATATTTTCAAAATTCTTCACATTATATAAATATTTTAGGATATTTTGTTTGAAATCATTTTAATACATCTATTAAATTTATATTTCTAACTATAACTAAGTACTAAATTTCTATTAGATTTTATAGCTTTTTATTTTCTTCCTAAATAATTCATCAAAGTAATATAAACTAATTATATTTCTCATATTACAGCTGTTAGAATAAATTAGTACATTTTATTTACACCACTGTTACATCTATAGATAATATGGTGTAGAATTGTGTACCTAAAACCTCAATAAACTCAATAAAAAGGAAAATAAATTAAAATAAAATAAAAATTCAAGTTAATTGGCATATAATTATTCATACTCTAAATTTATGTTTAGTTTCTCAGGCATGATTCTTCCCCTTTTTTATCCCTTATATAATTTATTTGTGACTTTCTTCTCTTGATTATTATTTTTCTTTATTAAATTGAGCTATTTGTGTGTCCTTTATTAGTTATTTCAAAGAACCAATTTCTAGTTTGACTTGTCTATTCTATACTATGTCTGTTTTCAATCACATTCATGTTCATGTCTACATTTATTTGTTTTGTTCTCTTCTATTTTGTCTGTCATTCTGTTTCTTACTCCTTAAAGTAAATGCTTAGCTCATTAATTTTCAACCTTCATTTTTTAATATGAATATCGAGTGTTATACATTTTCCCTCTAAATATGATTTTAGGAGTATTACCCATATTTGATATGTGGCACTTTGACAATTGTCTATTTTAAGATATTCTAATATCAGTGATATTTTTAACTTGAGTTATTTTTAACTTGAGATATTTTTAACTTGAACTATTTAAAATAGTTCATTTTTGCTATTTACAAGTATATAAATATTTTCTTAAGTTTATTTACTGTTGATTTCTAAATGAGTTATTTTATGTTTAGAAAATCTGAAATTTGTTGATTTTAAATGTGGTCTACTTTTTAAAAAAAAGTTCCATGTGTGATCAAAAGAAATGAGAACTCTAATTTAGGCTGCAATGTTCTTTATGTATCTATTACAAATAGAAGCACATTTATTCATAATGAAAGATAAATTGATTTTTTTCTTGTTAATTCATAAATTTGAGGTCTTACAGAACAGCAATTCTAATAAATGCAATCACAAAGTGATTATGATTGACAAAAAATGTATCTTTTTCAGTGAATCCAGATTTAATGATTCAACAATTTTATATAATATATAACATGGATCTATCTATAAGATAAATTAGATGCTTCTCAAAATATGTCAGCATTGTCAAACAAATGTCTTTAGCTAATATTATTTTCTTTTATTTTTTAATTATAATAATCTACTTGAAACACAGAACTAGCAAACAAAGTTAAGTCTAGTGTTGGTAGGAATTAGAAAAAAATATCTTTCATAAGTTAATTTGTACTTTGAGAACATTTGTTACCCAAACTGGTTTTCATAATTGAATTATATTGTATATTAAGGCCAAATCATGTTAGTTTCACTTTGATTAGATATTATTATTAGAGCCCAAGGTGAAACTACAAGTGAGATAGCAGAACTGTCATAGAATGAGTCTTACCACTTCAGTTACTGGTGAGTAGAGTAGTCCGTCATGGTGACTGAACTACTGTGTACTCAGTAAGTATCGTTATTCTCACCATGCTGCTTTTCAGACAGATTATTGATCAGTGTGACAGAAAGCCATGGTCCAAAGAGTTCAGAGCAATCATCTGTCACTGCATATGAATTAATCAAATTTCAAAAAAATTCCCTTGAAACTCCTATTTCCACATGGCTGTTCTTGACATTACCAATAATGTTAGAAGTAAAATCAGTATTAAGAACAAAACAAAAAGAAACATGTGGTTTTCTTTGTACAATAGGAATAATTCACTTTGGTATGCCATGTTTTGTTCTTGTACGTCTTATTGTATATTATATATGTGAGCCTCTCGATGAAGGAAGGTAGAGAACAGGAGATGAAGCTGGACTTCAATAGCTGATTTTAATTAGATGACACAGAGCAATTAGAAGTAATGGAGGCATATCATCTGACAAAATATTCTTGTAATCCTCACCTATATCAAAGAAGCAAGGAAGTTCACAAAGAGATATCCTAGAGAAAATTCTACATATTTTTAGATCTTTCCCACTTACAGGAACTAGTATATATCATATACTATATTCTAGCTCTTTCTGTGGTTTGTGTGTTTAACACAAATGCATATACACAACACGCCCAATGCATTTTCATTGGTAGTAACCTTAGGCTAATTTAATGTGGTAGATGGTATTATTTTTCAAAATATGTTCTACCTTTTCTTGAGCTCTAGAAGTCAGTTTGGAATGTGGTGATTTTCTTTGAGCAGTAATCATATACTATATTCTAGCTCTTTCTGTGGTTTGTGTGTTTAACACAAATGCATATACACAACACGCCCAATGCATTTTCATTGGTAGTAACCTTAGGCTAATTGAATGTAGTAGATGGTATTATTTTTCAAAATATGTTCTACCTTTTCTTGAGCTCTAGAAGTCAGTTTGGAATGTGGTGACTTTCTTTGAGCAGTAAGATAAAAAAAAACTGGTACATTTACACCATGGAATACTATGCTGCTAAAAAAGGGATCTCTTGCCCTTTGAAAGAGCATGGAGGGACCTGGAGAGTGTTATGTTGAGTGAAATAAGCCAGTCAAAGACAAGTATCTCATGATCTCACTTATATGTAGAATCTAATGAGCAAAATAAACTGATGAACAAAATAGATCCAGAGACATAGAAGCAAGGAACAGACTGTGGAATCTCAGAGGGAAGGTGGGGGTGGGAAATGAGTGGGGAGAGATTAACCACAGAACTTATATACATACTAGAGGTCCGGTGCACAAAAATTTGTGCACTCAGGGGGGAGTCCCTCAGCCCGGCCTGTGCCCTCTCACAGTCTGGGACCCTCGGGGGATGACCACCTGCTGGCTTAGACCCGCTCTCCAAGGTATTGGGCCTAAGCTGGCAGTCAGACATCCCTCTGGCAGCCCGGGAGCCCTCGGGGGATGTCCACTTGCCAGCGGCGAGCAGGCCTAAGCTGCAGTCGGACATCCTTAGCACTGCTGAGGAGGCGGGAGAGGCTCCCACCACCACCGCTGTACTGGCAGCCGTCAGCCTGGCTTGTGACTGAGCAGAGCTCCCCCTGTGGGAGCGCACTGACCACCAGGGGGCAGCTCCTACATTAAGCATCTGCCCCCTGGTGGTCAGTGTGTGTCATAGTGACCA
>NW_005370042.1:151296-155713 GCF_000412655.1 Myotis brandtii | reverse complement strand
TCCAGTTCCGTGGCTGCTGGCCGCCATCTTTGTTGGGTTAATATGCATATAGTAGCTCTGATTGGCTGGTGGGCGTGGCTTGGGATGTAGCGAAGGTATGGTCAATTAGTGTAGATATACATGACCCATGGACACAGACAATAGGTGATGAATGCCTGGGGCAGGGGCAGGTGCAGGGTGGATGAGGTCAATGGGGAAAGAAAAGGAGACATCTGCATTACTTTCAACAATAAAAAAAAAATGTTTTTATATCATCTTGCCTCACTCTTAAAGATAAAAAAAAATGTGAGCCCTAACCGGTTTGGCTCAGTGGATGGAGCGTCAGCCTGCGGACTGAAGGGTCCCAGATTCGATTCTGGCCAAGGGCATGTACCTTGGTTGAGGGCACATCCCCAGTAGGGGGTGTGCAGGAGGCAGCTGATCGATATTTCTCTCTCATCGATGTTTCTAACTCTCTATCCCTCTCCCTTCCTCTCTGTAAAAAAAAATCAATAAAAATAAATTTTAAAAATGTTTTAAAAAAAAGAAAAATAATGTGAGTGGCAGTTACAAGTGTGTTCCCAGTAAGAATGTTTAGAGTCGTTGTGTCCAATGTGCTCTTTACTCTTTCTTCTCAGAGCTCACCATGACCCAGGTCAAGACTAATCTATAGTCAGGGTTCAAGAGTGAAAACACATAGAGCCAAGCCACACCTGCACTTCAGGGGACCTGTAACTATCATGTGACTGCAAGGCACTGACCAACTTCCTTTATTTCTCAGGAATATTTATTGCAGCATTATAAATTGAGTGTGTAGATGATACAATTTGTCATACAAGTTCAGAAACCCCTGGATCAGAAGAATCCATATGCAAAACCAACAGAGAAAATACCCTGCAACCCTTGACTTCAAGTCCGTTCTGTGATGGGTGAGACTCTTTGATAATTGCACTTGAGAAGAAGGTGAGGGTGTTTTATATGCGGAAAGACAATAAATGTGCACATGTGATGGCAGGAATGAGCTGAGGAAGAATATGTGATTGTTCAAACTACTGATTGTCCTTTTCTAGGGGAGGATAGATCTTGAATTTGCTTTAGTCACTGAAGGGAGTACCTGAGTCAAAAATACATATTCATTGTTGCAAGACATTAGGATTCTGGGGCCATTTATTGATTGCAGCATATTTTAAAGTAAGCTGAAGTACATGAAATAATAAAATAAAAATAAAAAACTATCCTGGGAGAGAGTTAATCCTTGAAGATGGAAACGAAGAACAGCCCCAGGAAGAACACAGATAAAAATATTAATGTACATACGTCACTTCGCTCTCCATTTGCCTCCAGTCTCTCTTGTCTTTATAACCAGATGATCATGGATACATGGACAATTTTGATATGAGAATAATTAGATGACTATTTTCCTCCATATGTCTTCCCCATCTTCTTAATTATTTGTTTCATCTTCTTTAATCTCATTTGAACTTTACCCAACTATTCCCAGGCTAACATCATTTTTACTGAGCCAAATTGGCTAAATACATGTCCAGGCATCTCATATGACAAATAATTAGAAGAATATTTACCAAAAGCTTAAAATAAATTTTATATAATCAGCAGCCATTTTTAGTAGAAACCGAAGATATTTTCTTGAATAATGTGTGTCGTTTTGCTAACTTAAAAACATAATCCATTTAGACATACCAGTCTTAGTTCTTAGATGGATATTTTTTGGACATTTCAATCAGCTAACACATATTAAGCTTGTAATAATCACTAATGTATACCTTTCAACAAAATTATCCTCATACATGAAGAGAGCATGTGAAATCATTTTTCATAAAATGCTAGTGCTTTACTATAGGTCTCTATATGTATAAATTATGTGAAGAAATTTGGGAAAGAGTATTCTCTTGAAATTCTTTTTTACTTCTCCCATCAAAAAATATATTGTGAGAATTTAATATGAGCAGGACCCACTGTTAGATGCTGGGAACCTGAAGAGGCATTAAGATACATTTTGTTTTCAAGAAATCTTTCCCAGGGGTAAGACAAATCATTTTTAAGGGGTAAAATGTTACAGCCTAACATATTGAACAGGCTCAATGCCAAGTAGTTGGTGTGGATAGGAAGTTCTACAGATTTCAAAGGAGTGAGTGCGCTACACGTCTAGGCAGTGAGTGAAGATTTTATAGAGGAAATGATATCATGCCTATTTGAAGAGTGGGTGGGATGTAGGCAAGTGCAGTGAAGAGATAACAGTTGTTCTGCAATAAAAAATGATTTTTAAATGGCCATCACATTTTCAGGGGAAAAACAGACCCACATTAGCTGGAACTGATCATTTTTACAAAAGGGATGGCATCTAAAACATATGCAGGTTAGTTTAGAGAGTTGAGGAGACTTTTTCTGAAGTTATTACAGAGGAAGGGTCAACATGATTTGATGACTGAAAAAATGATCAGTAAAGAAGGTCACTCATTGACCACCCCAGTGTTGTTTTTCATGAACAGTGGTAAGATAAATAAATAACAGGACACTATGAGAAGGAAAAGCAGATTGGTAGAATGGGACGGGGGACATACAAGAGTTATGAATCCATGACAGTTTGAGTTTAAGGTGCTAGTGAGCTATTCAAATACAGGAAATACATGGTAAATCTTACATATAGAATAACTTTGGATAGGAGGTCAGACTTCACTATAAAATTGGGAGCCATTATACAAAGCCATGTTTACAAAGGTGAACACCCAAAGAGAGAGAGCTGGAGACCTGGAATGGAGACCAAGAAGAGAAGCCCAATACAGAGGCTGAGAAGAAACTGAGAAGAGGTATTAAGTGGAGTGAGGAGAAACACTGTCCAGAATATAAGGAAACTCAAAGTTTTCAAGAGTGAGTCACCAACAGTGTCAACACATCCTAACATCTTATGGAAGACAGGGTAGATATAAAAACAAGACATTCGCATTATGATGTGCTCAGAAAATCATTAACAGCTATAAATATGAGTAAGGTGTAGGCAGGATGATGAGTGGATTAAATAAACTGGATGGGAAGCTCCTTAGATTTTAAGGATTGTGAAATGGTTAGACTGTCAGTTACCAAGGTAGGTGCCATCTGGTTACCATTAAAAAAGTAATTGTTGCAGAGAGGAGCATTGCCACCTTAATAAATTTCTTAACTGCAGAATATACATCTAAGGTCATAGTTTAAACATGTATCTGTTTATTAAAGTAATATATAAACTTTATTATGTAAAACAAATATGATTGTTAAAAGTCAAGCCTGGCCTGTGTGGCTCAGTGATTGAGCATGCACCTATGAACCAGGAGGGTTACGTTTTGATTCCTGGTCAGAACACATGCCTGGTTGCAGGCTTGATCCCCAGTGTGGGGCCTGTAGGAGGCAGCCGATCAATGATTCTTTCTCATCATTGATGTTTTTGTCTCTTTCTCCTCTCCCTTCCTCTCTGAAATCAAGAAAAATATATTTTTTAAAATTCAAATATAATATTATCTATCTTGCCTCACCCCTGCCTACATTTAGCTCTTATAATTGTTTCTCCTGGTGATTACTCCCTTATCTTTAAATAACATATTTATGTTGGTTTCTTCCTTTATCAACTTAGTAAGTGGGGTGGGATTATTTTGTGTTCAACTAAACCCACTTTATTGTTCACCCTCAGCATAATTACATCACCAAATTTGGATCATCTAGTGTTTAGTTTTAAATAATGCTACACAAGAGTGGGCATAAGTAGGTTTACAGCTTTGAGTGCAAGAAACAATTTATTTTTGCATTATTATTTATTATTATACTAGAGGCCCGGTGCATGAAATTCGTGCACTGGGGGTGGGGGGAATCCCTCAGCCCGGCCTGTGCCCTCTCACAGTCTGGGACCCCTCGCTCCTTACCGCCCGCCTGCTTGCTGCTCCCTACCACTCGGCTTGCTGCTCCTCAGTGCTGCCGCGGAGGTTCCTGCCACCTCTGCTGCACTCACCAGCCATGAGCCCGGCTTCTGGATGAGCAGCACCCCCTCTGAGGGAACTCATTGTAGCTCCAGGCCCTGGTTCATGTGGATCAGTAGTTAGAGTGTCCTCCCACGCATCAAAGGGTCATGAGTTCGATTCCAGGTGGGGGCACATACACAGGTTGTGGGTTGCTTGGGCAACTGATCAATGTTTCTCTTTCTCTTTCCCTCTCCCTTCCTCTCTCTCTAGAATCAATGAAAAGAACATATCCTTAGAGGAGGACTTAAAAAGAAAAAAAAATGCTGGTTTCGTTCAGTGGATAGTGCTTCTGCAGGCAGACTGAAGGGTACCAGGTTGGATTCCAATCGAAGGCATTTACCTGGGTTGCCGGCTTAATTCAGGGCCCTGGTCAGGGATTCAGCAAGAGACAACCATTTGATGTCTCTCATATTAGTTTCTGTCTTTCTCCC